>NC_092862.1:85746365-85781838 GCF_032062135.1 Pyxicephalus adspersus | reverse complement strand
CCGCCTGTGACAGGAGCCGGAACTACAAGGAAAGCATCGGCTTGTGCGGCTGTGTGTTAGCCCGCTGTGTGTACGCCCGCTGTCTCCCGCTCGGTGAGTACTGTTTTAATTTATGTTTGCTTTTATTTTTTTATTTATTTTTTTATTTTTCTACTAGGTCTTATTTTCAGGGTAGGTCTTATATTAGGGCAGGTTGGGGGAAAAGTGCTAGGTCTTATTTTCGGGGTAGGTCTTACTTTCGGGGAAACACGGTATATATGATTCCCATACTTTAAAAAAAACTAGGCAACACAGGGGTGAGTTCTTCCCCATTCACAGAGGGTTCCTCCTCACCAGAAGCACACTACACGAGGGCTTTCCTACTCTCCTGGGGGCCCCTGTAGTTTTATGGATGTCACCATCCCAGCTGTATTCAGGCCTGATGCAGCCTCCTCTCCCAAGGAAGGGATACCCCAGGGCTCTGATGACTCTCAGGGATCTGGTCCCCCAGGTTTAGCACTGAGGATTTTCTTCCCCTGGGTCCCTCACTCCCACCATGTGACACAGCTCCAGGAAGGTCCGGTTCTGTAGCCCAAAGATCAGCAGACCCCTCCAAGCCTTGCAAGAAAGGGTCTGTACAAACGAGTGATGAAATCATTCCCCCCTGGCAACAGTATTTTCAGATGCTGCCCACCAAAGCACACTTTCAACTACTGATAGCAGACGTGCAGGCCACCTTTTGTGCAGAAATAGGGGTTCTGCGTACAGATTTACAGTCCCTGGCTGTAAATCTCCATCTTGGAGATAGCCACATATAGGAAACGGTCCAGGCCAGAGTTCGGCACTCCCCTCCAGCTCCCCCGGGCAGTGGACAGCAAGGTTAATCCTTCTCTGTCCTATCTGCTGTTCATCTCTATCTTGGAAATAGCCACATCTAAGAAACGGTCCAGGCCAGAGTTCGGCACTCCCCTCCACCTCCAGCTCCACTGGACAGTGGACAGCAAGGTTAATCCTTCTCTGTCCCTATTGCAAGGTTATTTACTTTATTCCTATGATGGAAGCTGTTTGCTTTCTTTTGCCCTTGTGTTGCCTTGATTTTTGATGATGAAGGGTAATGTTGTTTACTCTGTGACTGCACTTCTGCCGTTTTATGGTGTGTGTCCACTGCAACAGAACTCAATTTTTTCTGGTTTCTGTGATTGCACTATGATTGTTTTATTGCATTTACCTGCCACACTAGATTCTTCCTTTTCAGGAAATATTTGAATGGCAATACTGTTAGTATTCTGTGGACTATCTCAGGGACTGCTGTAGCCTATTTTTGTGGTACTCAGCCGTTATATCGATCTGCTGTTTTGCCTAGATCTAACGCTGACATAGTAACATAGTAGGTTAGGTTGAAAAAAGACATAAGTCTATCAAGTTCAACCACTAGGGAAATAAACATATCCTGAATATAATACCCTGTAAGACATATATGGTCCAGAGGAAGGCAATAAAAACCCTGGTACAATTTGCTTTCACAGGGGAAAAAAATTCCTTCCTGATTCCATGGGGCAATCGGATGTTCCCTGGATCAACAGTCACTGTTATTTTTACTTTAAAGCCTTAACCACCTGAGCGTTACACTGAGGTCTAGATTTCTGTACCAAAAGTGATCCACTGTTTTTCATGAAATTTTTTTTTTAAATTGTAGACCTGTAAGTTACAGAAATATGTCCGAACAGGGTTTCTAGTAGATAATATGAATATAAAAAATGTATTTACTTTTATTTTTTTTTATTTTTTTGTATTGGATTGGATACCGGAGTTTGTATTCAATCCAATACAAAATGAGCGTTGAATTTACCAGTTATGTACTTTGTATTAATTTTATATTATTTTGTATTAGATTGGATACGCAAGTTTGTATCCAATCAAATACAAAATATAAATTTGAATTTCCAAGTTATTTACTTTTATTTTATTTTTTTTAATTTTTTGTATTGGATTGGATACAGGAGTTTGTATTTAATCCAATACAAAATGACAGTTTGAATTTACCAATTACAAACTTTGTATTTATTTGAATTATTTTGTATTGGATTGAATACAGGAGTTTGTATTGAATCCAATACAAAATAAATGAGTTTCTATTTGAATTTCCCGCACACGCGCCGACGTCATCACGCACGCAGAAGCCTTCCGTTTTTTTTTCTCCGCCGGACGGCTTCTCGCTTCAGAGATCATCCGGCGCTGGACGAAGAAGGACGTGGACGATCAGCGGGACCAGGTAAGATGCCGGCCGGTATCTTGTGTTCCGCCAGCCGGTATCTTGTGTTCAGCCGGCCGGGCAGCGGAACACAAGATACCGGCCGGCGGAACACAAGATACCGGCCGGCGGAACACAAGATACCGGCCGGCATCTTACCGGTCCCGCTGGCACCCGACGCTGGAGAGGGAGATCGACAGACGACGATGGACGGAGGACGACGCTGGAATAGGAAAACGGCGCTGGAATCCTTACCTCCATGGTCCCGCTGGATGTACACAGCGGGACCATGGAGGTAAGGATGTGACAAAATTACAGGGTTAACCATCCTAGCCATTTTTTTTTTGCCCGACCTTCGTACGGGCATAACGGCTAGGTGGTTAATACCTATTTATTCTGTGTTTCTAGAAAAACATCCAGCTTTTTCCTAAAGCAATCTATAGTAATTGCCGAAACTACCTTCCGAGGGAGCTGATTCCACATTTTCACAGACTTTACAGTGAAGAATCCCTTCCTCTGGAGCTTAAAGTTCTTTTCCTCCAGACACAAAGAGTGCCCTCTTGTTCTTTGTAATGATCTCAAAGTGAATAATGGGGAAGAGAGTTCTCTATATGGACTGTTTATATATTTATACAGGGTGATCATATCCCCCCTTAAACGTCTCTTCTCAAGGGAGAATAGATTCAGTTCAGCTAATCTCTCCTAATAGCTGAGCTCCTCAATTCCTTTTAATAATTTAGTTGCCCTTCTCTGCCCTCTCTCCAATTCAACAATGTCCTTTTTGTGAACCGGTGCCCAGAACTGGACTGCATATTCCAGATGTGGTCTGCCCAATCTTTTGTACAGGGGCAGGGTAATGTCTCCATCTCTGCAGTCTATTCCTCTTTTAATTCAAGAAACTACTTTACTAGCTTTATGGATATTGCAGCTTGGCATTGCATGCTGGTATTAAGTCTTTGATCTACCAGAACCTCCAGATTTTTTTTCCATTTCTGACTCCCCCAAATGTATTCCCCCTAGACAGTATGAAGCATGCACGTTGTTAGCTCCCAAGTGCATAATTTTACATTTATCTATATTAAATGTAATTTGCTACTTGGCTTTTCAATCAAACAGTACATCCAGGTCTGCTTGTAGATTAGAGACATCCTGTATGGACCTGTATGGATCCATTACATAGTTTTGTGTCATCTGCAAACACAGAAATGGTAATTTTAATCCCAAACTCTATGTCATTATTTCTTTCTGGAGTACATTTGTACACATTGCTTTTTCCATTTAAACTGTCCTTGATGCGTTTCCCCACATGGCCTTCCTAAGAAGGACATGTTATGATGGATATCTCAATCTCTTTATATCCTTAAACAAAGACAATAAAATACACATAATGTTTGATTGAAAGTTTCATGGTACATGATTGTTGTTAGAAATCCCAGGTGCACCACCCATACTCACTTATTATTTAGAATTCATGTTGTAATTTATCTTTTGTCTCCATTGAATCAGTGGAAAATCAAATAAATGATAATGTGTTCAGCGATATCAATCACCTGTGAATTTATATAATTTACATTATTAATTGATTTCCAACACAAACTTCATAAATTTTTCAAAAGATCACAGAACGCGCCTTTTTCTGAATCTCCTGCTAATACCGCTAGCTCGGTTCCTAGTTGCGGCCAACCCGGAGGTGTAACCCTCTGCTTCCGTAGTCACTAAGGAAGGAGAGAGAAAACGCCTTTTGTCCAACCAACGGGGGCATCCTGCATGGGTCCCGCAGATCAGACTGGGGATGGTCGTGTCTTCAGAGATCCTAATTTCTTTTCAGGATCATGAAGTTTACAGGAAGGGGTCATGGGACTATCATGGGCTTATATATAGCCCATTGCTAGATTTTACATAAAAAGGGAGATAATTAGTTCTTTACTATATCATGCATATACCATTGTATTACATTTATTTATTTGAATCCTGCTGTTTTAAAAATATTATTTTTTTAATTAATTGGGTACGGATTTTGCACCCATGGTTACAACATCCCAATACATCACATTAACATGACATTATATAACATGACCATATTAGAAAACATGTATAACAAAATAATTAGCAAACCAAAATAATACCTACGAAAAAATAATAAAAACAAAAGCAAAACAAGGGGAATTATTCTTATTTATACAAAGAATTTAAAATGTATCATCTCATTTAACCCTGAAAAATACGTTGCTTTTAAGTTATAGATCCATCTGTTTTCTTTTTGTATTAATAGTTTTTCTGTGTCGCCTCCCCTCACATCTCTTTTAACTTTTTCTAGGGCCAAAAATCTTACTTCCTCTTCAATAAAACTATGCTGAAGACTTTACGGGGGAGGAGCTAAGACGCAGGCAGGATCTTGCTTAGGCTTTGTTATAAACCGGCATTTCACTCCCTCGCGCCTGCACCCGTCATATCGTTCAATTGAATTGTACAACGTTCAATCCCGGTATCGTGCAATCGAGCAAAATACTGAAGAGGAAGGCTCAAAACACCACTGGTCTTCATCCACCCCATCTGGGATTTATATTATCCCAAATAAGTTACTCATCTATATAGTTTTTCACTTGGAACCTCCTCTTCTATGGTGTTCTCTCATATGGGAGCTGCATCATATGGTCAGGATATTACATATCTGCAGACTCCTCTCCTGTAAGCTTTATTATACATTGTGACAACACTCCATTCTTGGATACCTGCACCTGGCACTGCAATCTCCATTCATAGAGTGCTGCTACTCCTCATATATCACAGCACTGCTTCCCCTTACCCATCTTAACTGGCATAATCCACATATCTGCACACTGCTGCGCACAAGTGCTGGGACCGGATACTATCCTATTAATTCACAGACAAATCCAGCTTTGCTCTTCTTCTGGGTTTTAGTATTAATCCCTGGATTCTACTAACCTGAGTTAATCATTCCCAGACTTGAACAGGGGTGCCTCTAAGAGATTTCCACTCACCTCTGACAGATCCTGGATCCACCGCCAAAGACTTCACGAATATACTTATTGAGCACTGGATAATACCATACACTGGTGCTGGTGTGGATAATACTTATAACACCTATAAATACTTCATATAAAGGCTTGAAGGACCCACTATGCTTGGCTAACCCTCTGGCATGGGGGCTTCCACCCCCGCCGGGCCCTACATATTGGTGACTACTCAAACATAAATACGGGGTACCATTCTCTTTTCTCAGCCTGCTACAGCTACATATGACCATTGTTAAATTACTATGGGCAAAGGAAAACACAATAGCCAACCCTCCTAGAAGAGAGAGATTGGAAACTTTTTTACTCCCTCAAAGACCCCCGGCCCTAGTGGGGGTGGCCCTAATACAAGGTTTAGCACCACTCATGCTGCCATGGCAAGTCTGGATCCACCTGACCTAATGCAGGAAGAATTATCCTTTAACTCGTGAGATAAAGATGCATACCTCAGTATACCTTACCCACTAAAAATAGACTTTGAATCCTACATTACACGCATTCAAAATTCATTTTGTTTAGAGCTTGCCACGCTTAAATCTGACCTAGGATCCAGAATTGAAGAACTAGAACAAGCAACTGATGATCTCCGCAGCCACGTACAAAGCCATACCCACACTCTGAACGCGCACTCCATGCTACTCCAACAATTAATATACCAACAGGATACTTTGGAGAATCGAAGCCACCGTAATAATAAAGGGATCCATGGCTTGCCTAAATCATTTAAACCGAGGGGATTTACACACAGCTGCCACTTCCTCGTTCAATGAACTTCTACAAAAACTGGGGGACAATTTTATAGATAAAGATCGCATCCATAGGACACTGGGCCCAAAAATCCAAGACCTGGACAGACCCAGGGATGTTCTTTGCCGTATTCACTCCTACTACCTTAAGCAACTCATCATGCAAGAGGCCAGATCCCAGGGGAAATTCACTTTCAACAATAGGCCCATACTGTGCCTAACAGTTCTCTCCCGCAACACCCTAGCACTCCTTCGAGCTCCAAAGCCACTGCTAGCCATGCTGAGAGTCAGAACTGCTGATCTGTACAAAGGTATCTCGGTAATTGAACCCTGACACTGAGCTTGAACTGACCTGTCCGCCCAACAAAACATGCAAACCATATATGCATATGTGGTTTGCATGTTTTGTTGTGTTATCGTTTGTTTTTAATTTTTTATTAAAGAATTTTCAGTGTTACTGGTATTATTGAATTTTACAACTGTTAGTTACTCGGCAACATATTCATATATATATATAATACATAAACATATATATATATATATATATATATATATATATATATACTGCCTTTAAACACCCTCACCTTTTCTTTTTCTATTATTTGTAACACACGACTTGTTAACAAGCTGCTAAGCTTTAAAATAATAGAGTGCAACACATTTTGTGCAAACTGTGTCATATTTTAGTAGGCATATTTTTGCACTCTTCATTTTTGTCTGTTAATGGAATGTAAATCTCTATTCCATTTAGTTATATTCTGGAATGGTGCATGGTTTCTTCAGTACCCAGCAACATGTTATACCCAAATATTGATCTGAGTAAAAATGCTAGCAAAAAAATGAGGCAGCTTTAAAGCCTTTGTCAAATATTTGTCAAGTGACATGTAGCAGCCACTCTACAAAAAAGGAGTGTATATTTAGATCCCCTGATAGTAAGAACAACCGCTGAAAATCAAGATACTGGATACAGGAAAAAAAAACAAGTATATACCTCCATTTTATAGGAATATACATAAAAAGAAGATCTAGCTAAGGTGCAATACACTTGTACTCCCCCCCCCCCCCCACAAGCTGCTAAGCTTTAAAATAATAGAGTGCAACACATTTTGTGCAAACTGTGTCATATTTTAGTAGGTATATTTTTGCACTCTTCATTTTTGTCTGTTAATGGAATGTAAATCTCTATTCCATTTAGTTATATTCTGGAATGGTGCATGGTTTCTTCAGTACCGTTCAAAGACTAAGATTTTTCTAAGAAATCGGTTTATATTTGTACTCTCCCCCCCACTGTTAACATTAGCCTGTTCACCCAATGTTTTACACTCTGCACAATTATTGGTCCGGCCTGGGTGGTGGGAGCTCCGCCTCGACCACCTGAGCCACCCTCTCTAAGGGAACTTGCACAGCTGATCTGCACCTAATTTGTTTTGTTTAATTTTGTATTGTTTGCATTTTTTTGTTTTTCATCTGTGTTCTTATCTTCCCCCGCCCATGCCAAACAACCCTTATTGTCCCTATTGACCACCCGCACTAGAACCGCTCACGCGGATACTGCCCCTAACCTCTTAATTGAGAGGACCCGTCCCCTTGCCTCAGTCTTACTGCAACATATATTAGATCCCTTCACCAGAGATGGGCCTGAATAACATTGTCTCATATAATGCCAAAGGGTTAAATTCCCTGGAAATGCATTTCATGCTTTTAGCTGAGCTATACAGACAAAAAACACAAATAGCTTTTATCCAAGAGACCCACTTCTGCAGTGATAAAGTTCTGCGATTCGGGAACAAGAGATTCCCTACAGTATGTCATAGCTGTACCGACGCCTCAAAATCCAAAGGGGTCAGTATTTTGGTGGCCTCTTTGGTTCCCTGGCAATTTAGGGAACAGTTGTGTTGTCAGGAGGGTAGGTTCCTATTTGTTAAAGGCTACTTGAAAGATGCATGGTGACCTTTGCCTCTATATATCTTCCCAACACTGAGCAGGCCTCATTCTTAGGTTAGACCCTAGAGAACTAACAAACTTTGTAAGAAGACATCTTGATATTAGGAGGAGACTTTAACTTCACCCCGGATTGGTTCTTGGATACCTCCCGCAGCGGTCGCAAACCCCCCCTCCCCATGTAAATATAGCCAGATCTTAAAAGTCCTATCCAATCATAGACTAATGTACATATGGCGGATTCTCAACCCAAACAGTCGGGATTACACGTACTACTGCTCCCCTCACGTCTCATACTCGCGGATTGACCATTTCTAGCTCCCGCACTCCGAGCTCCACAGGGTACTCTCCTGCTCTATCGGCCTGATAACTCTATCAGACCACGCTCCCATCTACATCTCTGTGGAAATATCACAAATTGCTCCTAAATCTTGGAATTGGAGACAAAATGAGTCTCTCCTCCAAGACGCCGCAGTAGTGGCGGACGTCAATACGGAGCTGACCCATCACTTTCAGACCAATCACACACAATTTTTTTAAGCATGGGACTAGAATCAAAAGGGAACATCATAAGAAGATAGACGACATTCTACGTTGAATTGCGATCCTAGAACCCTTCCATAAATACTCTCTAGACGACACTGTCGGTAGAGAACTCTGCAACCTCTGTGAAAAACTCTTGTTGCTTTGCCTTAATAAAACTAAGGCTGCTCTGTCTAAATGCAAGATAATGTTCTATGAACATGGCAACAAGAGCGGACGCATGTTAGCCAACGCACTCCATGGACAAAAAAACTCGCTCATTTATCCCATTCCTCACGGACAGTAGTGGATGTAAACCCTATCATACCAAAGACATAGCGGAATCCTTCCGCAAATACTATGGGAGACTTTACAACATGTCAGGACCTCTCTCTCCAACTAATTCAAGAGAGAGAGCGCATCTTATCAAAGCTTATCTCCGAGTGTCAAATGCCCTCCCTTTCTATGTCTAAGATAAATTATTATTATTATTATTAGTAAACAGGATTTATATAGCGCCAACATATTATGCAGCGCTGTACAATAAATAGGGGTTGCAAATGACAGACTAATACAGACAGTGATACAGGAGGAGAGGACCCTGCCTCAAAGAGCTTACAATCTAGTAGGTGGGGGAATTTACACACAAATAGATAGAGGCAAATAGAAGAGATAGAGGCACTGATCTCTGTGGAGGAACTTCGAGTGGCTAAAGGAGACACTCCCACTGACAAGACGCACGGCCGGGGTCGCTTGCCTCCATCGTACTATAAAACTTTCCAAAGCAATTTAGCTCTCCATTTTATCTCTGCCTATATTCATATAACAGAAGGTGATCGGTTCTCTCTGGACTCTCTCCGAGCTACTATTACGGTAATCCCTAAAGAAGGCAAAGACCCTTCGTCATGTGGGAGGTATTGCCATATTTCCCTCCTTAACCAAGATCCAAAACTTTTTTCAAAGATCCTTGCTTCCAGACTGATCAAGGTCATGTGCGACCTCATCCTCTTGGATCAGGTGGGTTTTATGCCCGGCAGGGAGGACAGAGACAACACGACCAGGGTACTGAACTGGATACACCATGCCACATGCAAACAAATTCCTTAATGCTATTGTCAACAGACGCTAAAAGGCCTTCGATCGGGTTGACTGGCTCTACATGGAGAATACTTTGCTACATATAATCCTTGGCCTGCGAATGTTATCATGGATCCAGGCTTTATACTCTCATCCCACCGTCACGGTTAGAGTAAACGGGCTACAGCCGAACCCTTTATGCATCTCTAATGGCACACAGCAGGGATGTCCCTTGTCTCCCTTAATCTTTATTTTGATGTTGGAGCCCCTTCTGTGTAAAATTCATGCCTCCACCTCTATTCAAGGACTGGAAGTGGAGTGTACAATTCAGAAAATAGCAGCCTACGCAGATGACTTTACCATTCGCTATCACCAACCCCACTGTTTTATTGCCAAATATTATGGCTGCCTTAGGTGAATATAGCTCCCTCTCCGATTTTGACTGAGCGGTAACCCCGAGTTAAAAAGATGCTGAAAACAGTAACCCCAAGTCACACTCAGGGTAGCTAAAACAGTGAAATACAATCCCCATCCTCTCGTTTCCTCCGGCCGGCGTTCTCTGCATCTGATGAGTCACTGCTAGTTTCCGGTGACGTCGGTACCTGCAGCCATTGCGTTGGGGGAGTGGCGGGAGTTTCAAATCTATTTGTATTGCATTCAATACAAAATACCTGTATGAAATAGAATTATTGTCTAAAAGCAGTACATTGTCTTTCATGTACATTTATTTTACAATATAATATAATATAATAGTATGAGTATAATATTTGTTTATTTTTTTTTAATTTTAAAAAATCTATTTTTTAAAAACTTTTTTTTTAAAAATCATATTTTTAAATTTATTTAATTTATTATTTTGATATGATTTTTTGTTTTAAACTTTATTATACTCTTACTATTATATTATACTGTAAAATAAATTTTCATGAAAAACAATGTACTGCTTTTAGACATATAAATCTGGACAGAAATGAACCGCCCAGGATGTTAAAATCAGTTATACCAAGTCAGCAGCGCTGGACATATCATTGCCTGCCTCTATTGGGTGCCCATCTCAAACAATCATTATCCTTCCATTGGGAAGATCATGCAATCACATACCTAGGCACAAAAATACCCAAAGCGCTCCTAGAAGTGAACACTCAAAATTATCTTCCGCTGCTTTCCACGATTAATGAAGATCTAGAAAGGTGAGATAAAACTTTTTCCTGGCTGGGTATTATAAAAATGAACATTCTCCCCCGATTTGTGTACATCTTTCAAACCCTTCAGATAAAAGTCCCAGGATCATTTTTTAGAACCCTCATTTCGAGACCCTTCCGCTATATATGGCGTGGCAAAGCTCCTAGACTTTGCTGGACTGTGCGTATGCGATGTTTGTTCTGCATAACTAATTTCTAGCAGTTTTCCACTCCTGATGGGTCCAAATCACATATAGTTATTGTCAATCTATTTTGAATACAATATGTTGGGACAGTTTTAGTCGAAATGTGGTTTTCTATGAAAATATGGGTGTAAATGTGTTTTTTATTATCTATTTTTTTTGTTTTTTAATTTAATTTAGTGGTCTATGTGTAGTGTCTTTTATTCTAACGTTTTAGTGGTTATGTGGAATTAAGTTGTGTTACTAATTTGTATTTTTGTTTTTTTATGTGATCTCCTCGCAATATTTTTACCTTATCTACCAAATTTAAAAATAACTAAAAAATAGTGTTTTTTTAATAAGCTGTAGAAAGGCCTAAACCAGCACGTTATGTAGAGGCCATGTAATTATAAAACAACTGGTTGTGATGCGCATAATTTTGCAGACATAAACATGCCGCCCCCATTATTTAGTGGGAAGGACCTATGCTACATAATTTGGGTACGTTTTTTTTTTTTTCTTGTTTGTTTAGTTGCATGAGCATACATGTCTGTCCATGCATACACATATTCAAATGTGTGTATGCATGGCAATGCATGTTTGTGTATGCATGGCCACACATTTAAATGTGTATGCATGGACATACTTTATGCATGGCCACACATATACACACAATATTAAGTGTGTGTACGTGCAAATGCATAGCATACGCACGTTTTCCACATAGCAGAAGTGAAACTGGAAGTCTCATATCTGCATCCTAAACATGCCGCCCACATTGTTTAGTTAGAAGGACCTGCGCTACATATTTCAGGTAATTTTTTTTCTTTATTTTCTTGTTTGTTTATTTGCATGAGCATACATGTATGTCCATGCATACAAATATATTTAAATGTGTGTATGTGTGGCCATGCATAATGAATGTCCATGCATACACATACTTAAATATGTGTATGCATGGACATACATTATACATATACACACATTTAAATATGTGTATGCATATACACACATTTAAATATGTGTATTGCCGTATACCAACCTTGTGGGATCGCCTCTTCTGGGGTAAGAGGTACTCTCAGACTGAAGGAGAGGTGGATGAAGGACACAGGAGACAGTAGATCGGTTTTCAAACTGACCCGCAGTCAGTTTTACTAAAAGGATGATTCATATAAAACAAACAAAAATAAATCCTAGCCAGTCACTAACTATACAGTTGGTAGATTCCTCTCTACCAGTTGGAGGGCTAAACCCAGCCAACTCCACTCAAAACGTTCCAGCAACCTTTACTTACATGTGGCCCACAATGGCTTACAGACAGTGTCACCCTCTTTCCTCTCAGCTGTGCAGTAATTAAAGGCCAGCCAGAACCATACTCTGGCCTGGATCAGAACACCTCTGAGGGACCTGCAAAAACCCTGGTCTGGAATCTCAGCAGACATGTTGCTGGTTAATCTCTATAGGAGAGGAAACGTGGAGAAACATACCTTCCCTCAAAGACTTTTGCTATGTCACGGTATGCATGGACATACATACATACATTTAAATATGTGTATGCATGGACATACACACATTTAAATATGTGTATGCAAAGCAGCCTCTAGTAAATCCCAGGGCCTGTGACTGAAGCAATAGGGAGCGCGGATGTCCGGCAAGCTGACCAGCGGCTCCTCTGCAGCTACAGCTGCTATTGGGGCTACAGTAGAGGCTCACCTTCATACAGGCCAGCATCCCCAACTCTCCCTGCTTCTTTGGAAGAGGTATCTCCCTCAATTAAATCTTCTGTAACAGGTGAGGATGACTAGGACTGGAGGGCTCACCTTTTTGCCTTACTAAATATTGGTAGGTTGGAACCGAGCTGTAAATCAGAGTTCCAGGCTATGCAGCGCGCAACAATATTCGCATACAGGGGCTTCCAGAATCTGTTCCCAACTCGGGTCTCCATTCCGCAGTTTGCTTTTTTTCTTTTACCTCCCTGTTAGGGGCATCCTCAGATGTGAACCTAGAGATTGATAGAGTCCACAGGACATTAGGCCCATGGAGTAAAGATCCCCAGCGACCGAAGGATGTGCTTTGCAGCATTCATTTTTACAGGACTAAAGAAGATATTATGTGCAAAGCTAGAGATGCAGAGCCCATTGAATATGCAGGTGCACGCCTTCAATTGCTATCAGATTTGTCCAAGTTTACATTGGATCAACAGCTTTCTCTCAAGCATCCACTAGCGGTTGTGAAAGAAGGAAATAACCCTATAAATAGGGTTATCCATTTCACTTGATTATACGCAAAGGTGGCAAAAATCATATTCTTCGATCTACAGATCTTCCTCAGTTACTGATGGATTTGCAGCTTCCTCCTGGTACTCTATTGGAATAGCCATCAGCAATGCCTTCTCTATAAAGAAGCCCCTCTGTAGCTTCTACCTACCCTGTGCACCATCTCTCACTTTCTTCACCTTCTATACCTCCAGAAGCCATAGCGGATCATATGGCAGGTACCGGCCCCCAGCAAGAGCCATCCCCTCATGACATCTTTAAACCCTGCTGAAGACATCCTAATTTTTCTTAATTTGTCAATTCCTTATTAATAGACAGTTTCTGTAAGATCACTATTGGAATTTACAATGTGGGGGTGACTGGAAATCCATAATCGGACTCCAGTTCTGTTCATTGTTTTCTAGTATTAGAAGCCTTTTCCTGTTCGCCACTCTGAAATGTGTTTTTATACTCTACTGAATAGCATTGGAATATCTGGTCCCTCCTATCCTATTTTTTTCGTAAGGATTTTTGTTATTGGAATCTGCAGTATGGACATGAGTGGCTACCTTTTGGACATTCGGGTTCCAGTATTGGTAGATATGCCTTTTTCTTTGATATTTGTATAATTTTTTTTTGGTTCCTTAATATTTCTCTCCACTGGCATCCTAGAAATTTAGTGGAGCCATGAGTTGGCATTTCTACCGCCAATGTTTTGAGCGGATATTACTGAGGATACCAGTGAATAGACGTTATGTAATATGCCCCATCCTGTTCCCCTACATGCTTTGGTAGGCCTTGGGCACACCTGATTCATGTGCATGATGGGGTCGAGGTTGACTAGTATATACCTACCTATTTAAAGTCCCAGAAGCTTTGTTTGGAACTCTGATTTTATCTCTGTTGCTCCATGTTTGTTTTTTTTAACAGTCTTTTATTGACGTTGTTTATATGCTATATTATGTTGGTTTGATATTTCTTGCATATATTTGGCCTCACCGATTCCCTCGGGCAGGATTAGATTTGACTGTTAACGTCCTCCCACCACAGACCAACTCTCCCCCCCCCCCACATAGGCCCATCGTCTACTTTGAACGGTAGTTTGGAACTTTTAACCCCAAGGTTGATGGACATTTGGCGCACACTTCAATCAACCACTAGGGACTATACGTTGTATTCCCGCATTGACTATATATTAGTAAGTCACCCAGCACTTGATTGGCACCCAAATGCCTCTATAGATTCCTGCCCCTGGTCTGATCATTTTTCATTGACGTTGGCTCTCCAACTCCCGTAAGCAGGACCTAGCGAATGGACCTGTAAGTGTATTGACTCGCTATTCAAGGACTCTCTATGAGCTGCAGCAGTCCTAGACACGATAGCTAATTTCCTGGGGGATCATTCCTTGGACACCCCCTCTCTCCCGACATAATGGGAAGCTATGAAAGCGGTCCTTAGGGGGTTCCTTATATAGCACGGAGCTAGACTTAAGAAGATTTGGACTCCGGACATCAAACTTACGTCTGATAAAATACGCTTGCTGAGCAGTTGAAAAAGCAAAAGATGGCTCTTGATGTACTTTTGGAATTGACAGCAGCACGGACTCATCTACTTGAATTATATGATTTAGCTCACCCAGCATTACAGAGACCGCTTCCGTAAACAGGTGTATCAGTATGGGGACAAATGGCATCCGCATACACCTGCCACATACATTCCCTCTATACGGAACCCCACCGATAATTTGACATCTATCCCTAAAGACATCTTGCAGGTCTTTTATATTTATTACTCTAATTTTTACCAACTAAATCCAGACCCAATATCACCGCCCTCTCTAGAGCAATATATATTAGAAACAATAACCTTTCCGGAATCCCCGTTTACTGAAGAGGAGGTTAGTGCGGCGATAAAAGCAACTCCACCTGGTAAAAGCCCAGGATCCGATGGATTTACTCCTCGATTTTACAAGATACACGCGCTTTCTTTAGTTCCTTTTTGACTAGGGTGTTCTCTTCTATATCGTCAAACTCTCCTTTCCCACCACAAAGCCTTGATGTCACGGATAACAGGGGAGGGGAGGGAAACAGAAAGGGTTATACTCTGGACTAGGCCTCCAGTGGCTAGGGAAAAGGGAATGGTCACCCCTTGCAGACACCCTAACCTTGCCCTAACTCCTAACCGTATGAGTATCCCCTGATGGTGGAGATACTCATACACCGGAACCTGGTCCCTACTAGCCCTGTATAGCCCTAGCAGTAGTGTCTGGCTTGAGACTGCTGGTTCCTTCCCCTATGAAGGACCCAGTGTCTCCCTGAGGCTTAGTAAACAACTAAATAACCATAAAACCCCAAAACACCAAAAGACCAAAAGTAAAGCAACTTATCTTATTAGCAGATATAAACAGGAACTCAGGATGGCACAACACTCCAGCTATTCACAACCCAGCAGTGAATATCAACCGCACAGCATGGAGTGTGAGGCCAGACTAAATGGAGGAGCAGTAATGACCACCAGCTGCACCTGATACAAGGGGTGTGGTCATTACAAACAACAACACATAAACAAGTAAAAACAAAGAGACTGTCAGATAACCTCAAATGCAGCTTGTCTGACATATCCTCAAACTTCAGTCACGGAAGGGACCGTGACACTTGAGGCACATATTACCGTTATTCCTAAACCAGGCAAGGACCATACTGCATGTTCCAACTACAGACCTATATCCCTGATAAATGTGGAAGTTAAATTGTTTTCTAAAATAATAGCAAATAGGTTCTCATTACATGCCATCCTGATCTCATAAGGATTAAACAGGATTTTTATATGGGAGATTAATATCCTCCCACATTACAATTCCTGCTATCTTGTCGGAGTTTGGGAAATTTAGCCTTTTTAGTAATTTTAAGGTTAAGTACTCAAAATCTGAGATCCTTAATATTACGCTAGACACTAACCAAATGTCATCTCTTGGAGCAAACACTTCTTTTAAAGTATCCAAAGAGGCGATTAAAAATTTAGGTGTGATGATAACCTCCAACCCTTCTAATTTGTTTTCTTACAATTACTCCCCCCTTCATAGTAAACTCCAATCTGAACTTCAGAAATATACCTCTCTACCGTTGGGTTGGTTTGCACGGGTCAACACTCTTAAAATGGATATACTTCCAAAGTTATTGTATCTGTTTCAAACAGTCCCAATCTCTACACCAGCCAATTATTTACGTAAATTGCACAGTCTGGTTTGCCATTTTTTGTGGCGGTCAAGGATTGGCTTTTTCGTACATTGGCCAAACCGCGGGTCAGAGGGGGGTAGGGGTTCCTGATATTATTTTTTATTATCGGGCATCGGTTTTAGTGCGAGTGGTGGATTGGTTTCATAACTTCCTTTCACCAACTGACCTTAAGTCCCTACCCTTGGTGGATTATTCCCTCTTATCTCAGATTGCCCCATTGTCTAAACTCATCCCTGACCTCCTACATGTTTGGAATGTTTCTAATAAATCAGGCTCTTTATCCACAAAACCTGGTCCCATGACACCTTTATTTGATAACCCAGCATTCCTGCCAGCTATGGGTACATCTCACTTTTTATCCGGGTCGGGCGAGGACGACCGATATCTTAAGGATATATTGCTCATTGGCCAGGTTCCTTTTTTGGCCTCCCTAAATATACGCAATACTGGAAGGATGCTTTTGTGGTTTTCATTTAGACAGCTAACATCCTTTGTTTCCTCTTTCACTGATATGTCTTTAATATGCAAAAGCTTGACTGAATTTGAGAAGATGCTCAGTTCCACCATACGCCCTACCCATGTAGTTTTGGTATTATATGGCCTGCTAACTGGGGACTCCAGCTTTGCCCCTCCTATATATACGTGATATTGGGAAAGCGACTTGGGAGGGTTGATAACTGACAAGGAGTGGGAGAAATCCTTCGTACTTACTCATAAACTTGCATTGACGTGTAAAGCCCAAGAAACAAACTATAAAGTTCTATCTAGATGGTACTGTTGCCTGGTGGACCTACATCGTATTTCCGTTCAACAGTCTGATAGATACTGGCGCTGCCATACACAAAGAGGAACACTACTTCACATATGGTGGGAATGGCTACTTATATTTCAGTTTTGGGAGTCAGTAGATCATTTGTTTATTAGGTGTACCGGGTCCTTGGTACCGAATATTTCCAAAGTAACACTTCTTTTAATGATCCCGGGCCCTCCTAAACTTATTAGGAAAGGCCTCCTACGCAAGTCTCACAGCTGCTAGGGCCTTGATCCCGCGATCTTGGAAACAAGTAACCGTTCCTTCCATAAGAAAATGGGTTTTAGAACTCGGGAAAATATGTCATATGCAAATGCTAGTGGCAGAGAATAATGACCGCACAGAACAATTTAAGCTTACACGGTCTGCAAGGGACTGGTTTAAGGAATCCCCTCAGATTCAATCACATTTACGCTAAGACATGTTGGTCACAGAATTTTTGGTCCCGATGTTGGGAGCTGTTACCTAAATGTTTCCCCTTTCCCCCTTTTGAATACTTTCCCTACCTACCCCCCCCTTCCCCCCTCCCCCCACTCTAGGGCTATTTTGTTTGTTGATTGTTAAATTTCTGCTTATGATTAATAATTATCAATTTCAATTAAGGGTCCAGATTATAGGAGGATCTAATGCATATATCCACGAGTTATGCGCTATTGCTATATCCACTGCTAGGTGTGTATATATTATTTTTTCTTTTCTTTCAATATTGAGGGACAATGTGATATGTACCAGGTTTTGAGCCTGTATTTGGTTTTATTTCAAGATGTTTGTTGGATCCTGATGCTATATTGTTAAACTATGTTTTTTTTACATACGATTGTTGCATGTATTTTTGTGATATGTGGAAATTTTACGAAAACGAAAAAAGATGAATTGGAATCTAAATGTGTGTATGCATGGACATACATTATGCATGGACGCACATACACACATTTAAATATGTGTATGCATGGACGCACACACACACACACATTTAAATATGTGTATGCATGAACATGTTGCACCCAACGATTCTTTATGGATATGTAAATAAACGTGTGTGTGTATATGTGTGTGTGTTTATATGTATATGTATATATATATCCCAATAGTTGGACTTTATAGTAAATAGCATTAAACAATACAGAAATGCAGGGCTAGGAATGTGGTGTTTAAACATTAAACCTGTTTATCTTTGAACTGGCCATCTGGACCTCCTAAAGGGGTCTCCAATTCCAGGGACTTCACAGAAGTAACAAAAGGTATTAAATACCAATACAGGGTTTGGTTTGCCAAGTAACAATAAACAAACAGATGATAAAACAGATGCCAGTAAAAAAGACCTATTCTCCATAACGAACAGATCACCAGTAGGGCCTTCAAGGGGTAATAAATCCATCAGGCCTGAGTCAGCAGAAGATAGATGCATAACTAAACAGAGGGGCTGGGGTGATGACCCAGCTGGACCTTTGTTTACCCCTAAACTTAGATTCCAGCTAGAGATTCACATATCAAATTTAGCTGGGAGGTCCATCAAATTACATTAATCAATCCCAATCTAGTGGGGTGTGTGTCAACCGATGATCATGGTACAGAACACACCCACTAACCAATCCAAGAGCCCCAAGGATACCTAATGGGAATTAACTATATAAAAATGGGAACTGAGAGAATTTAGATTTCTTGCTTGCTTGCTCTTGCTCGTGTGTGTCTGTGTGCACTATTACGAAAAATCTTCATGATTCAACCCCACTAAGCTGGATCATTTGAAGCGCACTAATTAGTCCCCTAAGTATCACGCAAGCTTGCAAACTCTCCTTGTCTAGAGGACAGTGGAAAGCTTCCGGGAGAATGTCCTCTGGATAGATGAGACCAAAATACAGATTTTTTGGGAAGGCACATCATTCGACTGTCTAACATAGTGTGTTTTGTATTTCTCCCCTTTTTTTGGTGTTCTTTCAGTGGCATCAAAACAAATAAACCTGCTGCATTTTCAGACATAATGCAACGGTGCAAATATTTTTGCCCTAGATTGTATGTACTTATGCTTCACTCAAACAGATTTAGGATGAAGGGAGTTTACATCTAGGACACTAATTGGTGTTTTTCAAATGATCGAGCTAGGATTTAGCTTAGTGGGGTTAAATCATGAAGATTATTAGTAAAAGTATACACATACATATCTATACTAATGTATCTGTATGTATATACATACATTAACACTTTACAATTGCAAAAAACTGTCAATTTGTACCTTAAAACCAATCTAAACTTTTTTTTATTGTTTAACCTCCTAACCGTTAAGCCCGGGATTTTTCACCTGTAAAAAAAGTTGCAATTTTCGTTAACCCCGAGTTTTTCTCACTGTATGAAAATACAGTGAGAAAAGTCCGGGTTTAACGATCACTTACCTGGTCCCGCTGCGATCGTCCATCGTCGTGTTCCAGCGTCCTCCTCCAGCGTCGGGTGTCCTCTCCGGGAACAAGAAGCCGGGCGACTCCTTGTCTCCCTGCGTGCGTGCACGATGATGTCGGCGCGTGTGCGGGAAATTCAAACTGAAACTCATTCAAAAAGATTTTATATCGGATTAAATGCAAACTCCTCTATCCAATCCAATACAAAATAATTAAAAATAAATACAAAGTATGTAATTGGTAAATTCAAACTCTCATTTTGTATTGGATTGAATACAGGAGTTTGTATTCAATCCAATACATAATGAGAGTTTGAATTTTGTTCTCATTTTGTATTGGATTGAATACAAAGTTCTGTATCCAGTCCAATACAAAGTATTAAAAAATTAAAAGTAATTTTTTTTTTTACATAATTGTGTGTTTCAAACATTTTTTATATTCATGATATCTACTAGAACCCTGTTCGGACATATTTCTGTACGTTACAGGTCTACAATTTAAAAAAAAAAAATTGCATGAAAAACAGTGTAACGCTTTTGGTACAGAAATCTAGACCTCAGTGTAACGCTCAGGTGGTTAAGAGGTGTTTGTTTGAAAAATAAAGAATATATTTTTTTCTTTAGATAATGGTTTTTCGGCGGTACAATCAGCAGCTGTCAATATATGCCAAGCGGCGGAATATGGAGAGGCTATCAGACAGGCTGTGGACCCCCTGCAGGGAGTCGCCCAAGTGTGCTCCAGTTATAGCACACTTGGAGTGATCTGAACCAGGAGGAGACCTTATGGGGTCTGGGGGACCGCATCCTCTCTGGTAAGTATTGCGTTTTGTTATCTCCTCTTGTTAAGGGGTGGTGTTTTAGAATGTTTTTTTTTGTTGGGGAAGGTAGTATTGTCTGGACTTGGAACTGTTTATCACTTCCTAGATTTTTTTACCTTTTATTATTTTTTTATGTTTATGTTTGTGTTTTGTTTTTATATTACAGCCTGCTCTGCTTCATGACAGCTGCTGATTGTGGAGTGGCCATTAAGTTGGTTGGCTGTGCCCAAAGAAGCAGGAGGAGAAGGCCAAGGACATTGCCTGTAAGCTAACCTTATAATCACCTTTTGTTAAAAATGTTTAAATCAAACACATTCTCACACAACTTTCACCATTTTTATTTAAAAATACAAAGAGCGAGATTTTATGTAGCTTTCAGTCACTAATCATGCGTCAAATGAAGGTTTTTTCTAGGTTGTTGGCTAGCATGATGAAAAATAGACATGAGTTGTTAGTTGTACCTTACTGGCAAATACTTTAGCCAAATTTTTTACAAAACAAAAAAGTATCTGTTAGAAGTTCAGCCTTAATCTTTTATCCTTGACTTACCTTACAAATTTATATTAGTTTGGCCCAACCACTTCTACTTATGGTGTTTATTTTGAAACTACAGCTATTGGAGCGGCGTTGCCATCACCTCTTCTAGAGGACACAAGTTTCTCGTCTAAATGTAGGTATTTATATTTTTCTAAGTTCTTAACAGTCCTTTAGGACAAATACTAAAAAATAGGATATAGTTTGTTAGGCCTTGTTCCAATAAGTAATAATATGAGTGTATCACTAGCTTCGTGTCTAGGCAGCTTTTAACAGAAGCCAAAGTTTAAATGTTATTTAGCCAAGTTTTTCCCTTGTGAAAACTCACAACCTTCATTGACACCAAACTGCATCACGTTAGTTCCATTGCCATAATTTTTTTTCCCCAGAAAGCAGCTTTTCTTTTTTGTTTTGATAGGTGTAAACAACAAAACAGTAATAACTTGATGAAACTAGATAACATAACATGATAACATAACATTCACATGAATATTAAAGACTTATTATAAAATATTGAAAACAATGGGGGCTTTTATAAACATTTTTAGCAGGACTTTTAGAAGCCCCCTTTAATATTGAGACTCCCAGATCTCCACCACCCCACCCTGGGGAATGAGTACAGGGGTACATAAAACCCCTTACTCATTCCCTGAAAGGGTTAAAATATAAGTAAAAAATAGGACAAGGCTTTAATGTTAAATTATTTTATTAAGGTGTGTGTGTTTGTGTAATTAAACTTTTTTTTTTTTATTTTTTTTACAGGTTAGCCCAATGACAGGATGATTTCCAGGGTTGCAATGAACACAGCCCTGGAAATTCTCCTGACAGTGAGGGATTGCAGGGCACTAGGGGTTAAATGAGGACAAGCCTCTCCATTCACCCCCAGTGCTCTAGCTGAGGTTTTACATTTCTCAGCCATTCAGCACTAGATATGAATGGGGAGACTTGTGCCCATTCATCTCTAGTGCTCTGTGATTGGCTGAGAAATAGGAAATCCAGATGACAGCTCAAGCATCATCAGGATTTCTCTTTCCCCAGCCAATCAGGGAGCAGAGCAGTCAGCAGAACTTTACTGAGGAAAAGGAAATCCTGATGATGCCTTTGATGTCATCAGGCTTTCCCTTTCATCGGGAGCAGGACAATCAGCGGAGCTTTACTATGCTGACAGCTCTGCTCCCCTGATCGCTCCCGCAGAGGAGCTGTGACGTGTTCTGTATCAGTAATATACTGGCTGAGGAAAGGGAAATCCTGATGATGCTTGAGCTGTCATCAGGGTTTCCTATTTCTCAGCCAATCACAGAGCAGTAGAGGTGATGAATGGAGATACGTATCTCCATTCAACCTCTATTGCCCTGGTATTGCTTGCAGTTACAGCTAATTGAATGCACCTGCTTTCAATTAGCTGTAACCGCAAAGTTCCCACGGCCCAGGAATCCCACAATGACATTAAGATTCTTAATGTCATTGTCAGATAACCTGTAAAAAATAAAAAAAAAAACAAGTTAAAATAAAACACATACAAATTCAATTCAGTTAAGATTAATTTTTATTTTTTTTTTAACTTTTTTTTGCCGAATTTTTGCTGTCGAATCCCGTGTTTTTCGGGTCGGGTCTATCCGAATTCGAACAGCCATATTCGGGTCAAATATAAGGACAACCCGAATTCGAACACCAACACTAGCGATAGTTATTCCAAGCAGTTTGTTCAAAAGTAGAGAGGACTCTCTTCCTTGTGTCTATTGGCAATATGGCTATATATGATTCCCATACTTTAAAAAAAAACTAGGCAACACAGGGGTGAGTTCTTCCCCTTGCTGTCGAATCCCGTGTTTTTCGGTTCGGGTCTATCCGAATTCGAACAGCCATATTCGGGTCAAATAAAAGGACAACCCAAATTCGAACATCAACACTACTTTGTGCAGCACCCTGCTTCAAAATCTACCACACCCTAAAAATGAAAATATTTTTTTTTCTAAAATCTGCATTTAATTTATATTATTATTTATAAATATTATTGCACCCTTGTTTGGAAAATTTCAGTGAGAAATTTTTGATAAAAAAAAATTTTTTTGATAAATTACATTGTTGTGGTCTAATATTTCATTATTTTTTATAATGATTTATAATTATGTATTATATTATAATTTATGATTATAATAAATAAATATAATTATTATACCCGGGCGTAAATCCTAAGAATTAGAGGCCCACAATATAAACAAAAACTGACAGAATTAGAATGCTAGGGGGGTTAATTTAGTTGCCTTCTCTGCACTCTCTCCAATTCCACAATGTCCTTTTTGTGAACTTGTGACCAAAACTGGACTGCATATTCCAGATGTGGTCTGACCAATGCTTTGTACAGGGGCAGGATTATGTCTCCATCCCTGCAATCTATTCCTCTTTTAATACAAGAAAGTTCTTTGCTAGCTTTAGATATTGCAGCTTGACATTGCATGCTGTTATTAAGTCTATGATCTACCAGAACCCCCAAATCCTTTTCCATTTCTGACCCCCCCAAATTTATTCCCCCCAGACAGTATGAAGCATGCATGTTGTTAGCTCCCAAGTACATAATTTTACATTTATCTATATTAAATGTCATTTGCCACTTGGCTGCTCAACCAAACAGTACATCCAGGTCTGCTTGTAGATTATAGACATCCTGTATGGACTTAATTCCATCACATAGTTTGGTGTAATCTGCAAACACTGAAAGGGTACTTTTAATCCAGGTACTGAACCCTGGGTACACCACTAATAACCTTAGACCATTCAGAGTATGAGACATAAATTTCAACTCTCCGGATGCAATCTTTAAGCCAGTTCTCTATCCATATACAGATTGACTTTTCTAAACCTATTGACCCTAACTTGCATATTAACCGTCTGTGGGGTACAATGTCAAATGCTTTAGCAAAGTCCAAGTACACTATATCAACTGCTATTCCACTGTTTACTTACTTCCTCACAAAAATAGAGTAAATTTGTTTGACAACTTCTGTCTTTCTTGAAGCCATGGTGACTATTACTTAGAGGTGTTTCTGATAGAAAATAATATTATATGTGGCTCTTTATCAAACTCTCTAAGACCTTTCCAACTATGGATGTTAAACTAACGGGTCTGTAGTTACCTGGTAATGACTTTGCTCCCTTTTTGAAAATTGGAACCACATTACGCCAATCCATCGGTACCTAGCCAGTGACTAAAGAGTCACTAAAAATAATAATGGAAATAATGGCTTTGAAATAACTGAGCTCAGCTCTTTTCCCAGCTGTTTCCCAATCATATCAATTCTGAGCCATTTCAGGCAGTGACTTTGCTTTTATGAATTTGGACTTGAGCTCTGCAATTTTCCTTCGTGTACACAGAGCTAAAAGAAGTGTTTAGTAAATCTGCCTTGTCTTTATCCCCAGTTACCAACCTAACGACATCCTTTAAGGGGCCTACATGCTCAGATCTGAACTTTTTGCTATTAATATATTTTAAACATTTTTTGGGGTTTGCCTTACTTTCCTTTGCAATCAGTCTTTCATTTTGAAGTTTTGCACATTTTATCTCCTTTTTACATCTTTTGTTATATTCTTTATAGCCTTCATTTTTATATTTTTGAAATGCCCTTTTCTTGTTCCTTATGGTTTTTTTAACATCAGCTGTAAGCCACATAGGTTTTAATTTTAGCCTCCTAATCTTATTACCCATTGGAATATATTTTTCAGTTTGCTTTTGTAGAACAGACTTGAAACATTCTCATTTCTGTTCTTTGAGGACAATATTGTCTCCCAGTCCAAGTCACAGAGAGCCGCCCTTAATAATGGAAAATTTGCTCTCTTAAAACTAAATGTTTTTATCTTTCCTGTTTTTTCGTCCTGTTTACAGCTAACATTAAATAAAATCATATTATGGTCACTGCTACCCAGAATCTCTTTTAGTTGCACATTTGTTATAAGCTCTGCATTGTTAGAAAGAACTAGGTCCAGCAGAGTATCATTTCTAGTTGGGGCTTCTATAAACTGTACCATAAAATTATCTTGTAATAAATTCACAAATTTCCTCCTTTTTGCTGTTCCTGTAGTGCCATTTTTCCAGTCAATGACAGGATAGTTGAAATCTCCCATGATTAAACTACTTCCACTTGTTGCTGCATTTTCTATCTGTGTAAGTAGTTGATTTTTTATTTCTTCCTTAGCACTGGGGGCCCTATAGCAGACTCCAATAATTAATTGTGTGGTTTTCAACCCCACATTCAACTCCACCCATAAAGTGTGGCCTGGAGCAGAGAACGAAGTGAAAAATTAGTGGAAGGCCTGCATGGCTAGGAAGGGATGGGAGCAGGCAGGGGATGGGTTAAAAGTTAACATGGAGAAGGGGGGGGGGAGTTGCTGGATTCGTTTGCCAGGAGGGAGAAGAGGAGTGAGAAGGGGGTGAGCCGGAAAGGGAGGGTCTTTTTCAGTGTGACGGAGAGAAGGAAGAAAGTTTTTTTGTTAGCTGAGCACATCACAGGAGCACATGGCAGAAATTGATGCTTTGCTGGCACAATTGAGGGCAGCTGCAGAGGATCAGGGGCCTGGCTGGCTGCAGGATCAGTTAGAGACTGTTCTACAGGGGGTTGCTTTGGTCCCCACAGTCAGGGGAGCGGACGCAAGACGGCCTTGGAGATCTAGGCCTCCAGTGCGCCTGAGTCCTGAACCCCCTAGGGCTCGTCGCCGCACTAGGAGCCCCATTAGTGGCCAGCGGGTGTCTGCTGCTGAGGCTGGGACAGCTGTGAGGAATCCTCTTCTCAGGTGGAGCCCCAGGGTGGGAGGGGGGAAGCAGACAGAGGGCCACCCCCCCTTCTCGCCCTGTGCAATCAGTAGTGCAAGCCCCGAGGAGGCTTGCTGGGAATGATGGTGGCAGCGGGCACATGGACAGGGGGTGCTCTCACTGGGGGGGGGCGCCCCAGAGCGGCTTACCAGGGTCCAGCAGTAGGGCAGAGTCGCGGGGCTTGGGCCGCAATAGGAGGGAGCCGCGGGGCTCCCTGGATCTGGCGGCAAGTGCAGGGGAGCACTTTTCCAGGATCGCCACAGTCTTTTCCCTTTTCCAGGATGGCCGCAGTGGAGGAACCGGAGGCGGGGACAGACGAGCGTGAGGAGGAGGGGCTACTGTGCCGGGAGTCTCCAAGAAGAAGATCCGGCTCATCAGCAGCAAGGGGCGGGACCTGCGGAATGATGGAAAGCGTCTGGATTCCCAGAAGTGCAGGGAGAAGAGCCGGCCAGCTTCTGGAGGATGCGGCTGGCTGCGTGAGGGCTAGCAGTAGAGGCAGCGCGGCCGGACAGCACAGAGTGGAGGAAGGGGCCCTGCTGGTGTCGGCCAGGCAGGGGGAGGCAGCGCAGAGAAGAATAGAAGAAACAGCGGGGGTGGCAAGCGGCTTCCCGATCCTGGGTGGTCCAGAAGTGCCTGAGCAGGAGGCTGAAGAGGACCTGTTGGAGGGAGAGCTTGCGGCCGGTGAGTGCCTGTTGGGAAAAGGGGGGATTCAGGAAATGGGGGGAGGGGTGAGGTTACCAGTAGGCAGGGTGGTCTGGGAGGCCGCGGGGGGGGAATGGCAGTGGGGGGTGGAGTGGGACAGCAGGGGGGGCGGGAATGTGGGGGTACAGGGGGGGCGCGAGAGGTGCTAGAAGCATTGGGAGAGGTCCTGTTGGGGAGTCAATGGATGGTAAGTGGGGTGGTGGAGGCAGGCTGACCACGGTTTAGGGGTGCTCCCTTTGCAGGGCCAGCAGGGGGGGTGGGGGACTCAGAGAGGACTCCAGGTGCAGAATCAATGGTGGAGGCAGGGGGGGCAAGTAGTACAGAGGGGGGCAGAAGGGGGCGGAGGGATAGGGAGCAGAGTAGAAGAGGAAGGGGGAGGGCCGCGACAGGAAGCCATAGACATGGGATCCACGGCGGCAGGGGGGCTACCCTAGGCAGGTGACTTGGCGACAACGGCTGTAGGTGATGTAGCAAAAGGGGAGGTATACATGTGTTTTGAAGGTCCACTGGGGGCGCACTTGCGGCAGGAGACGAAGGAGCAAATCTAGAAAGGTGAGTATGTGAATCTTTTTACATTGTTGCCGCTGGAGCGTTTTCAATTGGATCGGTTGCAAGGTGAGTGGCGGAAGGAAGAGGAGTCGAAGCGGCACAGATTGATCCCGCGGACGTTTGCTAATTGGTTGCAAGCGTTTGCGATATTCGCCAGTGTGTTGGGAGAAAAGGAACCAGGGCATTGCTGGGCCCTTTTCTGGTATTTGGATGCCATTGGGGAGGCTCATAGGACCTATGGGTCAGATATGACGAGCAGTTTAGGCAGCGGAAAGCTTTTCGTTCGTCGATTCGGTGGGACCACAAGGACATTGGCTTGTGGATGAAGCTGATGACGCCAGGGAGGAGCGGGGGCGTGCAGCCCTTTTTAGGGGAGGCATTGGTCCGTCACCTTTCTGGCCCTCGGCCTTCCGTAAAAAAGGGGTGTGTTGGCCATTTAATGAAGGTGGCTGCAAGATTGGCCAGGCCTGCCGTTTCAAGCATGAATGTGCAAAATGCGGGGCATGCATGGAGCGGCCCGCTGTTTTCGAGCAGGCGGTGGAACGGGGTCGGACGCCGCAGGAAAAAGTGATGACGCCGGTGAAGGTAGGTCCAATGCGGCATTTCCTAAGTTGGTATCCGGACCAGGAGGCTGCTAAGCTGTTGGAAGAGGGGTTCACAGAGGGTTTTCGGGATTCCTTTCTCATTGAAGGCGCTCCCCCCAGTGGCAAGGAATTTGAAGTCAGCAAAATTACACCCAGAGGTGGTAGGAGAAAAATTGAGGAATGAGGTGGGATTGGGCAGGATGGGGGGGGGCCTTCCCAGCACGACCGGTGGAGGACTCGGTTCGGCTCATTCACCATTTGTCTTTCCCGGCCGGTGTGTCAGTGAATGACCACTGCCTTTGTTCCGTATCCTATACGTCGTTCGACAGCGCTCTGAAATAGGTGCGTAAGTATGGCAGAATTTGGCGAATTTGGCGGTCTTAGAACTGTTCCCCATTGTAGTAGCGCTGGAGTTGTGGGGTGCGGAGCTTGCAAATAAGCGGATAAGGTTTTGCTGTGACAATTTGGGTGTGGTTCAGGCGGTGAATGCCTTTTCGGCATCTTCGCCGCCAGTGATTAGATTGCTGAGGCAGTTGTTTTTTTGTTGCTTTCGCTGGAACATTGAGGTGGCTGCTGTGCATATCCCTGGTACTGTTAACAATATAGCTGACTCTCTGTCTTGGTTTCAGTGGGAGCGGTTCCGGCAGCTGTTGCCAGGGGCGGAGCGGCAAGGTGTCCCGTGCCCTCAGGAACTGTGGAAGATCCCCTTGGCATCGTAGCGTGTATGATTCGGCGTTCAGTGAGTTTGGCTACGTGGTTGGCTTATTCTGTGGTATGGAAAGAATGGTGGGATTTCTGTGAGGAATGCAGGGGGGCCAGGTCAGAAGAGGATTTTAAGGGGGTGCTGGTTTATTTTTTGTGTCGCTGTTTTGAGAGGGGGGTGTCCATGGCTGTTATGAATAAAAAATTAGCAGGCTTGGCCTTCCTGTTCAAGTTAATGGGGTTGAAGGATTTGAGTAAGGAGTTTTTAGTGCGACAGGCGGTGAAGGGGTTTAGGAAGGTTGAGTAAAAAAAGAAAGGGAGAAGGCCGGTGTCATTCCCCTTGTTGATAGCATTGGTGAAGAGGTTACAGGGGATCTTTAGTAATAGTTATTAGAGGATGTTGTTCAGAGTAGCATTCATTTTAGCCTTTTTTGGGGCTTTTAGGATTGGGGAGCTGGTCAGCCAGGCAAAAAAGAAGTCGGGAGGGATTAAGGTGAGTGATGTGGAGTGTGACGGTGAGCAAATTAGGATTCCTCTGGCCAGGTCAAAAACAGACCAGGGGGGTAAGGGGGTGGATATTGTTTTTACAGAGTTTGGGGGTTTGGTGTGTCCGGTGGAGGCTGTGAGGGAATTTTTGGCGATTAGACCTGGGGGGGGGTGGGCCCTTGTTGGTGCATGCTGATGGTTTGGCTTTATCGAGATATCAGTTTGTGGCAGTTTTTAGAAGATGTTTATGGGAGGAGGGGGTGGAGGCAGGTAAATTTTCCTTGAATTCGTTCAGAATAGGGGCAGCTACGGAGGCAGCTCGATGGGGCCTTGGGGAGGAGGTTATTCAGCGCATTGGTCGCTGGGAATCTCATCGCTTTAGGTCATACGTGCGGCCGCATATGCTGTGATGGGCGGGGGGGTGGGGGTGTGTGTTTTTTTTATAAGGGATGGCTGGTATTTTGTTGTGCATAATTTTGTTATTCTGTTTTAGGTGGTTCCCAGTGTCTTGTTTGGATCATCGGGCACTCCTATGTGAGCCGGGGGGTTATACGAGCAGCATTATGGCCAGATGGGTGGCAGCTGGGTTTCCCTCGTGCCCAAGTTGTAATTTGGTGGATTGGAGTGCCAGGGATGCAATGGAGTAGGCTGCTGGCAGAGGTTCGTCAGTATTTGCAGTGGGATAGGAGTCCAAATGTGTTGGTGTTGCACGTGGGGGAGAATGATTTGAGGAAGAGGCCAGTTAGGGAATTATCCAGGGACATTAGGTGGGACCTGCTTAGGCTGCTTACTTTGTTGCCGGGTGTCATAGTGGTCTGGTCAGATGTGGTGGCCAGGACACAATGGCGAGGCGCTCGGTCAGTGGCCTGGGTGAATAAAGCTAGGGTTAAGCCTAACAAATTGGTGGGGGGCTTTGTGGCACGGAATGGGGGGGGTGGTTGTCCGGCATAGGGAGTTGGAGGGGGATTTAGGGTTGTATTTGGAGGCTGACGGGGTGCATTTGTCTGATGTGGGTATTGATCTGTGGTGTCTAGGGTTGCAGGAAGGAATTCAGAGAGCTGTCAGGGTGTGGTGGGGCACACAAGGGCAAGGTGTCGCTCCTGTGGCACCGTGGCGGTGAGGTCCTCGAGGGAAGGAGTTGTATTGGACTGTTTCAGTGGGGGTGAGGGTCTCATCTATGGTATGGGATCCTCGGTAAGGTTGTTGTTGGGAGTGTTAAATTGTTTTGTGGTAGGGCTGCGAGTGCTGCTGGTATCGTTCCCGAGCTGGAGGTGCAGCTGGGAGCATCACATATCACGGCGGTGCAGACCCATTGTGTGCAAGGGGTTACAATAGTGGGGCCTTCAAGGACCAGTAACCAGGGGGTGTGTTTAGGAAAAGGATGTTTTATGAATGTATTGGTTACAGTTATTTGTGATTATCTGTAAATTGTTATTATTTGTTGATTATGTGTTTATATATTGTTATTTTATGGTTATTTATTAAAATAGGTAATATTTAAATTATTTGTTAATAAACGGCCCAAAGGGGCCATTTAACCAAGTTGTTGTCTCGGTGTGTGTTTGGGATAAAGTAGTGGGGTGGGGGGAGGTGGAGTGGGGGCACGGCCTGCGGGAACTCGGCCCTATTGTAGTCATGCCTCAACATCATCGCTTGTTCCATCCGCAATTTTTTCTTTCACATTCACTTTTAGATCACTTCTCACATACAGACAGACATCACCACCCTTTTGTTTATATCTGTCTTTACGAAAGAGAGTATACCCAGGAATATTGACAGCCCAGTCATGCGAAGAACAAAGCCAGGATTCAGCAATGCCAACTAAGTCATAATTCTTCTCACTCATTAAGGCTTCCAACTCCCCTATCTTGTTTGCTAGACTTCTAGCATTGGTGAACAGGCTTTTTAAACCATTGTTGCATTTACCATCCTTGTTTGCCAAATCATTTTGTTTTTCAGTACATCTAGTACTGCACAATCCAATATTTGTTTGTAACATGGGAAGCTCCTTACAATTATCCATAATCCTCCCCTTAACTATCACTAACCCACCCTCCACTAGTGTCTGACCCCTGACTAACCTTTCTGCAACCTTTTTTGACTGTCCCACCCCCCTCTGTCCTAGTTTAAATATCCCTCTACCATTCCCCTAAATCTTTCCCCTAGCACAGCAGACCCCCTTTCATTTAGGTGCAAACCATCTCTGGCATACAGGTTGTACCCCAATGAAATGTCAGCCCAGTGCTCTTCCCTTCTATACCAGGACTTAAGCCAGACATTTAGCTGCCTAAGCTCCTTCTGCCTTTTCTGTGTTGTGCATGGCACATGCAATATTCCAGAGAATATAGCCTTGGAGGTTCTTTTCTTCAACTTGAAACCTAATTCCCTAAACTGATTATAAAGGATCCTCCATCTTCCATTTATATTGTCATTGGTTTCAACATGGACCAAGACAGCTGGGTCCTGTCCAGCCCCTCCCAGTAGTTTGTCCACTCGGTCCACCACATGCCGATCCCTGGCCCAAGGGAGACAGCAAACCATTCGGTTGAAGGGATCCAGGCGACAAACTATTCTATCAGTCCTCCTGATGATAGAATCCCTTATGATAACCAATTGTCTTTTCCTTCCTGCGTTTCCCTCCCCACCACTACTAGATGTGCTGCTCCCCCGGCTGTTAGGGGTAGCAGTAACATCTAGAGTTGCCACCACTAGGTCTGCCACCTGCACATCTTCACAGAACTTTGCAAACATGTTGGGGTGCTCAAACCCAGGGCTGGCCTTCCTTTTCTGGGTGCCCCCACCACTCCCTCTAGTTACAATAACCCAACTCCCTACATGCTCATTCTGACTAACCTCTCTACCCTCCACATCTAAGCCAATAACTGCCTGCTCAGTGAGCAGGAGACCCCTCTCAAGGTGATTTCAGTGTTGCAATGTGCTTCTCCAGCTCCCCAATGCGAGATACCCAAAAGGCAGTTTGCACACATCTGTCACAGTGGTATTCACCTAGGACCTGTTGCTCCATTTGTGCATACATATGGCAGGCTGTGAACTGAACCAAACCTTCCACCTTGCTCCCACTCATCTTCCCAGTAACAATGTTTGTTTACAAGGAAATATAAATGTTTACTTACAGTTTGTGCTTACTATAATGATTTACCTCCTTTTGTTTTCAAACTCCTGTTTTTTCTAACTCCACTTGATTAAAAGTCCACTTGTTCCACAAGCCAAACAGTGAGCAAGCTCAAAATGAGTGCCACAGGAACTTAAATCACCTGTGATTTAGTTTTAGTTTAACCTGTGGTTTAGTTTTTAATAATGCCAAAAAAAATCTGTAAATGTTTTTCTAAAGCTTTAAAATTTTATATTTTAAATTTAAATATTTGTATATTTGTTTTGTTTAAAAAATTCAGTTGGGGGGTGGGGAGAATTAAAAAACAAACTGAAAGCAATATTTGGTAATTTTTTTTTCAAACACAAAGTCACACATTTTAAAACATCCCAACAGGCATTTTAAAAAATCCCATCAGGCATTTCAAAACATCCTTGCTCTCCTTTACAAAACAAAAAAAAAAAAACTGCCAAAAAAATACACTTACCTTCAATGCCGCGGGGCAGTCTGATCCCTCCAGGGGTGTCTTCGTCGCTTCTTCCGGGTTTTTATCCTACGTCACCTTGACACCTGGTGCGAAAAGAGAGGAAAAGTCTCCAGCACCACAAACCAAAGGACACTGATGTTCTACAAAGGCACATGATATATGACATCAAAAGGAATGAATGTGTAGACAAATCTCCACATACCTAATGTCCACAATATTTAGCAAAGGCAAAAAGAAATTTTGGAATCACACATAAATTGGAGTCTATTTTAAATATTTAACAATAACCAGGCAGACATTCCCAAAGGAAGGCAGCACCATAAACACCTTCAAATAAAATGTAAAAAAAACGAAAAAACAAAACGAAAAAAACGAAAAAAATTCATAGAGATGTAAGGTGCTTATTTATCTTTCAGAAGGCTGAACACACACACAAACCAAATTACCTTAAATCTCCTCCAGGCCTCTCTGCAGTGGCTCAACGACTTCCTCCTGTTAATGGTTAAATGTCCTGGTTTAACCTGGTCCTGGTTAAATATCCAAAAAACACCAGAAATAGAGTGAGCTTGACTATAAAACATCATTTGTATTGATCAGTTCCCAAAAAAACCCAAAAAACATAACACTCCAAGACAAATAAATGCGTGAAATGTAATATGTGGGAGCACTAAAATAATACACATATGACTGTTGCTTTAAACAAGATTATAGACAGGTGCACAATGTCAAACAAAATATACCATGAAGGTTCATCTTACCAGGAGGGAGATCAGTGTCATCTTCTACATGTGAAGTGACATCTTCGTCATCCTCATCACTCTGAGCAGAGGGGGCGGGAGGGGACTGCTGCGTCTCAGGGTGTACTATTGTCAAAAATTAGAAAAACATAAATTGTTGATGCAAGTAAAAGAAGGCAAAAATAAAAAACAATAAACAGCTCATCTTAGAAAAATGATCTTAGATTTGCACCCAAACAAAACTTAGGAAAAACACAATAAAACTTTGGCATAAATTCACTAAACAGTTGCAATTAAAAAAAGACATTTGTAGTTAGGTAATCAGTCTAAAAGAATTGAATTTACATGGTTGCCAAGCATCGGAGTCATCCCAGTAGTCCACCCCATCACCGTTTCTGACCCAATGAATGGCAACATTGATCTTTCATACTCCCTGAGCCACTGCACGGACAGGCTGATTCATCAAGCCAAATCAGAAGCTCAACGCACTTGCATATTCGATCCAGAATCGGAGCCCTAAAATCAATTTATCAACCAAATCCGAGGCGCTGGCATACTCATACGGAAATCATCAACTAAAGCGATCTCTCCGATGGATATGGGCAGCCCTGGCAGTTTCACACTGACGAGCGTGCATTAAACTCACTGTTCCCCTAAAAAAGCATTCTTTCTAATGGCACACATATTACCCTTAGCCCTAAAAAAATGTTTGTGCTGTTAAAATGTTTAAAACATCTATATGAGCTAAGAAATAGGCATATTTTAAAATGACTTATTTCTTTCCTGTTAGGCAAGAGTTAAAACTCTCTACTAAAGCGCCTGTCTAAACGCTTACAAAGCCTGATCTGAGGAGCCGCCTGGGGGTAAATATTGTGACTTTCTGCAGGCTAAACCTCGGCTTTGCCATCAGACTAGATTTTTCCACAAAAGTCACAAGCACACACACGTTCTTGTTTGCTTCTATATATATATATATATATATATATATATATATATATATATATATATGTAATTACTATAGTTATTATAATGAAAAAAAAGAAATATATATATAAAATTATTGTAGTATATAATTATATATGTATATATATATATATATATATATATACTTTTCACAATAAATCCTCAACTTTATTTTATTTTTTTATTTATTGAATATCTGTTTACTGGTGTACAAATCTAAAGGATCGTATCAATAAATTAATATGGAGTCCAATTGCAAAAATAACCAAACAGCCAATTTTGACAGACTGTGCAAGTGCTAATTGCAAGCGAATTTCTATCTGTGCACTTAAATTTGAGCATACATAAGGGTGTTGTTTAACTTGCTTTTTCCTTTTGTCTTTTTTTTCTTGGAGGGGCTGTTTTGTGTGTTATCCTAATAAATCTATGTTGCTGCATTTGTTTTTTTGCTTACCCTTTAGCTTAATAGCTGCTTTTTTTTAACTTTGAATGTTTTAATGTCCATTTTGCAATTTTGAAGTCAATGTTAATGCTATGTTATTGTGTTTGTGGCCATATTGTTTGATTGCAAAATTCAGCCTTACCATTCATTACCACTTTGAAATGTTTGTTCTGCATAAACATTTTCTAATCCAGTTTTCCAACCTTGATAGGTCAAAATTGCATATTGGTTTGGTAAGTATTTTTTGAATGCAATATTTATTGGGCCATTTTTTAACTATTTTGGCTTTACATGGAAGTGTAGGTTTACATGTGGTTTGTTCTTTTTAATTTTTTTTCATGTAAATTTAGTGATGGCTGTGTGTGTTTTTTTGTTTTTATGTTTCTTTTTATTTAAATGTGACCTTTTAGCAAACAGCACAATTGTCTTGTTAAAACTCAGTGGTTTGATGCGCATAGTTGTGCGCCAAACTTCGGGAGTGTGTAGCTCATAGTTGTGTGCCAAGGCAGACCCGCTATGTGCATGTGAATTGTGTTTTATCAGTTGAAAAATTTGCTTCATGTGCACTTATGCATGTATGTATAGATATGAGTGCACATGCAGCAAAACATGTATGTATGCATTTAAATGTGTGTACATATGCATAAAAAGAGAAATAAAAAGGAAGAAATAGGCGAAGAGGGCTTTTTGGACCATTTTCCTTCACATGCTTCAAATTAAAAAGATTGTCTATTTGTTCCCATGATTCCCAATGTCATGGGCTTGGCTACAAGCAACATTCATGGAGGATATTGCTTCTGGTTAAAAAAAGGAATCCATCTTTATGTGCTTCCACTACCAAGCTGAGGTAAATAAATGTATATATATATATATATATATGTATGTATATACATATATGCATATATATATATATATATATATATATATGTATGTATATACATATAT
>NC_092862.1:85682517-85745763 GCF_032062135.1 Pyxicephalus adspersus | reverse complement strand
ATGTTTGCCTATAATCCTTTACTAAAATATTTGATTTCTCTAGAATTAAATTTTAATCAGGTCAAAAATGTTTGTTCACATATTTGTTTACAGTCATACTATAGTGTGATGACATATTTGAAAGTGCTACATAGTATATATCCAGCTTGATAGAAATTAGTTTGCAGTGTTGCAACCAAAAGAAAAAGTATCAAAACAACAAGTGCAACAAATGTAACTATAAATGAAGCAAGTTTGTGATTGAGTAGAATGTAACGTAAAAAAAATAGCACTTACACAAATAAACATCAAGCATTAAAGATTCAAACTGACCTGTAAAATAGACTGGAGATGGGCACAGAACAGGGCGCAGGTGTGCGCTAATCAATTGCTATCACCTCACCATTGAGTAACATCTCCTCCTGAATCGCGCAGCTGATAATCGCCTTAATTGGCGTATTTGAGATCTTTGTTCATTTTTGCAGGAAACCGGCAGGCGAGTTCACTAGAACTCGGGCCCGACTCGTGGTAATAAAGCTCGCCGACCAGCGTGTGAGTATGCGCGTTTCATTGATAAATCAGGGCCAATGTGTTGGGAATATGTCCCACTCCTTATGGTCTCTGTGCCCAGGACCCTTTTGATGTGTCTGAAGATGTCACTCACCATTGTGTACTACCCACTGGATTAACCCTCCTAGCAATTTCCTCCTAGAGTCCCTGCCTTTCAGCATGGAAAGGCTAGGAGTGCAAGCCCCCACGGATTCGCTAAAAAAATTCCATGTAGGACTCCATAAGGGCTGTATTTTGCTCAGGAGTGAAGCTGGTTGCCTTCAAGGCAGAATCCCTGGGCTGTCTCAAACTGGCTGAGCTGCCAGGTTGAGGACCCAGTGGTCTAGATGATTCTTGGCCTGCTTGTCTAGGCAACCTAGCTTGCCTGAAAAAGGTGCCTGCTGTTTTATGGGCTGGAAAATGCCCTGGGGTGGTAGTGGCAGTGCTGGCACCAGCAGTGGTGCTGGTGGTGCCAGCAGTGGTGCTAGTTCCAGCAGTGGTGCCAGGGGTGTTTTTTTGTTTTGTTTTGGCTTTTGGACAATCCATGGTCCTAGGAGGAAAAAAGAAAAACAGTTATGGGACAACCCAAAAAACTCATTTTTGATGAATAAAGTAAATGGTGCATTCTTATCTTAAATATATCAACTAGTACGGAGTCATTTTGAAACATCTCCACAGTTGACTGAAATCAAGGTTTCAAATGTAGACACTGCAAACAGTGCTCATGAATCCACTAAGCCTTTTGTATTCCCGTTCCAAATGGCACAGTACACTGCCTAAACCACCATATTAGCTGCACTATGCAGGGGGTCATTTACTTCATAACATGTGCATGCAGCTCCTATTATATAGGGAAAACCAAAAGTGCTTTAAGAAAGAATATATGAATACATATATTCTATTATAGCAGGAAGAGTAATTACACTCATTGGCTACCATGGGCACAAAACACAAGTTCGACCCATCCATGATTTTTTCGGACTTGAACATATTCTACCCAATCCACGAGTAGGTAATCTAGGCATCAAACTGTTACAAGCAGAGTGCAAGTTAATTGTTGATCTTCAAGCAACTAAACCCCCAGGTCTAAATGAAATGTTTCAAACCATTTTTATCCCCAACATAAGCCTATACCTTTTGAGAAATATAACCATTTGAAACCATTCTTACTTCCCTCTAATTGATAATTTATCTAATTATGTGTCACTTATGATCCTTAACATGCTATAGTAGAAAAAGCGATTATTAAATGATCACAGTTAAAACCATATGTGGCACTCATTATATCATGGCCGACCAATAACTTTTGTTATCCAATTGTGAAATGGTACTATTATGTAACCAAGATATAAATCCAGAATTTTTCAATAACTGTAAAGTTCAATAATATATAGTGTTAATATTTGCATATTATGATTTAAAACTGTATAAATGACTAATCCTAATGTATTTCTGTGAAATCTGATATCATTTTTACTCAAATAGGATGCATATTTTAGTGCTTCAATAATCAAGCTGACTAAAATAATTTTTATATATATATTAGCCATTCATGCATGCAGACTTCATTGACACATATAGCTTTAGGTATACACATACTTTAAATTATCACTAACTACAACCCCCGCAGGGGCTTTCCGTTATCCCTCTTTCTTACCCCTTAATCATGTTTTCCCTAGCAGGGGACCAAGCACCCACCTATGATGTGGCTCCCATTGCCAGCATAGCAGGAGAGGGAATTCTCCCCTGCCTGCTGTTTAGGCATTCTTCTCTATTGTTTGGCGAGCCATTAGACCGCCCATTATTTGCAGGGTTCCCTGCGATAAGGGCAGAAGTGCATTCAAAAAACTTTACAATTACCAAGACATACCAAGACCTTACCATATAAGGGTGGGATTTCCCTATTCCCAGCCCTTGCTTCTGACACAAACATCATCTACGTCTGCCGATACTCTGCAGCTTCCTGCTACTTTCTTAAAGACACGGGATTACTTGGGAACTTACACAACTCCTCCAAAGGTAATTGTTACTCATTGATCTATTTAGGACCTGTTTATAGATATAATCTTACCCATCGTCTGGAATTAATACCCTTGTTATTCCATAATGAGTAAATTGAATTTGGTTTTCAATATCTTTATTGATTTTCATTTTAATTATACAAACAAATAAAAAAACATCACAAGTCATACAGAAATCAATCACTCTACATCAAATAAATAGCACTAATACAATACAATATTCCAACCCTTATCATTTATATCCAAAAATCTATCCTAACCAACTTGTCTCCTCGAGTTTCATTGTGTTTTATTTACGATTTTCTACCTAATATCTATTTTTTACTGGTACTAAATGATATTTTAACCATCCCTAATTGGATTAACCTTTCTTTCTCATATCCTTGACTAGTTCATCACAGTATTGCTGGCAACCTCACCACTCATGAACCCCTAAATTTTCCCAGTGACAAAGTGACTATACTAGTAATCAAACAATTATCATATCAAGTGCTACAGTAAGGGGGGGGGGAGAAAGATTTATCCCCCTCCCCCTCAGTGACAAAAATATCTATTCAATCAATCCAACATTTACCATATCAAAAATAAAATAGTGTCCCAATGTGAAAAGAAGAACCCCCCCCCGCCATGACAAAGTGACCAAATTAAGAAATCAAACAATTATCATAGCAACGTTAATATAATGTCTCTATGTGATATTAAGGAGGGGGAGATGGTCCTCAATATATCATCCTTTAAAATAACATTTATACTTAAATAACAATACAATCTTTAATATTACCCTTAACACACTGGAGCAGGAGTTGGTCACTTCTATATTCACAATGTATTATATTGTGCTTACAGCATAACTTTCCTACTACTTTGTAAACCACAGGGTTCAATCCTATCCACATAATCAGATGAGATGCCATATTCCTACCCTATTATTGCCTCCTCCCATATAAAATCGGTGATAAAAAGTAAACAATAAAAAACACAAATAGGTCAATAGGCCTAACTATCACAATAAATATTTCCTAGGGCCTTTACCTCTTATTTATAATGTTAAAAACTCTCGGTTCCACCCCATGGGCATATAATAGTCAATCCAGGGGCCCCAGACCGTCTGAAATCCAGGTACAGTATCTTTGAGAATTGCCCTTATTTTTTCATTCACCAAAAACCACATAATTTTCCGCTTTACATGTTCCACCTTGGGCACTGAGGACCACCAGGCATTAGCCAATACCATCTTTGCTGACGTGAATAAATAAGTCAGTAGTACTTTAGTACAATTAGACAGTTGAACATTGAAAAATGCTTCTTCTGGGTGTATTGGAAATGACTTACCCACTAAATTATATGCTATCTGATATATTCAGAACCAATACTTTTTATCCTTAGGACATTCCCACCAAATATGATACAAAGTACTATCCTTTTTGCTACCTCTAAAACAAGTTTTAGTAGGTATAGATGAAATTTTCACTAATCGCACTGGCACCATATACCAATAAATCATAAGTTTGTAATTGGCCTCCAGTGCCGAGGCGTTAATGCTACAATGCGCCACAATGTCTCGGATCTGTTCCCAATCTTCTTGATCTTTACTATACCCTGGGTCCTTCTCCAAGCGTGTCACATATGTAGGAATACCTGTTGTCTTTACAGTGACCACCTCATCATATAACATTGATATCATACCTTTAGCCCGTGCACCTCGTATACAGTTTTGTTCAAAATTACTCAAGTGCCTATTATAATCATTATTCCTCATCCTAGATTGAAGAAAATGCTTTATCTCCAGGTACCTAAATATCTCACTCGTATCTCAAAAGGAAAAATGCCTGTTACCCCCAAAAATTGATTAATTCTATATAGGCCCTTATCTCTCAAAAACTGAAATCTATCAGCATTTTCAAGGCCTGGCAAAAACAGAGGACTTCCCATTATTGTTGCTAAAGGCAAATGAGAAGACATCCAACCATAACTGTTCCCATTCTGATCCCAAACCAGCAACGAGTGCTTAAGTATATGCTTGTTAATACTTCTCCTCCTGAAAGGAGGAACCCACAGGACATTCTCAATAAGCAACTGTTTAAGATCCTGACTAGTGTTGGTCGAATATCTCACTATTTGATTCGACAGCTATTCGCTTAATAAGACCTATATTGTTCGGGTGATCGATTGTCAAATTCGAACACCATTAAAGTCAATGGGGAAAAAAATTGATGTTATTGTTCTGGACTGTGTAGAGCTTCTACAGCCTACAAATACATTTAGAAAGACATGTCAAGACTCCCACACCTCTGCACAACACTGTACAAGTCAAGAAAAAAATCAGAAAGGCTTTTTTATGTTGCTGGCAAGGCCATTTTATGGGGCGGTCAAGGGAACATGCCAGATTTTTTACAGGCCTCCGAGTAGAGGCAGAGAGGGCCCCGAGGGGTTTCCTCTGGTCTAAAAATTAGCCGCCAGGTTTCACTGCTCCATTACAAGGCATACACAGGTTTCAGGGTACAGGCAGAGGGCCCTGAGGGGGGTTTTTCAGTCCAAAAAATTGGCCAGTTACACAGCTCTGTTACAAGTTATATAGGCCTCACAGGAGTGGGGACCGCATTGTTAACTGGAATCTCGAGCTGGGTGTAGTGCATCGTGAATGCCATCTAGAAGTCTTTAATACAATTTTTGTTAATGGAGGAGGCAGCAGCAGCAGGAGGAGGAGGCGGAGGAGGAGTAGTGCATCATAAATGTCACCCAGAAGTGTACAATTTTAGTTAATGGAGTACTGACAGGAAGCAGCAGCAACAGCAGGAGGAGGAGGCTGTGGGCCCTGAGACGGAGCATGGATCACATTGGTAACTGTCATCTAGAGCTGGGTACTGGGCAGGAGGCAGTAGTATCAGCAGGAGGAGGAGGTGGTGGGCTTTGAGACGGAGTATGGCCAGCATTGGTAACTGGCATCTAGAGCCGGGTACTGGACATGCGGCAGCAGCAACAGCAGGAGGAGGGGGTGGGCTCTGAGACAGAGTGTGGACAGCATTGGTAATTGGCATCTAGAGCCAGGTACTGGGCAGGCAGCAGCAGTAAAAGCATGAGGACGAGGCGGTGGGCCCTGAAACAGAGCAAGGACGACATTGGAGGCCATCACCTATATGGACAGTGTAGAAGCTGTAGCTATTGCAGACATGAATGGATGAACGAGATTCCCAGTGTCCCTACCTACTATCTAGCAAAACCACAGCCAAGGGAATAGACTTTGTGAAATCAGCGGGGAAAGAAGACCCTGTTGAGCTTGACTCTAGTCTGCAACAAGAGACATGACAGGTGCAGGATAAGTGGGAGTGTGAAGAGGTTAAGACTGTAGAGGCTCCAACTATTGATAAATGTGAAGAGGCTGAGGCTTCCCCTCACATGGACAGTGTAGGAGCCAAAGCCTTTTGGAGACATTGCTGTGTAGGGGACTGCCTTTTCCTATCTGCTAGCTGTAACTTTGTAAACTGCAGCATGGACAGCCGAACTGTGTAACTGGCTATTTTTTTTATGGAGGACTATTTCTGTATTTCTCTGAAAAAAAATACAAATATTAAAATTCTGATACCACTTGCTATCTATCAAAAAAAGCCAGAAAAATTTCTGTATTTCTCTCCAAAAAAATACAGATATTTAATTCTGATACCACTTGCTATCTATCAAAAAAAGTCAGAATTTTTCTGTACTTCTCTCCAAAAAATACAGATATTTAATTCTGATACCTCTTGATATTTATCAAAAAAGGCAGAAAACTGTCTGTATTGCTCTCCAAAAATACAGATATTTAATTCTGATACGGATAGCAAGCTGTATCAGAATTAAATAACTGTATTTTTTGGAGAGAAATACAGAAAAATTTCTGCCCTTTTTGATAGATAGCAAGTGGTATCAGAATTACATTTCTGTATTTTTTTGAAATTTTTGTGGCTTTTTTGATAGATAGCAAGAGGTAATAGAATTAAATATCTGTATTTTTTGGAGAGAAATACAGAAAAGTGTCAGCTTTTTTGATAGATAGCAAGAGGTAACAGAATTAAATGTCTGTATTTTTTGGGGAGAAATACAGACATTTTTCTGCCTTTTTTGATAGATAGCAAGTGGTATCAGAATTAACCCCCCTAGCATTTTAATTCTGTCAGTTTTTTGATGCATAAAGTGATCCTATTTTTTTAGCATAGCAAGTTTTGTTGTGAGCATGTAATTCTAAGGATTAACTCCTGGGTATAAAAAAATTTATATATATTTATTATAATATAATCATAAATTATAATATAATACATAATTATAAATCATGATTATAAAAAATAATGAGATAATAGACCACAACAATGCCATTTATAAAACAATTTTATAAAAAAAAACAATTTTATCAAAAATTTCTCATTGAAGGTTAATGCAGATTTTAGAAAAAAAAATATTTACATTTTTAGAAGACATCCCGGGTGAGGAAGATTTTGAAGCAGGGTGCTGCACAAAGTCTAATATCACAGTAAGGACAGTAGAACCTGGTTTCTTTGCATTTCTTTCTTCCTCTGTCATCAGTCTTTGAGCAAACCATGCACATTCTTGTAGGTACTGCCTTTTTCTGGGTTGGTGGTATGTATTCAATGAAGTGGCGACTAGTCAGGCATTCTGCGTTGACAGCAATGGAAGCACGACGTCCAGACTGATGGTGTTTGGTGGTTCTTGACTATGGATTCGGAAACTTGCAAAATGAAGTCTGAATGATTCACAGGCCTCTGACTATTTTTTTTGTACATAGGCACTGCTCAACTTGATGCCTGAAGATTTTTTTGTAGTACTTCCTTTGCTGTTTCCTCATCGCTGGGTAGAATGTCATGGCTTGGTCAGCTCTGTCGACACCTCCCATGGTGTTGTTGTAGTCAATCACCACCTGTGTCTTCATCACTTCTTTCCCACGTTTTGTGTGTACCAGAGTGGTGGAGGCATCATTGACAGTACTCATCAGGCACACATCTTTCTTGTCACCTCATCTCAGGGCTATCATATTGCCTTTCTGCCCAGCAACAATTTCTCCTGTCTTCAGCTTCCCTTTTGCAAACAGTGATGGCAGGTTGAGCCGGTTAGCCCTAATGGTTCCATAGGCATCTGTTCTGTGTTGCAGAAGGAACTCATAAGGCTCAGGAGAGGTGTAGAAATGGTCAGTTGTGACACAATAGCCCCGATAAAGCAATGGCTCAATGAGGGATAGCACTGAAGATGTTGCTAATCCATAATGGCTGTATCCGGGGTTGAAGTGTGTCCCTTTGCCAGTGTACAATACTGTGTTCCAGATGTAGCCAGATGAGGATTCGCACAGCATATACGTTTTCACGCCAGATCGTGCCCTTTTTAACGCAATGTACTGCCCCCAGCTGAGCCTCCCCTTGTAAGCCATTAGACTTTCGTGAATGCTGACATCTCTTTCTGGCACATAGGTTTGCTGGAAACTTTTTAGAATCATCTGGGACACTTCCCAAATTTTCTTCAGTTTTGGTGCAGGATGGGTAGTCTCATCAAAATTTTCATTGTTTTTGAAGTGCAGGTACTTCATGATGAGGGAAAATCGGTGTTCCGGCATGACAGTGCCAAAGAATGGAGTGGCAATCATTTTATTCTTGGACCAGTACCACTTCTGCACGAGTCTGCCCACAACTCCCTGCAGGATCACCAAGTCCAAATACAGCCAAATGTCATCTTTGGTCACAGGTTGCCACTTTCTGCTTCTTGCAAACCTCAGGTGTGCAAACCTCAGGTGTGGAGCACCTTGTTGTTGTCCAGCGTACCTGCATAAAACAAAATAAAAAAAGGTATTTTAGGATATGTTCTTTTATAGTGTGGTGAAAGTTGCAAGTAATATGTTAGCAAACACAATGCAGCATATATGTTTGCATAAAAAAATTAGCAAGAAATTTCAAAAATGTCAAAAAGTTAGCAAACACAGAGCAGCATACATGTTGGCATAATTTTTTTTTTTTAAAGTTAGCAAACACAAAGCAGCATACATGTTTGCATAAAAAAAATGAGCAAACAATTTCAAAAAGTTAGCACAGAGAAGCACACGTTGGCATAAAAAAATTATAAAGTTTGCAAACACAGAGCAGCACATGTTTGCATAAAAAAAAATTTAGCAAAATATTTTAAAAAATTAGCAAACACAGAGCGGCTTACCTGTTTGTCTCCGCAACAATTTTTCGATAACTTCATCAGTCAAAACCAACGACGGTAAATGAAAATCTTGGCGGTGCTGCCTGGTCCGCATCAAGGTCAATAGGGCACCATGTGCGCAGAGCACTGACAGGTCCAGAATCGTTGCTCAGTTCACTTTCGTTGTCTGATGACAAATTTCCTGGTGAATCACTATCGCTCGATTCCACAAGGGACTCCAAATCGCTATCGCTGCATTCAAATTCCTCCAAAACAGCGCTTGCACCGGCGAGATGCCTTTTTGATGCCATGTGACCTCCAGCAATCAGTCAGGAACAATCAAGATCAAAGACAAAGTGATGAAATGATACATTCAGGAAGTAATTTATAAGTCATCAAAAGGTCAGATCAAGGTCAGGGCTAATAGTGGGCAAAATGTAAATCAGGGCACTGGACAATGATGCTTGGTGTACTAAAATGTGTATTTATACTTTTATGTGTTATTATGTGTATTTTACTGTACAAAAAATGTAAAAGCAGATTACATAGTAATCTGCTTTTACATTCCCTGCCCTGCTCACTCCCCTAGATCCACCAACGATGCTGCTCACATCACCCAGAGGATGCGAACGTCATATTCTCCGGGTGATGCGAGCAGCTATAGTAAATTCTGGAGGTGATGCCAGCGGGAAAACACCGCTGGCATCCCCTCCGGAATTTACTTTGGCTGATCGCATCACCAGTTAGATGTGATGCACCATGCAGATTACATAGTAATCTGCTTTTACATTCCCTGCCCTGCTCACTCCCCTAGATCCACTAACGATGCTGCTCGCATCACCCGGAGGATGCGAACGTCATATTCTCCGGGTGATGCGAGCAGCTATAGTAAATTCTGGAGGTGATGCCAGCGGGAAAACGCCGCTGGCATCACCCCCGGAATTTACTTTGGCTGATCGCATCACCAGTTAGATGTGATGCACCATGCAGAAATCCTGCATGGTGCATTACATCTAACTGATAATAGGCGTGGGGGGGGGGGGGGGACCCGGGCGGCATTTAAAAGGAGATTACTCAGTAATCTGCTTTTAAATTTCCCGCCTGGCCACACCCCCCGACAGACGCCCCCCCATCACAGCAGGATTGTCTGATCGCCACTGGAGCATGGGGGACAGGTAAGGGGGGCTTCTAAAATTACCCCGAGTGTGACTCAGGGTTACCGCTTTTTGCAAGTATTTTCCACCCCGAGTCACACTCGGGATTACCGCTAGGGGGGTTAAATATCTGGTATCAGATCATATCAAATATCAGGTATCAGAATTAATTATCTGTTTTTTTGGAGAGATATACAGAAATGTTTTTGCCTCTTTTGATAAATAGCAAGTGGGATCAGAATTAAATATCTGTATTTTTTTTAGAGAAATACAGAAATATTCCTCCGTACAAAAATTAGCTGGTTACACAGCTCTGTTACAAGTAATATAGGCCTTAAAGTTGATAGAGGCAGAGGGCCCTAAAGGAGGTCCTCCATACAAAAATTAGCCAGGTACACAGCTCCATTGCAAGGTATAGGCCTCAGAGACAGAGTAGAGGTAGAGGGCCCACGAGGAGGAGGAGGAGAAGGAGATACAGAAGGTTGTGAAAGTGCTTTTCCTGTCAAGGTGTCAGCAGGCCGTACAGCAGTTGCCGACTAATCAGTGCACTCTGCAGAGGGGGTGTTAAAGTCATTGCCGATCTAAGCCTTATTCATTTTAATAAAAGTGAGTTCGTCTACATTTTCTGCGGAGGCGAATGTGTTTGTCACTACTCCCTCAGCTGCACTGAACACTCTTTCAAATGCCACACTTGCAGCTGGGCAGGCAAGGATCTGAATTGCATGTTCTGCCAGCTCCGGCCACTGCTCAAGCTTGGATGCCCAGTAACGCAGTGGGTCCTTGTTTTGCAGGTTGCAGATGTCCCATGTAGAGCTCAGGTATTCTTGCACCATGACTGAGTAGCGCTGCTGACTGTCATTGGCAACTGCTGCACGACCGGCGGCTTTCCTCCGCTCAAAAAAAGCCTGCATAGTTTGGCTTAGACGACCTCTCCTGCTGCTGCCACCCATGCCGCTTAAGGTAGTTTGGCTGCCAAGGCTGGTGAAACTGCCATAGGGATCCCTGCTGCTGGTATATAGAAAGGCTGAGCACAAGTCCCTTACAAGCACTTCTTGGTAGTGCTGCATTGTTGGTCAAGATGAGTTTTTCTATCTCAGGCTTGTAACGTGGATCAAGTAATGTAGCAATCCAATAGTCGTCAGACTTTGTTTTTATGTGTTGTATGCGCGGATCTTTGGCTAAGCACTCCTGCACGAATGCTGTCATGTGGCTCAAAGTTCCCACAGCTGAGGGAGATCTGGACCCACACTCCTGTGGGTCGAACAGCAGCACAGGGTCGTCCTCATCCTCCGCCTGGTCTTGCCATCCACAGAACATGCCGCCTTGTGTTTGGGTGGATGGATGCCATGTACCCTCCATATCCTCCTCTGCCTCTTCCTCCCCTTCTCCCATGCCTGCAATCCCCTCCTCATCCACCTCCTCCTCTTCCTGGATTTGCGTCACACTATGCCTATTAGGCATGCATGTCCAAGATGATGCTTGAATCGCCATCTCTTCCTGCAGCGTCCGCTCTGTGTTGTGTCTGAGCTCCACCATTGTCTGTTCCAGCAGGCACATGATGGGGATGGTGTCACTGACACAGGCCTGATCCCTGCTGATCATCCTGGTCGCCTCTTCAAAAGGTGCCAATACAGTGCACAAGTCAAACTCAATTTGCAGCCACTCTGCAGGGCTGAAGTAAGGTAATGTAGGTAAGCGTCTCAAATGAACAGACTCTATTTTGTCACAAATTACCCGTCAACCGGCAGATTGAGGTTTCGCTGTAAATCCACCAATCTGGCACTGGCTGTGTATGACTGGCGGAAATGCGCTTACAACTTTCTGGCCTTCAGCAACTGAAAAAGCAAACTGCAGGTTGTTGCTGGCGGTGAACAGGTGCTGGTGAATGGGAGGTGCTGGGTCTCCAGGGTGTCCCTGGAGGAGGAGGTTGAGGAAGACGAGTCAAAGGAGGAGTTGGAAGTGGAGGTTGAGGAAGATATTGCATGGCGATGTGCTCTGGGCGGAGCTAGGTATGCAGGCTTTTGTGCAGCTGCATCTTCCCCTGCTGCCACCAAAGTCACCCAGTGAGCTGTGTAGGACTGCAGAGTGCAGAGTGCTGCAGGGCCACAGACACATTGCTCTGCGCATGTTCATGCAAAGCAGGAACACATTTTTGTGCAAAATACTGCCACTTGGGCATAAGTACCGTGGGTTCGCACAGAGGAATGCGTAACGAAATGCATTGGAGTCCACCAGTCGGTAAGGGAGGAGCTCAAACGCAATCAGCTGTGCAATTGCCACATTGATTAGCTTTGTTTTGGGGTCATTTGGGCCATATTTCCTCTTGCGCTCCAGCATCTAGGGGATGGAAGGTTGGATGCTGCTAATGCTAACCACAGAAATATTGGACGATGGGGTAGAAGGTGTGGGGGATGGCAATGATGCCTGGTCTTGACTGCTAGCAATACGACAAACACCAGCCGATCTGCGATGCAGCTCCTTCTCACCGCTGGTGGAGCCTGAAAACTGTAATGCTCGGCTTCATGCCCCACTCAAATTGCTGGCAGCAGGTAGGGGACCTTTGGTGGCAGAAGGAGGTAAAGCAGCGGAGGAAGATCTAGCAGCTTGCTTCTGGGGCCGAGGTCAATGCACAGAGCTCTGTGCTTTGCCCAGGTGGTCCCGACAGGTTAGCGGGTGGTGGGTTTCTAAATGTGTGCTCATGCAACTTGTTCCAAGTTTGTTTGGGTTTTTGCTTCGTTTCAAGTGCTGAGCACACAGTTTTCAAATGACCATAGTGTTGTCATCACTATGGGCAGTGAAAAATGCCCACATGGGCAACTGCGAACTGGGCCAAAAGATGCTCTGGAGCTGGTGCTTGTGGTGGCGGTCCGCGGTTGTTGAGGCACAGCTGTGGTGACAGCTCCCGACGATTGAAGACTATGACTTGCCTCACTGGTACTTGAAGACTGCAGAGTGTTGGCAGCTTTTACCCTCTTCCTCCCTCTCCCCCTTTGAGGGTGCTCTGCAACCTCCTCCCCTTTTACCTGCCCATGATAATCTCCTTGTTCGCCCCATGACGGATCAAGAACATCATCATCATTAGAAGAGACAGTTTCCCTGTATGTGCCGAAAAGAAGCAGCGGCCTTTTGGAGACAGTTTCCAGTTGTAAGTGGCTCGTCTGGCTCAGAGTGTTGTGGTGAAAAGTAAGAGGAGGGAAAGCCTGTGAACTGACTCTCTTCATCAGATGACTGAAACAACTGTGCGTCTTCAAGGAATGTGTCCTGCTTCGCCTCTCCACCTCCTTAGTGGGACTTCTCTACGTACTGCTGTAAGCAAGACTTTCCAGCCGAGGAGGAAGAAGTAGGAGGAACAGGTGTATCAGTGACTATAGTTTGGGAGCCCTGTGAGGCCTGTGTCTGAGACTGGGAGGAAGAGGGGGTGCAATCACTTGACCCATGCTGGGCCATGTACTGGATTACAGAACTGAAGCAATATAGTACAATCCAACTATCTATCTAACTAATAGTGAGTGTGACACAGTCTAACTATCTAGCTACAGCACTTTTATTTTAATTATTGACTTTGACGATGCAAGCAGCACAGAGAGGTTGTGTCAGTTAGCAGATACCTGTCAGGTGTGGTAAATGCAGGCACGCTCTGGCCTTATATAGGCTAATGACTGCTTGTGTGGCATGCGGTGACAGACAGCCAATCGGCTGCCTGCCACCACAAAGATGGAGGAGAGCATCCCTGCTCTTATTAGAGGGCCCTAGCATTATGGGGGAGTGCCGAATTTGAACATGCGAACACGTGATATTCAGTTCGGGTCTACCCAAATTCGAACCGCCATATTCGGGTCGAACATAAGGACGACCCAAATTCGAACAACAACACTAATCCTGACTCTCCAAGTAGACCCACAACGGTTTCCAGTTTTGTTCACTGTCAAAAGCACTGTCAAAACCTGAATATCTAGTTTCAAGACTGGGAATTTCACTTGTGAAGATGAGCCCCGCAGAGGGCGCCCTCCCCAACCTCAACTGACCCGGCAACCTGCGATGCTGTCCATGAGCTGATTATTGAGGACCAGCGAATATCCGCAAAAAAGATATCCCAGATACTTGACATCTCACGGGAGTGTGTTGGGTTTGTTATCACCACTGTCCTAGACATGTGCAAGCTTTCAGCAAAGTGGGTGCTGAAATGTTTAAACAGTGATCAGAAGAAGGAACAGGTTGAAGCATCCAAAGCTGTTCTGGCCCATTTTGAAGCTGCACAGGTCTTTTTGGCTAGGTTAGTGACTGAGGATGAAACCTGGCTCCACATCTATGATCCTGAAACCAAGGAACAGTCAAAGGAATGGCGCCACTGAATCTAGAAATCAGCCAAAAACGTCATGGCGTCCGTTTTCTGGGACAAAGACGGTATTCTATTGGTGGACCACCTACCTCAGTGCTCTAGTATCACCGGACAGTATTGTGCTAACCTCCTGGACCAGCTGAAGGAGGCAATTAAGACGAAACGCTGTGGTAAGTTGACCAAAAGGATCCCTTTTTTGCAGAACAATGCACCTGAGCACACGTCCAATGTTGTGGCTGCCAAATTGAACACCCTGGGTTTCCAATTGGTCCATCATCCCCCCTACTCACCTGACCTGGCCCCTTCGGACTATTATCTGTTCCCGAATTTGAAGAAACCCCTTAAGGGGGCCCTATTATATATATTATAATAATATTATAATATTTGTTTTTGGGCCATCTTAGATTTTTCTCGGCTATAGTTGCTATACACAGATTTAACCGTGTCTTTACTAACTCCAATCTCCTGTTTAGGTCACAACTTGGCGAGGACTGAATCTGTGTTCTAAGAGACTTATATTCCTGTTCCAATTGATTATTTTGGAGCAAACGTTGCTTTTTTAAACGAGATACCATTTGAATAAAAAATCCCCCAATTACGGTCTTTTGTGCCGCCCATATTATTGATGCTGAGACCCCAGACTCTTCATTTAATCTAAAATATTCCTTAAGAGCTTTTTGTGTCTGCTGTACCACTTGTTTGTTACTAAGTAAGGACTCATTAGGTGTCCATTGAAAAGTCACAGACTTAGGATATAGTGAGGATAATACTACTAGTACAGCATCATGATCGGACCATGGAATTGTCAAGATGGCACTAGAGGACACCAAAGGGAGACTCTTTTTTAAAACAAAAATATGGTCTATACTTATACTAATGCCCGTGTGGTGGATGTCTCTTGATACAACCTTGATGGATCCATTAAATTCTTTTTGTCCAGCCTAGGTATCAATGAAATATTAGAGTCTCCACACACAATAGGCATTCCCTGTACATGTGTGTTTAACATTTGAAACAAATGAATAAAGAACAATATTTGATTCTCATTGGGTGCATAATAAGTGATTATTGTCACTCTAGTGTCATTCAAACATCCCATCAGGAACAAATATCTACCCTCCAGATCTGCAATTTGAGTCTCAAATTGAACAGCTTTCCTAAAACCAATATGGACAACCCTATGTTTATACTTAGAGTTAGCCACACCAGTGGGTAGGATGCATAAAAATATTTAGGGCAAGAAGAGGTTGAAAAATGTGTCTCCTGCAAACATACTACCTTATGAGTGTGAAAATATCGGAAATACCCTTATTCTTTCTACGGTAGAGTTGAGTCCCTGTACATTAAGAGAGATAATAAAGATCGTCATTTAGAGATTAAAAGAAATACCCTTTTACCTTGCCCTAGTTTCACCTTCCATTTCATACAGTGTGATCTTGAAAAAAAAGAAACATTAATTCTTCCGGGTATGGGGAAAAAGGACTAATCCACCACTCCGCAAGAACAAAACTACATCCACAAAAAACCTCTCAGGTGTACACATATTATCCATTTTCTCAAATCTCAAGTGAGGTTTAAAACTTCTCAGCCCACCTAAGTTGTGTCACTGACTTGCTTTGCTCGAGTCTATGATCAATCTCCACTGCTCTGGTATGTATTCACAACCTAACTCCATCATCAGACCACTCACGCTGGTACAAAAGCAAATGTCATTTTCCAGCTTGTAATAACCTGCAAACTTTGTGTGATGATCACAAAAGTGTGAAGTTGTTGTTCCTTTTTGTAGCAAATTCCACTCCTTTAAACAGTTCAGACTTCACATTTGAGAAAGACAGGTCCCTTACTAGATCATCTAAATCTGATTGGCTTATAAAATGTGGCTTACCCTCTTCAAATTGGGGTTCATAACATTCATTAACATCAACATCACCCTCCTGTTCCTCATCCGACATGTCACTGTCGGTAACAATAGATGTAGGAGGGACTGGGACTGGATTCTCTGCATCATGTGGCACTGGCTTCAGAGCAGAATCAAGATGATCAATTTTTGACTTAGTCTTTCTCGAAAATCCAGCAATTATACTCATACAGAAGTAGAAGTCTGAGTTATGGTCTTTTGGCTCACACCAAACCATAGGCACATCAAAAAGGCATTTTATACCTTTTCCCATTCAACCAATGGGTTAGGCCAACATAACAAACCTGACAGCAGATATGAGGTGCCCTGCTTTTATCCTGATTTCCAGTTTTACATCCAAAATATTACTTGTGCGCAAATCACACCCTATTTGTTAGGTTCTTACGTTGATCACACAGGATATATTTGCCACAAATTTAATCATATTTAATGATTAAAAAAATTAAATCTATGCTAAATGGTACAAAAAAGTTGCTGCATTTATATATTTTTTATATAAAGGGATGTGGCCATATTAACTTCAGTTGTTAGATGATTTTTACAGGCAGGTATGCCTATTTTATTTCAAAAGAGACTTATTTTCTGCAAAGGCAGAAAAATATTATTATTATTATATATTATATTTTTATTTTTTTAATTACAGTTATACCAATGCAAGGGAAGAAAACAACACAATGTACATTCAATTGTTATTGCTTTATTGAAAGCTGTTCCACCTTTTTGTTCACTCCTTAAAACATTATTTTTTACAAAAAAAAATTTAACAAACAATTCCTTACCCACTTAGAGCTATGCCCCATTCTATCACTGTCAGAAAGCCCATGTAGATTCCAAAAGGTGAACATTGTAGGTAATAGGACGCCTCCTGACCTACAGCTGTGCCTCAATGAAAAATATAAGAGCTTGACAGGACAGCCATCTCTTAACTGCATATTGTAATATTAAGAATTGTGGAAATGCCATATTGAAAACAACACTGAAATCCATTATAGTTTATATATACAATATAAAAAATAATATCAATCTTTTATAGTTGAGAAGTCATGATGAAGTGAAGGATGGCTTACTGCTTTTAACAAACTAGTGGTTTCCACTGGCAGTTTTGATGTCACTTGTTTTTTGCCTAAAACAAAAGAAACGAAAAGTTATCAAAAATTAATATGAAAACATTTAAAATACATAATTTGAGAAAATATGTAAACACTGTAGATTTGGGATAAAAAAATCAATTCTATTCATTTGAAGGATTTATTTGAATCTAAGACTATTATAACATGCTCATGAAGGTCCTTTTTTATCTATGTAATTGTACATCTAGTAGTCAGTCACATTTAACTGGTCTTGTTCCTGTAATGTTGAAGAAATTGTGTAACTTTCCAAGCCTTTTCATTTGTTCTATTAGTGTAATAAAAATTCCCCAAGCATTTATATTCAAATGAGACAAACTGAACATATTGTGGGGCAAACTATAGGGTAGCTACTGCAAACAGTATGTGATATGGTATCACTCCAGGCAATATTTTGTATCACTATTCTTTAGCACCAAAAATCAAAAGTGTTTTTTAGGTTTGTAACCATATCAACACAATTTTGACTCAAAATCCAATACAAAAAAATCCTTATTATACCTTTATAAAACAAAAAGTATTTATAGAATACAACATGAATGCTTAATTCAAGATCATTTTCTTTTTTAAACTGATGTGAGAAAAACATAATCCACATATAATAACAATAATATGATGACCAAACTCTCCAGGTATCTTAATCAGTAGAAGCAAAAAAATGAAATATAAAGATTATATAAATAATTTTTTTTGTTTTGGACTCAGTACTTAGTACTCAGTATTGAATCCAATACAAAATTATGTGAATTTCCTGCCGATCCTCCCGGCCGCACCGACGCATGCACCAACTTCACCGGGAAACCCTGGAGGTGCCCGGAGGAGCTGCAGGGACCAGCAGGAGCTGGGGGACACCAACGGAATAAAGTAATTTTTTTTATGATTTAAGCGACCCAGAGTGTGACTCGGGAAAACCTTTTTGCATGGTAAATCCACCCCGAGTCACACTCAGGTTTACCGCTAGGAGGATTAAGATGTGGTCACCAAGTTTCTTGATAACAATATGGACCCAAACTTTAAGGCCATCATTGAACATATGTTGACTAAATTAGAAGAACTGTGTTGTTCATGGAGCTTCAAGCTGTATTTACTTCACTCTCATTTGGACTACTTTCCAGAGAACTAGGGTGCTGTGAGCGAAGAACAAGGCGAGTGGTTCCATCAGGATATCAAAGATTTGTAAAAGTAGTACCAGGGTGTTACCATTCCACCCGCAGATCATCTGTCCAGCAGCCTGCAGCATCCTCAACTTCCCTTAGCTGTGCAAAGATGTACCTTTTTTAGCATCCCCTGTACTTTTATTGAGGCTGTGCTGAGCTGAAGGGCATTTCAGGAAATCCCAGCAGCCAATGAGCTGAGTAGTTCCTGGTTCCAACCTTGTCCCGCTATTGGCTGCTAGCTGTACTTATACCTCCCTGATTCCAGGCTCTAGTTGCTGGATCTTCAGTGCACTTCCTGCCTCTATGCCAGCTAGTCATTTGTGTGGACTCTCCGTGTTTGACCTCGGCCTGTTACCTGACTCTGCTTTGTCCACTGCCTGTCCTGACCTCAGGCTGTTACCTGACCTCGCCTTGCCTGCCACCTGCTCTGACCTCGGCCTGTTGCCTGTCCTTCTTCTTGTCTGCTGCCTGCTCTGTCCATCAGTCCGCCTGGACTGTACCTCCTGCTGTCATCGAAGTACCTGATCTGCGCTTTCCCTACACCGGAGCTTTCTATCCCGCTCACCCCTGGTGGAGAGAGCATGGGGCCCGCAACCTATTGTTCTCCCCACAGCAAAGCAGTCCGGTGGCTATTGGGGTCAACAGGCCCATCGTCACTTGCAGGGTGCTTTGGTGAAGACCGGGAAACACTTAGAATCTGCGCGCCAGGCAATCCCGCGTCACCTGCCAGGGGGCGCAGCCCTAACACAGGGGTGAAGGAACATTAAGCATGCTATTTCATTGCTTTGCTGACTATTGCTGGGTGCTGCAGCAGGAAACTGTAGACAAAAATTAATGGTTTTTTTTTGTCCACAGTTTCCTGCTGCAGCCCCCCGAAGCCCAAGAGAAGTAAACAGTTTTAACAGTAAAAACACTTCTGAGTGCAGGGGAAGAATAAAAAAATCTGTTTTTAATAATGTTTTATTCTATTTTAAAATTTTTTTAAAGAACTTCCCTAAAATTTGAAAAGAATAAGTAATGTAAATGAAGATTGAATACATTCTTATTGGTGAAATTTGTTAAAAAAACATACATGACGGGTGGATCGGGTGTGATTTTTTAATTCAGAGCCCCCCCCAAAAAAGAACAGTTGATATGAAATATTGAAGATAATTTTCAAGTCATTATATTTTGCAGGCCTGTGTTGTTTGTGGTTGGTTTCTGTTATTAGTGTTTATTTTCCCTGTTTATTCCTCTGTCAAAATTTTAAATAAAAAAATGATATAAGTAGGATTCTTGGCCCTGGAAAAAGTTAGGAAAGATTTAAGGTTAGGAGACATAGACAGACTACTAACACAAAAGCAAAGCAAATTGATATACAATCTAAAAGCAATGTACTACCCAGGTTTAAATAAAATCATACATTTTAAGTCTTTCCCTATAAACACCCCCCCCCCTTTCCTTCACCTTTTTATTTTTATATTTATTTATTTTACTGAGTGGTTAGACCGCACTCAAATATCATTAATAATGAGATGTATTATATAGAAAACAATAAATGCATGCAAGCTCCTTCTGTGTGATCCAGTTCATGGGCTTTTATTGAGCCCTAGATACTCCCATGGCCCCTCCCTGTAACTCTCAGTGTCCTAGTGTTCATCCAGGACTTCTGAGTGGGCAAGCTTCCGCTGCTCACATCGTGGGTCTCTACATAGGGTGTCCCCGTTGCATGAGCAGGGGAGATTCCCCTTACTTCCAGGTTGGCCGTCATCTGAAACGGAGCCATCAGCGGGAGATTCAATTGGGTCTCCTACTGAAAGGTGTCCCACGTGTTTCTGGGGGTTTATCCGGAAACTAACATAAAGGCATGTCACAGCGCCACGTGGGACGCGGGACTGAAGTCACATAAGAGGAGCAGCCAGAGGGGGTGAGAGCAAGAGAGCTGATCTCTGTGACCCAGCAAACAACACCTGAAATGTAAGTTTCTGTACAAATATCCTTTGGCACAATATTGAGGCAGTTTATTTATTTATTTAATTTGATTAATTTAATCATTTCACTGGGAAAATTTAACAGGAAAGAAATACATTTTTATAATATTTCTTTTTTTATCTTTGATGGTTAATGAATTGTATGAAAAATTGATGAATTTTTTCGAAAGTATCCCCAATCATGTCTTACAAAGTTGATTATATCTTATATATTATAGGAATTGATGATTTCTCTAAAAGACTGCTATGTATACCCTAGACAAATTTGCTTCATTATAATAAGGATTTCATCACTAATGAGATTTAAATAAATCCACAGGTGATTGATATTGTTGAATCACAATACATTGGAACCTCAAGAGAGGAGCCCACAACAATCATGTTTGGAGATTTTCATTGAAAACGATATACATAACATAAGGGTTACTCAGCTCGAATAAAGTTTGATTGTTTTATCTAATATTTCATTAGAGAATGAGAATGAAAAGAAAGTGGAAAAGCCAGGGTATTTGTTAAGTGTGGCAGTGTATTTGAAAATTGTGTACAGCATAGTTCCTGATTTCCAGGAAATAATATACATTTGAAACAAGATTAGTATTGTTCAGCATACAAAAACAGGTAAGTAAGGTCAACCCTCTATGTTTTTAGACATCAGGGTTCCTTTTGACCTGTTCGCTAGACATAACATTTCTGAATATATTGAGATGGTTTTCCAATTAGTGTCCCGACGCGTTTCGCCTCTGAGGGTTTCTTTAGGGGACGTTTTTGTACACAGCCCCTCCGCTGCATGCAACAGATCTGCATTCAGCCTTTCAATAGCTACACCAGACCCAATTGGCACTTTTGAGTGCATCCCTTCCACTTAATCATATTAATTTCATCTCATAACATCATCCTGCGGTACAACCGTTATTGCAAAGTCCCCATCAGGGTATGTGGCCCACTTTGATTAATGGAGTTTGATTAGCCAATCTCTCTCTTTTACCTAATATTTCATTAATCCAATGGAGATGATGGATAAACCATATTATGGCATTTGATAAGTGAGTATGGGATTTGCATCCAGGGGGTTTTGATGGCAACCTTTCACCATGAGAATAGGATTCAAACAATATGTGTGTATTCTATTTTGTTAAAGGATATAAAGAAATTGATGTACCTACCATAATATGTCCCTCTGAGGAAGTCCTCATGGTAAAAAGTGTTAGAGACATTAGAATGGAAAAAGTAATCAATTTCCAATATTGTCTATGTACTCCAGCAAGGAATAATGATACGTACTAATGTTTTGTATGTTTTTGTCAGCTTTCAGAAGGAAAAGCTCTGTTGTTAGGGAACATTGATGGTGATTCCCCATGAGGTCACACACATGCAATCTGATTGTAATTGATGCAATCGATAACGGGTAATTGACCTTTAGCTTTATTTGCAGACATATAGTGATGATCAATGTCCAAATGCTTTACAGACATACAGCGATGATCAATGTCCAATAGCTTTGCAGACAAACAATGGTGATCAATGTCCAATAGCTTGTAGACAAACAATGATGATCAATGTCCAATAGCTTTGCAATAGCTTTGCAGACAAACAATGGTGATCAATGTCCAATAGCTTGTAGACAAACAATGATGATCAATGTCCAATAGCTTTGCAGACAAACAATGATGATCAACGTCAAATAGCTTTGCAGTCTTACAGCGATGATCGATACACGAGTAAACAGGTGGAGAGTGGAGGATACATGAGTAGCGAGAAGCAGGAACCAAGAATCAGAAACTGGGAAACAGGAAGCTGTCATGATCAATCTGCACTGGAAGGAAAACAGGGACACTTCATATAGTGCCGTCCTAGTCTCTGATTAAAGCTCGCACGGACATGTGCAGAGTAAGTATACGCACTGAGCATTTGCGAAGTGGATCATTTAGACATAGATTTGTGACAGAGCCCCCTCTTTAAGGGCAGCCTCTGGACGCCTTTTGGACTTGGTTTTTCCAGATGCTCCCAGTAAAAGTCATTTACTAACTGAGTGGCATGTACCGATGTCGCAGGCTCCCATGAGCTTTCTTCTAGTGTAAACCCTTTCCACTTGATAAAGTATTGTATGCCTTTACCTCTTTTTCGAGAGTCCAGTATTCTCTTCACCTCAAACTCCTCCTCTCCGTCCACAAAAATGGGTAGAGGTTCTGCCATTTGGACTCTGTCTGGGTTCACCCGTTTTAACACAGAAACATGGAAAACGGTGCTCTTTCATGGTGCGTGGAAGGAGTAATTGATAGGCCACTGGGTTGATCTGCTTCGTGATAGAAAAAGGACACACAAACTTGGGACCCAGCTTCTTGGAGGGGCAATATAAACAGAGGTGGGCACTAGAGAGCCAGACTTTATCCCCGATCTTGAAATTGGGGTGAGGTCACCGATGTCTGTCTGCATTCTTTATGTGTGGTTCTTGTGCCAGTTTAAACTTCTGCTGAAGTTCCTGATGATCATGCTTCAGTTCTGAGGTTACCTCCTGCACTGCCAAGACAGATAGGTTAGGTGTAAGGTCAGGAAACATGTGCGGGTGATTCCCGAAACTGGCAAAAAAGGGAGACATCTTGGTAGAAGTATGCACTCCATTATTAGGAGCAAATTCAGCTAAAGGTAGCAGACGCACCCAATCGTCTTGAAGAGATGAACAGTAACTATGAAAACTTAGCCGTAAATTGTGACCCCCGATCCGACACAATCTGCTGTGGGAAGCCATGAAGACGAAAAATCTCCCTGATGAAAATCCTGGCGAGATCAGGAGCTGAGGGTAACCCCTTAAGAGGAATAAAGTGACTCTGTTTTGTGAAACAATCGACCACCGCCAAGATGGTGGTAAATCCTTCTGACAGGAAGTTCTACTATGAAGTCCATGGAGATGTTATCCCATGGCTGATCAGGTACTGGTAGAGGTTTTAGGAGCCCCATGGGAAGCGCAGTTTGTCCTTTGCTTCTAGCACATACATCACATCTTCGGACAAACTCAGTACAATCCTTGTTTAAAGTAGGCTACCAAAAATTGCGGCGTGTTAGTTCAATAGTCTTGGAGGAACTGAAGTGTCCAGCCATGGGATGGGCATGCATGCTTTGAAGGATAAGAGTCCATAAGGGAACTAGGACAAAGATTTTTCCTTGATGCAATAGAAAGCCTGCTTATCGAGTTCCTCTATACCAGGCGAAAGTGTCTTGGGAAGTCTCCTTGATTTCATACAATAATTGTGTCTCCAACAGGGGAAAATTACTATCTAGAAGAATCGGTTTTCCACGTTCGGGCGACTCAGCCCTGGAATGAACCCGAGACAAGGCGTCTGCCTTCCCATTCTTTGAGCCTAGTCGGTATGATATGTGAAAATTGAACCATGTGAAGAAGAGGGACCGATAGGCCTGATGAGGCCAGAGATGCTTGGCAGCCCGTAAGTACTCCAGATTCTTATGATCTGTCCATATCACAATTGGGAGACGAGCCCCTCTAGAAGATATCTCCACTCTTCCTGGGCTAACTTAATCGGCTAACTCTCTGTCCCCCACATCGTAATTGCACTCGGAAGATGATAATTTCTTGGAGAAGAAGGCTAGAGGACGCAGTATTGGCTTCTCACCTTGTCTTCGAGACAGAATGGCACCAACAGCTTGCTCAGACGCATCCACTGTCAGCACGTAAGGCAAGTTAGGGTCTGGATGTGCCAACACAGGAGCAGTGGTAAATTGTGTCTTCAGATACTGAAATGCCTACTGGGCATTATCATTCCATTGGAAAACCTTCTGTTTCCGTCCTAAATCGGTCAACGGTCGGACAATGTGCGAAAAATCTCTAATGAATTTCTGATAAAAATTTGAGAAGCCTAGGAATCTTTGGACCTCCTTGCGAGATGTGGGGACGGGCCAGTCGAGGACAGCAGAAACCTTACTTTGGTCCATGGCGATGCCTTGACACAAGATATCCAAAGCTAGGAAGTGTACGTGATCCTTCTCGAATTCACAATTTTCAATCTTTGCAAAAAGATGATTCTGCAGGAGTCAAGTAAGAACCTTTTACTTGTTCACGATGCTCCTCGAGGGAATCTAAAAATGTCATTAACAAACCTTTGAAAGGTCACTGGGGCATTACACAGCCCGAAAGGCATTACGAGGTACTTGAAATGCACGTACCGGGAGTGGAAGGCAGTCTTCCATTCAACTCCCTGCCTGATGCGGATCAAGTTGTACGCCCCATGGAGATCCAACTTGGAAAATACTCTTGCTGTACAAAGCCGTTGGAAATGTTCAGATAAAAGGGGAAGTGGGTATTGATTCTTGATGGTTACCTGGTTCAGAGCACAATAAATCGACACATGGTCGCAGGGAATCATCCTTCTTTCCTACAAAGAAGATACCCGCTCCGGCGGGTGAGCGTGAAGGTCAGATGAATCCCTTAGCAAGGTTTTCCCCAAAGTAGGTTTTCACTGCCAGGAGTTCTGGATCGGAGAGTGGGAAAATCTGACCATAGGGGATGGTAGACCCTGGCAGTGAATCCATAGGGCAGTCATATGGCCTATGAAGGGGCAAGGCCCCTTTTGGATCGAAGACATCCAAGAATTCTTTGTATACCTCTGGGAGTAATGCTTCCTGTTCCAAAGACAAGGTAGCCATGACTAAGGATTCGTTGGTCTCCCAGAAACAGTTCTGCTGGCAAAACATACAAGAAAAAGGAATGGTACCCTTAGACAAGTGGATGTCGGGATCATGGATCAGCAGCCAAGATAGTCTCAAAATAGCCGGAAATAATGGTGAAGGTAGCAAATCAAAGAATAAGTGCTCATGATGCCCCGAAGAGGTATGTACCTCCATTGGAGTGGTACAAGTGGTATTTGGCCCAGTAGGGGGAGTAGAACCATGAGCCAATGAAAAAGCAATGGGAAGGCTTCTTTCTTGAACTGGGATTCTTTGAGCGTGGGCGAATTGTATGTCCATGAAACAGTGAGTTGAAACAGAATCAAAAATTGCGTTGGTCTCAGCGAGACCTCCTGGCCACTGAAAGGTAAGGGAGATGGATATAAACTTTTTTCCCACAGTCATTAGGGGATAAATTATAATGGTCTGTAAGTGAGGCTTGCCTGTTGGGCGATGTGGGCAATTCAAATGGAAGTGTCACGCAGCACCGCAATACAAACAAAGTCTTTCATCTCTACGCCGCTGCTTTTCGGTGTCAGAGAGGGGTGGATGAATAGTTCCAATTTGCAAGGTAAACCACCCTGAAGGTGGTTTACTAGTGGAGACCAAAGGAACGGCTGGCAGCTGTACTCGACTGGAGGTTTTAACACCGTCCCTTTTCCCAGCGTGTCCCTCTCTCAGACGACGATCGATCTGAGTCACCAACAAAGTCATTTAGAGATTCTGGGAAGACTCACCAAGACTCAGGGATGGGGACATGGGCTAGGTCATCCTTGATCTGTTAAGAAAGGTCTTGGTGAATTTGGAAGCGAAGTGCTGCTTCATTTCAAAACGTGTCTGCAGAGGCCACCCAAAACTCTGCAATGTAGTCTTCAAAAGGACGAGGGCCTTGGCGTAATCTGCACAGGGTTAATTCTGCTGAGGCTCCACAACTAGGGTCATCATACACGGCCCCCATAGCATTGAAAAAAACATGCAAGGAGTGGAGAAGGGGGTCACCTTTTTCAATCAGGTGGAAAGCCCATGGCTCCACCCGCAGTAGTGAGATCACCACTTTGACCCATATTACATCCGCAGGGTATGTTTGTGGCTGTAAGTCAAAAAGCAATAAGCAAAAACTCTTGAAAGATCAGAATTTCTTTCTTTCTCCGTCAAAGTACTCCGTTAAAGGGGCCTTGGGTTCGCGGTCTGGGGGTGAAGGCCTGAGACCCTGGGGAAGTGGACTTCGCAGCAGATGCTACTTCAGGGATTTGCTGGTCATCAAACAACTCTGGAGGGTATCCAGACAGTTCTCGAGTTGTGAGTAACCCCCATGCAGATTCTGTACCGCTTGGGTAAGGCTGGAAACTTGCTGGGCCATTGCCTCAAGGGGTGAGGGTTTCCCTCCTGAGCTCAGAGTGGCGGATCGATACAGTCAGCTTTCAGAAGGAAGAGCTCTGTTGTGATGGAATATTGATGGTGATTGACCAGGAGGTCACACACATGCAATCTGATCGTAAGTGATGCAATCGATAACAGGGGTAATTGTCCTTTAGCTTAATTTGCAGACAAATAGTGATGATCAATGTCCAATAGCTTTGCAGACAAACAATGATGATCAATGTCAAAAAACTTTGCAGACTTACAGCGATGATCGATACATGAGTAATCAGGTGGGGAGCGGGGGATAGCGAGAAGCAGGAACCAGGGGTCAGGAACCAGGGGTCAGGAGCAGGAACCAGGGGTCAGGAGCAGGAACCAGGTAGCTGTCATGATCAATCTGCACTGGAAGGAAAACATATAGTGCCGGTCTAGTCTCTGATTGGAGCTCGCACTGGGCATGTGCAGAGTAAGGATACGCATTGAGCATGTGCAAAGTGGATTATTTAGACATAGGTTTGTGACAGTTTTTATGAAACTTTGTACTAACACAATAAAAATGATATAGAAATGTTTTCATAAAATTTGGAAAATTATTGTGCACGCACCTAAAAAGGCCCATTTTAAAAAGCCTTAAATCTATTAGTATAAAACCAGGGATGTGGTGTGATTGTAAGTCTCTGTTTTTCAAATAATGATATTTGTTAACTGATTTTTTTTGTTAAGATTTCTGTGACCCGATAAAAAACTCAGTAGTTACCTACTTACAATATTGAAGGGAGCCAAGTAAACATTTGTACAAGGTTTTGTGCTTGGACAACTTAGTAATGAATGCATTGTAACAGAGCCACTGTGCTGATTCAAAGGGGAATGTCCCAGTAGCATCCTTAGTTCCAAGAGTAATGCCTGCAAACAATACAAACACAAATGTAAATCATGTGGATATTGTTAAAATAAACATATTTTTAAAAACAAAATGATCAGATCCATAGACATAGAACACAGTAAGTTAGAGATATGTTGTTACATTGTTTGCACCGTGTGGAGACTGTTTTTGTCTTTAGGAATCATATCACAAACTTTCACTCCCAATGTTAAATTCGAAAGTTTCTAGCAAAAATTGAGAGAACACCAATGTACTGTCCTCTGGACATAAGTTATTGTACTGCATGGGTTAATGTTGTAAGTTACTAATAATTAGTAGGAATGCTCATGTTTAGGTCCACAGCGCCATCCAGTGGCTATTCACTATTAGTGATCTATTGTAGTTCTGCGACATAATTTCCTGCTTGAGCAGAGACTTATGGGAAGAAGATAGAAGCTGCCATTTTCCACTAAACCTCATGGAAGAAGCAGTTGCCTAGTGTGTGCTCTCTTATGAAGGCATTGCTGGTAAGAGGATTATCTAATGTTTATTCAAAACTGTTTACTGTGTTGCAGCCGACGATAGAAAGTATGTGTTAGTTACATGTGCTCAGGTATTGCTAGGGGCTACAGTTATTGTTATATGCTACCAGATTGTATTCCTTATGCAATGTATGTTGTATGATCATCTTAGGTAATGTTCCTACAGTATGTTTTATTCATTTCTTTCTTTAGTTCACCCATTTCTACGTCTGGTTAATAAAGCTACAGATTTTCACACAAGTCTCAATTTATTGACTAGTAGAGTGGTGTTATGTGCCTGTTGAGCTGCATATAGACCCCGGGGGTACATGTTGCAAGAACAGGACAAACAATTTAAATTTTGAACCTGGCGTCTGTATTTAAGTTGTGTATTTGTCATACTGCAATATAGTGAAAATGTAAAGTATAAGCAATTTTCCTTGATTTAAACTAACCCACCCTCCTCTCCCTGCACAGATGCATACATAACCAGAACCAAAAGCTACAGTTCCACTGTTTCTTTCATTCACTACATCTTTACTGTTACTGTGTAATATTATATAAATGTAAACTTTCCTAGTCTACTGATATTTTCTCTTTTTTTTTCAAACTTAACTTTGTTTAAAAATAAGACTATTTTGGTTTGACTTGTTTTTTATCTGTTTTCTATGTCCAACACCCTTATCCTTACTATCTTGTGTGCAGTCCTTTTTTTTTTGTCTTTCTTTATTGTTTTCTTGCATTACAACAGGACATGGACAATAGAACAGAAAATAGGAATAGTTGATATTTCTTAAAATAAAAAAAGCTGCTGATGATAGCCATATAACTTGAGGATTATAGTCAATAAAATGTTTTGTGCTCATGCAATACTTGAATTTAAAACTAAATCCTGCCTTCTACAATGCATAAAAATAACAGTAAAATTACTATAATGTAAGTGGAGATTGAAAAACAAAAATTAACTGTGAATGTGGCTGTGAGGTTAGCACTAATACCTTTTTCAGTGCTAGGATCCAGGTTCGAATCTCGGCCAGAAAACTATTTGCATGGAGTTTGCAAGTTCTCCCCATGTTTGCGTGGGTTTCCTCCAGGTACTCGGGTTTCCACCCACATTCCAAAACATGCAGTTAGGTTAATTGCCCCCCCCCCCCCAAAATTGACCTTAGACTGTAATAAAGATATATGCCTATGGTAGGGGCAGCTAGTGACATGACTATGGACTTTGTACAGGACCAAAGGTCTAATGGACTTTTAGCAAATTTTTTATGGGGTTCCCTGACAAACTTTTTTCTCTGGTGAGTTGGTCAGTTGGAACCATACTGTTGTATGCCTAAACTAGGTTGCCAGGAATTATCATTATTTAACAAATACTTATCTGTAATCAACAGCTAAGCAATCTTTCTTAGCATCAACCAATCTTTCCAAAAGTATAAAATCTCGGGAAGTGGGTGGATATTTTATTCCCTCCCACCTCCACAGCTTCTATTAAGCAATTGGGAAAAAAAGATGAGTTAGTAGTCAGTAACAAGTAAACACAATTAGGATTTATGACATAATTGTTAGTGCTTCATCTTGTCTTATGTTGGCTCTGTGCGCAAGAACACATCCTAAACAGACCCTGGTGGCACTACACTTCATACCAGACATGGAGGGCATGCATTCAGACAGGAGAACCTGCTTACTCTGGCACCGCCTGAGTAGCCAAGGGCCAAAATTACCCTTTACCTGCATATCCTTGGATGCTGCATCTGGCTGACGTCCACTTATGTATGACCCCTGGGTCCATCTCCTGACCACTCTCGCCTCTGATACTGCAACTGGCTAACCGTCACTGTAAGGAATGTCATTTTGCTGAGTCTTGAAGTTAAGTTGTTTTTGTGTTTTTTGCTATATTTTGCAAATAATTGAGTTGTGACTAGTTATATCCTCCTTATCAGTAGGTCAATATTTGCTCCATCCTTAACTTGAGGCTTCTTACCTTGAAACATCTAGCTCAGCGAAGTTGTTAATTAGGTTTCTTGTTATTGACTAACTACTGTGCCTTCCACCTTGTTGTCTGACTATATAAACTTCGATGTTATAATAAAGTTTTGAGAAGTGATATAACTGCATCTTCGAGCTGTGTGTGTTATTCACTGCTCCCAACGTGTTGAAAACAAACGCCATGATAGAGAGGAAACCTGATCTGGGATCAGCAAGAAATCGCCTTAGGATTTTGGCGTCAGAAGAGGGATTTTTACCGGAAATTTTCTTTTCTACCGCTGCCCTCCCCCGTGTCCTTGTAGATATCTTACAAACCTAAGCACTGTGGCAGTGTAGACTCCCTCATAGAAGGACTGGGTCCTTAGGAAGATTTAGGAAATCTTTTATAGAATTTGTGCACACTCGTGGCCTCTGTTTTAATTCATAAGAGTATAAGAATTTTGTTGCATGATATAGAAGTGTAAGAAATATTCTATATAAGTTTGTGTACTAATCTGGTTGCCAAGGTGAGGTTGGGTCAATCCTTACTGCGGTGGTTGCCTTGAGCAAGCAGTAACGTGACCTAAGCTGCATTTTGGTAAGCGATTCTGGGAACAGTACGTCAGCGAGCACTGCAGCTGCCAACTGAACTAACAATAATTGTGTACAACCGTCTGATATTTATACTGTAATTTATAGTGCAACTATGGGAAATTCCCAAGGTAAGAGGCATTACCCAGAGGAACCCAAAGACCCTTATAAGAAACATGTAAAGAAACATATAAAAGTGTGCCAGAAACCCGACAACTGGGATGCCCCCTATATTGTTCCCGGGGAAACTCCTGTTAAATTTGTTACCCGTAGAGCAGAAGATTATTACACTTACCCCTTTACATCACATCTGAAAATTGGAACGGAGAACTTAAAATGTCCCGATCCATTCCCACTTGGGGGATCTTTCTCTAAATTTCATATCAGATGTATATTGGGGATGTGCCTTTCCAATCGAGCAACATACCAACCCTGGCCATCCCAACTCCTGCACAAACAATTGTAAATGATTATCCCCTCATAACTGAAGCACACTATAAAAAGTTTTGGGAAGAGTTACACACTGAGTTTGTAAGATTACATGGAGATAAGAAATCCATGGCCACTGCATTAGCATGCAAGCAAAAGCCAGGAGAAACTGTAAGTGATTATGTTTGAAGGTTTAGGAAAGTGTGGAAGGAAGAAGCATGTTTAGGATTAGAAGGATATCAGAGTATAGTATTTACTCAGTCACTGATTGATGGAATGAATGCTGAACATGGGTGGACTGCCAAAATGATTTTTGACAACTGGAGCACTTTAGATGTCCCAAACATTTTTGTCCAGTTATTGACAAAGGATGCGGCAGGATGTTTTCAGCTGCCTAAACCGTCCAAGCCCCATGTACAGGGACTCCATCACCACTATGGTAAAGATTGACCAGGTTGACAACGCTGATGAAAACCCAATTCCTGACAGATTTCTTAGTAGACACAAGAGCGACTTGTTCTGACCTCCGATCCTGGTCAGGTCCATCTACACCTGGTGGGCCTGGTGGGAGTCATCACCCCTGCACGACACACACCTCATTTCCCCATATGTACAGTACATGGAGCATGCATTACACATCACTCATTCAAGGTATTACCTAGTTGTCTAGGTAACTTGTTAGGAAGAGACTTGTTGGGATCTCTGGGAATATCACTGGTTGTTGACCCAAAGGGAGGGATTAATGTCAATACAACCTTGCAACTGCCCTTAATGGATTTTCCGGTTCCCAACAGCACATGGTCCACCGGACCATATGACGTGGGATTCCTGGACTGCACCCCATATACAGCACTTACAAAACCACATACACCAATATACCAAAAGAGTATACTTAAGAGAACTTGTTCACCTTACAATACTCTGGCTTTAGCCCGATGGCTCATACCGTTTTACACAGGATACCCTTCTTTTGCAATCTGAATGCAAATGGATTGTTTTACTTCAAGCTACTAAATATCCAGGATTAAACAATTCTATAAGTTTCAAACCATTCCTTCCCAAAATATAATAGAATATACTATTGATTTACCAATGCTAAGTTGGATACCACTTTGACATACCACATACTTTATGTGACTTAAAGGAGTCACTCATCTTATATCTTTAATTTCTTTATTGTTTATATTTGTGATTTTTACGACAATATACATTATTGTGATCTATGTGTAAAACCTCTCTTTTGGGCATAGTTATGTGATTTCATGGGACATTCATCCATAATATTTTATCTTTGTAATTTTTTATGCTTAAAACTAACCTGTATAATTGACTGTATTGTTTAGTATATACCATTCTGGTGACAAGTGAGAATTCAAGGTGATATATTTATGTAATAAATATACCAGCATCTATTAATGCCTATTGTATCATATAATAATATAGGTGATGGCTAAATCAGACCCATCGGAAATTGAATTTGGTCTAACCATAACATGTAATTTTGTTTTCATTTTTGCTATAGTAATACATTTGGACAATCTAAACAATCCCTGTCATTTAGTGAGCAGCATAAATGAGGTTTATACTCATCCAATTGAAAAAAAAAATACAGTATTGACACAACGAATGACCAGTGAATAGCACCATGAAATCCAATACACCAAATATGTATATCTACATTGGTTTACATTATGGTCAGCACGGTGGCTCAGGGGTTAACACTCCGGCCTTTGCAGAGCTAGGTCCCAGGTTCGATCCCTAGGCAGGACATTATCTGCATGGAGTTTGCAGGTTCTCCCCGTGTCTGCGTGGGTTTCCTCCCACATCCCAAAAACATGAAGTTAGGTTATTTGGCTTCTCCCTAACAATTGACCTTAGACTACATTAATCACATATGACTATGGTAGGGACATTAGATTGTGAGCTCCTTTGAGGGACAGTTAGTGACACGACTATGGACTTTGTACAGCGCTGTGTAATATGATGGTGCTATATAAATACTGTGTAATAATAATATTGGGCGGCGAGATCCTGCAAGACTTCGCGTCATCTCGTTTAAACAGCGTGATCTCACGAGAGTTCGCGAGTCACGCTGTAACACCAGCTAATCATCCCTGCATTCATAAGCAGGATGCTGGTGGCATCGGTCTATCGTTGGGATTGTGCTTGTCAGTCTGTTAATCACACCGAACCACCAACGTAAGTACTTGAAAATACCTTTTACATGTCAACAAAAATATGGATAGTATGCTCTGACACATTAATACATCTTTAGCTTCTTGTGCTTGTTATATCAGCAACTGGAAGTTCAGCAATCATTTTTAACTCCCAAGCATATCAATTACCTTTCCTCAACAATGCAAGTAAGTAAATAGATTTTATTGTTTCTATATAACATGTGTGAATCAACAAATATCCTATGAACTCAAATCTTTAACTCATACCAATATTATATATTTTCTTTTACATCTAGCAATTGGGATATTGATTCACTATCTGCTTTTTCATCCCTTACCATTCAATATAACTACACTATCAGTGATAGATTGGACTGCATTGGACAATGTAAGTGTCTTTGTCTTAAGTGCAATTTAATAATATATGCTTTTTGCAATTTATTTATACATGGTATTTTTTATCATTTCTAATAGTTGCTATAAACATCCCAAGTCCTGACTGTTCTCCATGTTTATTAACACAACGAACTGACATTACGTTTTAAGGTCAGCCGTGTTTGAATTTTCATTTAATTACATAGATAAAGCACCGCCTTGTGGATGTGTGAAAATAGTCTCTCAAACCTTTTTTTCTGGCTTCTAGTTTGATTGGCCAATGACTTGATATATTTTTTAAACTTCTCAATTCTGCAAAGCTTGGGCTAATTATGAGTATAACTATACCCTGGGTTTATACCCACTAATGAACATATTTGGACATGTGATAGTTAAACAACCAATATAACTTCATTTACCTATATCCTAGACCGCAGATGGCTGATTCAAACAATCTCATTTGCACTGTTTCCCTCACATTATAGCCAGACCTCATGGTGAGTCTTTTTGTCCACCAAATTTTCAAATTACGAAATCAACTTCTATATCTATACTTACTATTAATATGCATTTCAGAAATTAATGCAAGTTGAACTTTAGGGATGCACTGCTTCAGCCGTCCCCCATTAAAATTGTACAGCATTGCTCTAAATGTAAGTAGATGTCGTCTTGTCAGCATCTATGCATGACCTGTTATTGAGTATGTAGATGCAGAGTTGTGATTTTGACTTATTTTTATGTTTAGATATACTTTTGTCTCTAATGGTCCCCTGAAGAAGCCAAAAGACGAAACGCGTCGGAACCCAACCGTACCTTCCTTCTTAACATTAATAGCATTATCTTGTCTCGATTAGAGATTAAAAACCACCCTCATTTCTTGGGACACAATAGGCTGGTTTTTACTGTACATATGATGTATTGTTTGTAAAATATAATTTTTGTATTTTCATTTACATTTCTTTACTGTATTCAAGTTCCTCGATTCAAGGAACAATAGTGAATTTTATGACTAAATATCTTGCCACAACAAACAAATACCCTGGCTTTTTTCTCTTCTATAATATATTTTGAATGACCTTTTGTTATGTACAGTAGCCCCTCTCAGGAGGCATATGTCAGAGGGAGACGCTGTCATTGTTGTGTTTTCTGAAAAAGCGGGACAAAGGGGGGGGGGGGTCACAGAAAAGGTTCAGTTCTGTTTGCAACAGGTCACATTCCTGGGAATGCTTTTAACCCCAGGTTCCCGGATGCCAGCCCCCAGCCATGTACATGCCATTACCAGTCTGCCTTGCCCACAGACAAAGAAACAGCTGCTCAGTTTTCTTGGCATGATCAATTTTTGCAGACACTGGATCCCTGACTGCTCGTATTAGGAGTCACAGCTCTGTCCCAGTACCATCCCCAGTGCCCCTAACAACATTCAATGGTCTGATGACTAAAGCATATTTGATGTTAGAAGAATCTCTGACCTCTGCCCTTGCATTGGGAATGCGGAATTTTAATGTACTATTTGTATTGTATGCAAGAGAGAATTGTAAAACCATGGTTGCTGTGCTTGCTCAGATGCATGGAGGTAAATTGAGGCCTGTGGCGTATGTCTCCAAGACACGGCCTGTTACTGTGCAAGGCATGCCAGCCTGTCTGCGTGTGGTGGCTGTAGAAGGTGTCTCACTTCTAACTTTGGGTCACGAGACGATACTTTACACATCCCATGCTGTACTACACTTGCTTAAGAATTTACCACTCAACACAACAGCACAAAGGTTGTCTGGTTAAGAAGTTATCCTAACATCCACTGCAGGATTAAGTGTAAAATATGCTCCTGCTACCAGCGGTCCTGTCACTGTGCTCAATGCCCTCCTATGTCTTAAAGGGCCAGAAGATGAGGTGCCAGAGTCACACTCATGTATCACTGAAATTCACCTCCCCATTCAAATAGCCATTGTCAAATGTCAAGCACACACTTCTTCCAATTTCTTCAATGCCAGGGGCAACAGACTAGCAGATTTTCATGCCAATGCCGTTGCTCAGTCTTCTTCTACACTTCTGCTTACCATCCCAGCTTCCACTGAAAACTTCTGACACAATTACAGTCCTTCACCACCCTACAGGATATTTACTTTTGGGAACAAGAAGGATTGACCTTAGATTCCTTTGGAATCTGGTCAAAAGGAAGGATAGTAGGGCTACCCCAGATAGCAGTACCCCTCATTGTTTTTCAAATCCATGGTAAAGGACACAAGAACATTAAAACCACAACACAAGAAATAAACAAGCACTTTTGTGCCCAAAATTTAAAGGAACACACACAAGCCATACTTTCCCACTGTCTAACGTGCCAGAAATAAAGTGCAAGGAAAGAAAGCAGGACAACTTGAACATTTGTTACCTCCACAGGGTCCATTTCAAGAGTTACAAATTGATTTTACGCACATGCCAAAGGCTTCCAATGGATGTCAGATAATGTTATGATTACAGTTAGATTCAGCCGATGAGTAGAAGCTTTTGTAGTCAGGAAAGAAAATGCAAGGACAGTAGCTAAATTACTATGTAAGGAGATCATCCCCAGATTTGGATGCCCAGTGAGAATAAGCTCACTCAATGGCACCCCATTCACTTCTAAAGTCACACAGGAGATTTAAAAAATGATGAACATAGAATGGAAGTTTCACATCCCATATCATCCCCCGGAGTAGTAGAAAGGACAAATAGGACACTGAAAGACAAACTTAGAAAAGCAACTGGAGGGACATTCCATAAGTGGGACCAATACCTAGACTCAACCCAGTTAATAAGCTATCACCTTTGGAAATTTTAATGGGAAGACCTTTAACCACTCCCTGGCCTAAAGACCCTTTAATTTTATTACCCAGGGATCTCTAACAAATTCAAGACCAATATGTATCTAAACCTATTGAAAAATTGAACAGCAACTACGAAGATATATCTCTTTCTTTTACTCTCTCTACAGATCAACCGATCAGAGCACCCATTCAAGCCCCAAGACGTAATGTTGGTTAAAGCTTTTCACAAGCACAATTCCTTGGATCCACCCTTTGGACCTCCGGTCGCCGTGCAAGCAATTACTAGAACAGCCGTGCTGACTAGTGGAGGACAACCCCTGGATACACGCCTCAAGAGTGAAAAAGGCACCAGTTATCCAGCACCTGGATGATGCTTCTTGATACACAAATACCAGCCTGGATGCTTGTCTGCAGTTTTGGAGTCCTGATGGTCATATTTTGTCTTGTATGGGTCACACCAACTTGCCACTATCACCCTCAAGATTTGCCCTTCTTTTGTCTCCAAACAGGCCATAACCTAAAGAATGACTCTACCCTGTCTATGCACCAGCGAAGACTTGAGTATAGTGACTGAACTGATTTTCAGAGTAACGTATGGGAACGTCCTGTCAAAGAAATATATATTAGTTCCAGTTTTTGCCTATCTGATATGCATAGTACTCAAGATATGTTAGCGTCTTGTTTGATTGCTGTCTCCACTCCAGTAAGCATACTGCTTAGAGTCTTTAGCAATATCTATAGTAACTCTGAGGTTACTGAAAGTAATATACGTTTATCTCATAACCCATATAACTTTTGTAATAACTGTCAAACCTATGACTCCCTGGAAAAATTGTTATTGTCAATATTTAAATCAAGAATCATTCAGCTTCCTCAAGTTATGTATGCTGAAGAACCTGAAACTGTTTATTTGCATGTAAAGGAACAAAGGTATGAAGTCAAGTAGGATAAATTTAAGGATAAAAGGAAGGGAAATGTAAGAAATGTAATTTTGCCGAGTCTTGAAGTTCAATATTAACCCTCCTAGCGTTCTAATTCTGTCATTTTTTGATGCAAAAAGTGATCCTATTTTTTTTGCGTAGAAATTTTTGTTTATATTGTGGGCCTGTAATTCTTAGGATTAACTCCCGGGTATAAATATTATATCTATTTATTATATTAGAATCATAATTTATAAAATAATACATAATTATAAATCTTTATTTAAAAAAATAATGAAATATTAGCCCAAAACAATATAATTTATCAAAAAAAATTTTTTATCAAAAATTCTGAAATTCTCCAAACAAGGGTGCAATACTACTGATAAATAATAATATAAATTATATGCATTTACTTTTTTAGTAGACATCCCGGGTGTGGTAGATTTTGAAGCAGGATGCTGCACAAATCCCAACATCACAGTCAGGACAGTAGAACCTGGTTTCCTTGCGTTTCTTCCTTCCTCTGTCATCAGTCTTTGAGCAGCAAACCATGCACATCCTTGTAGGTGCCGCCTTTTTCGGGGTTGGTGGGATGTATTCAACGAAGTGACGACCGGTCAGGCGTTTTGGGTTGACAATGGTGGAAGCACGATGTCCAGGTCTATTCATAGCCACTGATGATGTTTGGTGGTTCTTGACTATGGATTCGGAAACTTGCAAAATGAAGTCTGAATGATTCACAGGCCTCTGACTTTTTTTTTGTAAGGAACGTAGTTATTCCATAGGCACTGCAACTAGATGCCTGAAAATCTTTTTGTAATACTTCCTTTGCTGTTTCCTCATTGCTGGGTAGAATGTCATGGCTTGGTTAGCTCTGTCGACACCTCCCATGGTGTTATTGTAGTCAATCACCACCTGTGGCTTCATCACTTCTTTCCCACGTTTTGTGTGTACCAGAACGGTGGAGGCATCATGGACAGTACTCATCAGGCACACATCTTTTGTGTCACGCCATCTCAGGGCCATCATCATTTTTCCTTTCTGCCAGGCAACAACTTCTGTCTTCAGCTGCCCTTTTGCAAACATTGCTGGCAGGTTGCGCCGGTTAACCCTAACGGTTCCATACGCATCTGTTCTGTGTCACAGAAAGAACTCATAAAGCTCAGGAGAGGTGTAGAAATTTTCAGTTGTGACACAATAGCCCTGACCTAGCAATGGCTCTATGAGGGATAGCACTGAAGATGTGGCCAATCCATAATGGCTGTATCTGGAGTTGAACTGTGTCCCTTTTCCAGTGTATAGCACCGTATTCCAGATGTAGCCAGATAAAGATTCACACAGCATATAGGTCTTCACGCCAAATGTGCCAAACATGTGCCCTCTTTGACGCAATGTACTGCACCCAGCTGAGCCTCCCCTAGTAAGCCATTAGACTTTCGTTAATGCTGACATCTCTTTCTGGCACATAGGTTTGCTGGAAATTTTTTAGAATCATTTGAGAAACTTCCCAAATTTTCTTGAGTTTTGGTGCAGGATGGGTAGTTTCATCAAATTCTTCATTGTTTGCAAAGTGCAGGTACTTCATGATGAGGGAAAAGCGGTATTCAGGCATGACTGTGCCAAAGAATGGAGTGGCAATCATTTTGTTCTTGGACCAGTACCACTTCTGCAGGGGTTTGCCCACAACTTCCTGCAGGATCACTAAGCCCAAAAACAGCCAAATGTCATCCTTGGTCACAGGTTCCCACTTTCTGCTTCTTGCAAACCTCAGGTGTGGAGCACCTTGTTGTTGTCCAACGTACCTGCATAAAACAAAATAAAAAATGAATTTTAGGATATGTGCTTTTATAGTGTGAAGGTAATATGTTAGCAAACAAAGAGCAGCACATATGTTTGCATAAAAAAAAAGCAAAAAATTTCAAAAAGTTAGCAAACACAGAGCAGCACACATGTTGGCAAAAAAAAAAAAAAAAAATTAGCAAAAAATTTTAAAAAGTTAGCAAACACAGAGCAGCATACATGTTGGCATAAAAACATTTAAAAAGTTAGCACAGAGCAGCACACATGTTGGCAAAAAATAATTAGCAAAAAATTACAAAAAGTTAGCAAACACAGAGCAGCATACATGTTGGCATAACATTTTTTAAAAAAATTAGCAAACACAAGAGCGGCTTACCTGTTTGTCTCCGCAACAATTTTTTCGATAACTTCATCGGTCAAACACAACTTCAGGTATGCCAGGGGGTCGTCGCATTCAGCCTCAACTTTCATCCCAGGTGCGCCGGTGAATGGAAATCTTGGTGGTGCTGCCTGGTCCGCATCAAGGTCAATAGGACACCATGTGCGCACAGCACTGGCCTCAGGTCCAGAATCGTCGCTCAGTTCACTATCACTGTCCGATGACAAATTTCCTGGTGAATCACTATCGCTCGATTCCACAAAGGACTCCAAATCGCTATAGCTGCGTTCCAATTCCTCCAAAACACCACTTGCGCCGGCGAGATGCCTTTTGGATGCCATGTGGTCTCCAGCAATAAGTCAGGAACAATCAAGGTCGAAGACAAAGTGATGAAATGATACATTCAGGAAGTGATCAAAAAGTCATCAAAAGGTCAGATCAAGGTCAGGGCTAATAGTGGGCAAAATGTAAATCAGGGCACTGGGCAATGATGCTTGGTGCACTACAATGTGTACTTTTACTTTTATTTTATGTTTTGAGGTGTTTTTACTGTAAAAAAAAAATTAAAAGCAGATTACATAGTAAAATTTCCTGCCCCCAGAATCCATCACTCCACCGCATCACCCGGAAGATGTCACATCTTGCCGGGTGATGCGGTGGGGATGTCCCCGCCCTGCTCATTCCCCTGCTCGCATCTCCCGGAGGCTGATCTCCGGGTGATGCGGTAGGGGATGTCCCCGCTGCTCACTCTCCTGCTCGCATCACCCAGGGATCAGCCTCCGGGAGATGTGAGCAGGACAGCAGCGGGAGTAGATTCAGGGGGTGGTGCCAGCGGGAAATCTCCGCTGGCATCACCCTCTGGATTTACTATTGGTGATCGCATCTGCAGTTAGATGCGATGCACGGTGCATCGCATCTAACTGCAGATGCGTGCATCGGGGTGGTGGGCACCCAGGCGGTATTTAAAAGCAGATTACTCGGTAATCTGCTTTTAAATTTCCTGCCCGTCCACGCCCCCCGACGGAGAAGCGCCCCGCCATCACAGTGGGATCGTGAGATGGCCGCTGGAGCGCGGGGATAAGGTAAGGGGGTCCCCCAAAGGTACCCCGAGTGTGACTCGGGGTTACGGCTTTTTGCAATTTTTCCCACCCCGAGTCACACTCGGGAATACCGCCAGGGGGGTTTAATAAAGTTTTCAGAAGTGAGATAACTGCATGCTTGAGCTGCATGTGTTATTCACTGCTCCCAACGCCTTGAAAACAAAGGCCAGGATAGAGAGGGAAACTGATCTGGGATCAGCAAGAAATCGCCTTAACAGTCACCCATGTATGACCCTGCCTTCATCTTCTGTCTACTTTCCCATCTTTGGGCTCTTGTATACTAAGTCACGCTGGCAGTCATCTGTGTTTGACACCATCTGTTGTCCACCCTTATGTGTGAACTTTTTCTAACCTTTGACCTGTGCTCTCCAGGCACCCTTGCCATGATTTCTATTTTCGCTACAGGTCTTTTGTCAGTCCTAATTCAGATGCCATCCCATGTGAAATGACGTCCTGGGGAACTGGAACAGTGCTACTTGCCTTCTGGAGGTTAAGCAGAGGCTTACTATAGGTGAAGTGTGCAGTGGAGATTGGGTAATGGGCACCTACCTACACTGACACTGGACCAGGGTGTGATGCTCACAAAACTCAATAAGCTAAAATGATGCTAATGTTTGAGCTGATTAGAAAACAGAGTTTTCTCAAATGCATTCAATTCTGGGACTTGTAGAACATAATATAGAGCTTTATGTAAACTAGTTGATTCACAGGAGCTTGGATAACCTGGAAGTCCTAAAATAAGTGGTATTAGAGTTAAATAGGCAAAATCTTAGCAAATGTATAGGCATAAAAAATGCTTCTATCTTCTATCCCAAAGTACTATTAAAAAAAAAAATCACATACTAATATATGAATAATAGATTTTAATTAAAACTGTCTCAGTTGTATTACCATACCTTTATTCTTGGCTTTAATAATGATGTATAAACAAGGGGCCATATCAGAAATTACAGTAAGATAAAAAGATGGATTATTTCTCACTCTTTGATTAAATGGAAGCTGTAAAACACATGCATGGAACCTACAGGTGGTATATAAAAAAATAATAACATTATGGCAATAGTATCTTGGGGCAGCCTATGTAGTAGCTACACAAACATTGCAAATTTAGGAAAAGAAGAAAAAAAAAACAGAATGAATAATCAATGGTTGTAATCAAAGTGTGACTGTATAAAAAAAATTCTTGCACTTCCTTCCCTTTACTTTTTTGCAACATATTCATTGGGTCCTCTGCTTTCTGAAAATGTATATTGATCAGTGGGGATATTTTTCTTTAAAATACAGTTTTTGAATATGGCAACTTCTCCTGCCAGCTCACCTTTGGGTCAACTCTGCCCCTTTTGAACCCCCAGGAAGACCCATCCAGGATAAAAAATCCCTACCTCCTTGCCTCCCTGTTCTTTTTCTGTCCTTGCTCCAGGACCATCGGATATACTTACTGGCATAAGCTTCTTGCATGAGTGGTAGATATAAAATCTAGCTGCTTTGTCTTGTGTTGCATATTCCTCTGTCTTTGTTTCTTCTTTTTCCTGCGTTTCCTTTTAAAAGATTTTGTTTGTTTTGTATTTCCCGGCATCAGCCCATTTCAACTGTGCATGCTCCGTTGTCAGGTCATGCGCAGTTGGAAGTAGGGACAAAGATCCCATTATCTAGATAGTGTCTCTGTCTTTCCAGTGAACAGTACAAAGCCTGTTTGTCAGTACATGGCATGACGATGAAGGCTTCGGATGTACTGCACATGCACGACTTTCAATCAGCTATTTTCGGCAACTACCGGCATTTGAAATACTAAAATTTGATGTCAGCCTTCTTTCTGATTTTTCCTCTGCCTCCATGTCTGGTAAGTACTACTATTCTTTTACTTTTTGCTCCTTTTTGAAGCTCAGATTGTCCTTATTTTAAAGGGGAAACAGTGTATATTTTATTTATTTAAAGCATTAAATCAACCATCTTTTTTCTGATTTAGCTTCGGAAGCCTCCCTGCCTGCCTCTCAAGCGGGATCCTGACAAAAACAGTAAAACACCTTTTTTATTTATTTATTTTTTTCTGTGCATATGCCATTTGGTATTCTATTAGGATTGATTTTTTATACATATTTATATGCTACTTCATTATCTCAAAACGACAAGGAATTTTGCCTCTCCAAGTCCTGTCCGGCCTTCCTTTAATTGAGGACGCAGTAAAAGGGCAAGCTCCCCACAGAATATGACCAGTACGAAAAGGTCATCTTCCCAATCCAGAAGTCCACTATTGGAACGTCTAGGGGGCGAATCATGTTGGTGTAAAAGCTTTGCCATCTAAATTGGTTTGTGCCCTGTGCCTTAGAGGCATGCCATGATAAAGAGACCAAATCCAAGGAAATTAACCACCTGGGCATTTCACTGATTACTAGATTTCTGTAAAAAATAAAAAACACAAAAATCATCTTAAACAAGAATGCATAAATAAATCAAAAATACTGAAAAAGGAATAACTCTGTATATTTTATAGTACTATATTATTCTAAAACACCTCCCTAGTGTGGTAAATTTTAAAACGGGGCCGCACAGAGTCCAACGTCACATTCAGGGCAGTGGAACCGGGTTTCCTTCGGGATTTCTTTCCCGTCCTCCCCTCTCTTGGAGCAGCACACCACACACATTCTTGTGTGTTTTTGCTTTCTTGGGGTTGGTGGATTGTGCTCCGGAAAATGACGTGCACTCAGGCGTAGCGGGTTCACCGCGTATGAAGCACGTCATCCACGACATTCAGAAATAGCTCCAGGTAGGCCAGTGGGTTGTTCTCACAGTGCACCTTCAGGCCAGGCACCCCAGTAAATGGAAACCTAGTGGGTGCAAGCTGGGCCTGACGGGTGTCAATCGCACATCATTAACCTCCATAGAATCACTTTCACTTGCCGTCTCGGTCTCAGACTCTGATGAGAGGTCTCCAGGAGCTCCATCACTATCAGTGGACTCCATAAGTGATTCCAGATCCTTCTCACTGTCTGTGAACTGTTCCAACACATCTTGGGTGGATAGATGCCTTCTGGAGCTTTAAGCCAAAGCAGGGGTCAGGCAGGCGGTGATGTCCGGGTCCAGACAGAGGTCAGGGCAGGCGGCAGGCAGAGATGTCAGAGTCCAGGCAGAGGTCAAAGCAGGCAGCAGACCGTCAAAATTAGGCTAAGATCAGCAAAGGTAAGAGAAGACACAGTGTTACACACTAGCCATCCAGGGAATAACTGGTAATTTTTAAAACTTTGATTGTGTATTTATTTGTATTTATTTTGTATTATTTTGTATTTGATTGGATACGGGAGTTTGTATCCAATCCAATACAAAATGTGAATTTGAATTTCCAAGTAATTTACTTTGTCTTTATTTTATATTATTTTGGATTGGATACAAGTATTTGTATCCAATGCAATACAAAATGTGAATTTGAATTTCCCAGTTATATACTTTGTATTTATTTTATATTATTTTGTATTGGATTGGATACAGGAGTTTGTATTCAATCCAATACAAAATGAGAGTTTGAATTTGAAGTTCCTGCTGTTATGTCCAAGAACTTGCCAAGTCACAAACAGTGATACATGTTTCTGTAGGAGAGCAGAGAACAGGTTTTTACTCCAGACTGTTTTTGGTTCAGAAGGCTTCAGAAGGATTTTCGTCCAGTCCTGGATCTAAGAAACCTAAACATGTAGCTGGAAGTCAGGTCTTTTTCTATGGAATCATTACAGACAATCCTGGCAGTCCTCCATCAAGGTGATTGGATGATTTCTATAGATCTGGAGAACGCCTATCTACATGTTCCAATTGTTCAACAAGTTCCGGTTCACCATTTGGAATCAACATTTCCAGTTTACTTGTCTGCGATGACCTAGCGATGGCCCCAAGGACCTTCTCCAAGATTTTCGTGTCACTGGTGGCCTTCTTGAGGCTCCAGGGTATAAGCCTATATCATCTAGACAATGTGCTTGTACTGGCACGTTCCAAGGATCAGCTAGAGAAAGACAGAGCGAGTACTGACGACTTTGGCTCACTTCGGTTGATTGATAAACTATAAGCTAGTTCCTACTCAAACAATGGAGTACCTCAGGGTAGAGATCAATACGGAAATATCGAAAGTTTTTCTTCCTCAGCATAAAATAGAGCATCTGAGAGACTGAGCTTATAAATTTTCCAGAACTCCAAGAGTGGTTGCAAGAGAATGCATGAAGATATTGGGTCTGATAGCTTCCTGCATATCAGTGGTTCCATGAGCCAAATGGCCCATGAGAGGACTACAAGTTTGTTTCCTCAGTCAATGGGACTGGGTTTCCCTGAAACAAGAAATCAATCTTCAGTTCGGAGGGCAAAGTGTTTTGGGGGGCGTCAACAAAAAATCTGTCCAAAGGGTCATCACTAGCATAAGAAGATTGAACAATCTTGACAACAGATGCAAGTTTAGTAGGTTGGGGAGCCCATTGCAATGGATACATTGTACAAGGGCAATGGTCGGTTTCATGAACAACTGAATCCAATATAGTGGAACTAAAATGCTGGAACTCCACCTGATAGCGCAGTTACCCACCCTCTCTTTTTTTCCTGTCACAAGGCTTGACTCTGAACAGGGAGGCAAGGAGGTAGGGATCTTTTTTATCAGTGGTCCTGAGGGATCAAAAAAAGGGTGAAATTGACCCATAGGTTCGCTGTCAGGAAAGAAAAAAACAGATAAGTATGATAACAATTTTCCCTAATAATGTTACCCAGTGAAAAAATAACACATATGCTTCAACACTTTAACCGTTTAACCATTGGTGTGGTATATTTGACCACTTGTCAGTGTGGTTGTTTTTACATTTGGAAAATAGTAATTTATAGGTTTGTTTTACCCCTAGGATTGTATTTGTCCAGATATAATTTGTATATAGTTTGTCTGATCCTTGATTGTTATCAAGCATAAAATAAAAAGAAGAAGAGAAAGATAGGCTTTACGGCAACATGCTGAAAATTATTTAATATAGATTGTGGTCCTAGGCTTAACACAGATCAACTATGCTAATGCCCTGGCTGGTATATATGCATTACAATGTAAATCTCAAGGCCCAACCCGTTTTGCTCAAGAGAGCTTCCTCAGGGGAATTCTTGAGATTGGTTGAACTGTTGGAAATAATAATATACAGTACAAATATTCTATTGGAAAAATGATATAAGCAATTAGCCTAAAATTGTTCATTCTCTTCCAAAAGATGGTAAAAGATTTTAAAGTTTTTAAAATCCTGTATATTGAATGAATTGAAGTCAGGTAGTGGTGTACATTGGATTGTGATAAATATAAACTAACCCTTTAAGGCTCTCACATTCCTAAACAAGCTGTCCTACATAGGACAATTCTGTCCTAGCAGATGCAGTTCTCTCTCTTTGCACCATATTCAACATCCCATGACCAATCCTATACATTCTTGTCTTAACAAGTAAGTGTAAAGTTTATAGATTACTCTTTTCAAATATTGGGACTTTCTGACATTAGTTTTGATGTTTCTATGTAATACAATATTCACTTATCAGCATCTTCTAATATAGTTCATGCTTTTTGTAACCTAGCGTTAACAAATGTTATAACAAATTGCTATTTCTCTTTATCAATTATGTTAAGTGTTTCAATCATTTTTCTAATAGAATATTTGTACTGTATATTATTATTTCTAATAGTTCACCTAATCTCAAGAAATCCCCTAAGGAAGCTCTCTTGAGCAAAACGCGTCAGGCTTTGAGATTTACATTGTTAAGCGTATTTACAATTCCATGTGATTTTCCTTAACATTGGTAGTATTCACTATTAGTGAACATAGGATTTCGTTGTCTAGCCAGGGCATTAGCATAGTTGATCTGTGTTAAGCCCGGGACCACAATCTATATTAAATAATTTTTAGCATGTTGCCGTAGAGACTATCTTTCTCTTCTTCTTCTTTTTATTTTATTCCTGATTACATTTGGAAAAACCAGACCAGTATATTGAAGGATTAATGAGCATATTTATCTAACAAAAAATGGTAGTAAGTACTAAACTTTCCTTGCCCTAGTTTTAATACCTAAACAGTTCTGCAGTGGTGTCTTTAATATACTAATTTTGCAGTGTAAAACCTAATCCACTAAAAGATTTATTGCTTAAACACTACCATACTCCAAGGCCTAAATTAAACCGTTACCTATGAAACTCATTTTGTAAACAAGGGTTAGTTGTATACTATATTTATCTAATATGAATATGCCCAAGGATTATGTAAACTACTATGTCATGTACCTTCTGTAAATAATTAAAGAACTTTTTTTGCTATGAAAATTACAATAATTTAGGTAATAGCCCTTGGAGGGAATGAAAAATGCTGCTTCCTGTCATCTGGACAAATGACAGTAGTATGCTCCAGCAACTTGAATACAAAAAATGAGTGCATATCAGAACACTTAGCAGTGGTCACACCTAAAGTTTCCAGTCATTATGGACAAAAAATGCAGCTCAGAGGAAGGAATTGTGTTTGGGCATTGTATTTACATCAAACACAATTGCATTCAGCACATTTTGATGTAAAGGTCTGTCAACCTGGCCAGTCTTCTGGTATCAAACAGGAGGCGCAAGCAGATACCTGGTAGTGCAAGTATTCAACAGCGGCATTGCATTTATTATGCCAAGTGCACAGACCCACACACTCTTGAATGCTTGCTGAAACAGTAGCGAGCCCTGTAATAACCCAATCTGAGAATCCGGTGGTTTACTGTTGCACAGAAGATGGGATATGTCTCACTGAGTAAAGGGTGCTGAGAGGCAAAATAATTAATACAGACTCTGAGGCTACACGTGAAAAGTCCAATAAAATTGTGCCGTAAAAAAGTAACATTCAGTTAATATTCTACACATAAAAGAATGATGTAGTTCCTAACATACCTGTGAGCCTGGAGTAATAATATCTTGTAAACATTGATATACACAGTTTGAAGGCGGTTTATCTACAGTTTAATACAAACATAAGTTATATATTATATATAACATAGGTTTTACATTGTAAACATAAGTATATGGTACTATATTTTTTCTTTTTACAAATTTACTGTTAAATATATATCTTTAAATATATTTTTATATATACCAAGAAAATAGAGAAAGAGGCCCAACCTATAATATGAGCGGTAAAGCAACCAACCCTGTAATGAGTCAAAATACGAAAGAAGTAGGAAAGAAGCAGGGTTTTTTGGGGGGAAAAGCTTGAAGTGTATTTTTCAAATAAGTACAAAATTAGTGACACAAACTTCATTAATCACTGTAGGAGCAAACATAGTACAATCACAAATAAATTGAACTATAAGGGCATCCCTCAATTCTATATTCGTAGGGATATGCCTCGCTTACTAAATAGAAAGTAGTCTGACTAAATGATGCAACAGAGATGTACAAAGCTCAAAAAGATCTCAAATCCGAGGGGTTTCGCCAGAAGGCTTCATCAGGGGATGTGCAAGGAGAGTCAGAGTGTATGTACAATAAAGTGTAAACGGAAATGATCATGAATATCATATATACTTGTATATAGAAATACCATAATAGTGGTAGGTCATATCAGAAATATAAAATAATGCATAGTCAATAAACATTTGGGTGCCCCTGCACAATGTGGGAATTTTATGTATGTCAGTACCTTATATTGTGCAATATGTATATATAAATCTAATCTCGATATGTAGTGATGTGGTATCTGATTTGTTATAATAAAATCCAGTGCTATTTTGCTATTAGCTAATTAACAAAAAAGTTTTCCTAATCATACACAATGTTCAATGTATCCAGTAATAAACTATTTTGGACTCTGTAGTACATGTATTTATTACTATGAAGAAGGAGAGAAAGAGGTTTAACTTACTGAATTCCCTTCCTCCAGCTGTATTATATTCATACAGTGGGGCGGGGTCTTTTTTCTTCAAAATTAGTCAGTGGCATCATTAGTGCTGAATATTTCTTACAATATGTTGTTAGTTTTAGTACCTTAAACCCCGACACGTTGGGAAACCTTGGAAATTATGATAATACATCATACAATCAGTATACATACGCAATAAAAAGATTGTATCTATCACATAGTCACATGACATCCTGTATATTATAACAAACAACAAATTATAAAGGGGGCTTTATTGACATTAACTTCGATTATAGCATCAAAAACGCTCTGAAATTAATTGATATTCCTTTTTGTCCCAAGATTCACCATTAATGCACTATATTAATTGACCCACCTCAAATCACAGTGTTACATGGTGTTTTTAAATAGACGTTATCAAAAGACACAAGTGAGTGGACTACCATTTCATTTTATTTTATTTTACTTTTATTCTTTAATTGGTGATCTTATATTACAACTAGGTCATACAATTGATACAAACTAGGATTTACAATTGAAAACTAACTTTATAGTTATATCTGGAAATGTTATATGACACCTAAGCGCTGGATTTTGGCATACTAATTGTACTATATTTTATGTATTGCTTGTAGTTATGAGTTCTCAAAAATAATCCCCTGAAGAAGTCCAGTTAGAGCGAAATGTGTTGGAAATTGTTTGTGAAAATTTTAATTGGCGTTCACAAATTCACATTTGTAAACGTTTACGCCCCTAATACTGACTAAATTGCTTTTTTGGAAAGGGTCCTTGATCTGTTTGCAGATTTTGCAGAAGGTACTTTAATTATAGGAGGAGAATTTAACATAGCCCTCTCACCTGACTTGGATGCATATAAAAGGTACTTCAGTAGAGTCAAATGTTTACTGCATTCTTATCAGCTGGTTGATATTTGGCGGATCTTAAATCCGTCTGAGAAAGATTATACGTTTTATTCGGCAATGCATAAATCGTATTCTAGGATTTACTTTTTTGTAACTCAGCATCATGTTGTTCCTATGGTTCTAGCATCTACCATTGGGGAGATTACTATTTCAGACCATGCGCCAGTGTCGGTAGTGTTGCAGGCAGCACCTGACATCCCTAAAACTTACTCTTGGAAGTTAAATGAATCACTTTTGGAGTCTGTTGAGGTGCATGATAATATTTAATCAACATCTTTGTTGAACTAAATAATTCATCAGTGTCTAGCCCCATGTCTGTATAGGAAGCACATAAATGCTACATCAGGGGTCTTTTTATACAGCAAGGCCATAAGCATAAGATGCCAAACCTAATCAATTATTTCTAGAGTTGCATGAATTAGAGGTGTCCAATAAACAGTAACAGTCCCCAGACGTAGAACAGCTGATCATACTTAAGGGAACGAATAAAAGAAATTTACCGTTTCAAAATGAAATATATGATCACTAAATATCAAGGGTTCTGATATGAATATCCCAATAAATGTGGAAAAGCACTGGCCAAAACAGGGAAAAGAGAGCCAGGGTGTTTATGCCAAGCTCTGCTTCGGCGAGGGGTCAGGTGGTTCTCTCCACCCCAGACATAGCGAAAAAATTTCATTCTTTTTTGAGGTATGAGGTATAATTTGGATAAAGGTCGGTCCCCTGGGTGTGTGTCTATGAAGCAGGATTTGATACGAGCATATTTACAGTCTTCGAGATTACCTACTATCCCTGAAGAGTTAGTTGAATCACTAGGTGCTCCAATTACAGCAGAAGAGCTGTCCAGAGCCATTTCCGGAGCGGCCGCGGAACGGCTCCTGGGCCCGATAGACTATCGCTTAAATATTATAAGTGCTTCTTGCCTAGTCTTTCCAAGTATTTTCTGGAAACATTTAATGCCCTAGCCCGAGGGACAAAACCACCGAGAGATACCCTATGCCCATGTTTCTGTTATTCTTAAGCTGGGGAAAGACCCCAATGTATGTGGCAGTTATCGCCCAATTTCCCACCTCAGCTGCACCCCTAAATTGTTTAGCAGTAATAATTGCCAGCTGTCTCACGCCTGTACTCCAATCCATTATCCACCCGGATCAGAGGGAATTCCTGCCAGGACATGAAGCGCGTGACAACACCATTAGGACCTTAAATCTAACTGAATATGTACGCTTCCACCAGATTCCTGCGTTGCTTTTTTCAGGTGTCCAGAAAAGGCGTTTGACAGGGTAAACTGGGAATTCCTGTCTCTCATGCACATAGGGCTTCCTTCCCCTTTGGTCCGGTGGATATTAGCATTATATTCTGCCCCTACGGCCCAAATTAAAGTGAATAATTTTCTTTCTCGGCTGTTTTCGATCAGCAACGGCACATGACAAGGGTGTCCATTGTCCCCTCTTCTCTTTATTCTTATATTAGAGTCCTTTCGCCATCATGTACACGGTAATTCCAATGTACAGGGATGAATGTGAAACGTCAAGAGTAGAGATGACCGAATCGAAGCTGACGAAGTGGAATTCGATCTGAATTTCAGAAAAAATTAAATTTGCAACGAATCCGAATTTCCTCCTTTCCGATTTTTCTTAAAATGGCGGCTACATCTGTGAGGACATGGGGCAAGGAACTCTAGGAAGGTGGGATGACCCATAATGCCATGCATGCAGCCAATCAGCAGCCAGCCAGCCCTGTGATGTCACACCCCTTTAAATAGCCTCAGCCATCTTGGATTAAGACATTTTACAGCGTTCTGAGTGCAGGGAGAGACGTGTGCAGGCGCTAGGGAGAGACGTGTGCAGGTGTTAGGAGAAACCTTATTGTGATAAAAAAACTGAAAAAATGATTTATAAGTGCAGGGAAAGGATAGGGAGGAATCATTTCACAGCATCTCTTAGTGCAGGGAGAGACGTCAGAAGGTGCTAGGGACAGTGCTAGAAAAGCGATTTACAAGTGCAGGGAATGGATAGGGAGGAATCATTTCACAGCATCTTAGTGCAGGGAGAGACGTCAGAAGGTGCTAGGGACAGTGCTAGAAAAGCGATTTACAAGTGCAGGGAATGGATAGGGAGGAATCATTTCACAGCATCTTAGTGCAGGGAGAGACGTCAGAAGGCGCTAGGGACAGTGCTAGAAAAGCGATTTACAAGTGCAGGGAATGGATAGGGAGGAATCATTTCACAGCATCTTAGTGCAGGGAGAGACGTCAGAAGGCACTAAGAACAGTGCTAGAAAAGCGATTTACAAGTGCAGGAAAAGGATAGGGAGGAATCATTTCACAGCATCTCAGTGCAGGGAGAGATGTCAGAAGGCGTTAGGGACAGTGCTAGAAAAGGTTTTTACAAGTGCAGTGAAAGATTATTTGGGGATCCAAATAGCCATTGTTGCAGCTATTTGTGGTCAAAGCGTTTAGTGACGTATTTCAGTACAAAAATACAAATTTATTCTCAGTTCACGGAGGCAGCGGCGGTAGCAGTCAATCAGTGCGAAAAATCACCTACTCGGCGGTGTGGCAGTTTTTTGTTAAGCCGCCAGAGGAGGGTAACATGGCCATATGTAGAATATGTGGGCAGAAGGTGAAGCGTGGCCAGGGTGCCAATGTTGGCACCACGGCCCTGCGTCAACATATGCAGTGTCACCATAAAGTGGCCTGGGAGAACCGTGGCTCCGATGTGGTGGTCCAGCCTGCCGCAGCAACCCGCTGCATCACCCAGTAGTGGCATGCACCGGCTTTCAGGCAGTCAAGGCTCCACCACCTCAGCCGAAGGGAGCTGTATGCCATTTCCATCTTCTGCTGGTTCAGATGCTCCTGCTCCTCCTACTCCTCGTCAGTCATTCCGTCAGCAATCGATCACGGAAGCGATTGCCAAGAGACAACAGTATGCATGCACTCATCCAATGGCGCAGAAGCTGAATGTGCTCCTGTCCAAGTTGCTGGGGCTACAGTCCCTCCCTTTCCAAGTGGTGGACTCTGCACCTTAGCTTGTGCCGAGCCGAGGTGGAGCCCCCAAGCCGTCATTTCTTTGCAGAAAAGGCAGTACCAGCCCTGCACAAATATGTTTGAACAGAAGGTGGGCCAGTCCTTGAGCCTGTCGGTGTCTGCCAAAGTGCACGGCAGTGCCGATGTGTGGAGCTGTAACAGTCAGGGACAATACATGTCCTTTACGGCCCACTGGGTGAATGTGATTCCTGCACAGCCACACCAGCAACTTGGCCAGGTGACATCGCTTCCGCCTCCAGGTTCTCACGCCGCTGGTCCTGGGACAACATTTGCCTCCTCATCCTCCACCGTGTCCTCAGCCTTCACTGCAGGGACAATTTTCAGTGCCCCTCCAGCATACCACATGTGCAGGGCACGGCGGTGTCACGCTGTTCTGCACCTGGTTTGCCTGGGGGAATGAAGTCACACAGGGGAGGAACTGCTCCACGTGATTCATCAAGAGATCGAATCATGGCTTTCTCCGCGACAACTCAAAATCAGAACCATGGTGACCGACAACGGGTAGAACATTATGTCTGCGCTGCATTAAAGCAGGCTGAGCCATGCACCCTGCATGGCACACGTCTTCAATCTGGTTGTCAAGCGGTTCCTGAAGTCTTCCACCCATCTGCAAGACATCATAAAAATGGCCAGGAAATTTTGCATGCACTTCAGCCACTCGTACACTGCAAGGCACACCCTCCTTGAGCTGCAGCGGCAGAACGGCATCCCCTAACATAGGCTGATATGCGCCGTTTCCACCCGTTGGAATTCCACCCTCCATAGTTGGACCGGCTATACGAACAGAGAAAGGCCATCGACGAATTCTTGATGATCCAAGCGGATAGGAGTACTATCATGTGTAACTTTGATGTCAGCCAGTGGCAGCTCATGCATGACACCTGCCGTTTGCTCAGGCCCTTTGAGGAGGCCACGTTATTTGTCAGTTGCCAGGACTACGGGATGAACAACGTCATTCCACTGCTTCATGTCCTGGAACAGATGCTGGTAAATCTGGCTGGTCAAGGGACTGTGGCGCCTAGATCTCACAACCACATGAACTGGAGGAGGAGGAGGACATTGAAGCAAAGGCAATGTATAGCCTTGTGCCACTCTGTGGCCTCCTGATGCTGTCGCCACCTCCAGACTCTGTCATTGTGCCACTCTGTGGCCTCCTGATGCTGTCGCCACCTCCAGACTGTCATTGTGCCACTCTGTGGCCTTCTGATGCTGTCGCCACCTCCACACTATGTCATTGTGACACTCTGTGTCCTCCTGATGCATTCGTCACCTCCAGACTCTATCATTGTGCCACTCTGTGGCCAACTCATGCTGCTGGCACCTCCACACTCTGTCATTGTGCCACTCTGTAGCCTCCTGCTGCTGCCGCCACCTCCACACTATGTCATTGTGCCACTCTGTGGCCTCCTGATGCTGCCGCCACCTCCACACTATGTCATTGTGCCACTCTGTGGCCTCCTGATGCTTACCCCACCTCCACACTATGTCATTGTGCCACTCAGTGGCCTCCTGATGCTGTCGCCACCTCCAGACTTTGTCATTGTGCCACTCTGTAGCCTCCTGATGCTGCCGCCACCTCCACAATATGTCATTGTGCCACTCTGTGGCCTCCTGATGCTGTCGCCACCTCCAGACTCTGTCATTGTGCCACTGTGTGGCCGACTCATGCTGCTGCCACCTCCACACTCTGTCATTTTGCCACTCTGTAGGCTCCTGATGCTGTCGCCACCTCCAGACTCTGCCATTGTGCCACTCTGTGGCCAGTTATCCCTGTGGTAAATTTTCTGACACCTCCTTCTCCTGACCCAAAAGTAGCAAGGATCAAGAGGCCCCACTTTCACGGTCTGTATTCATACTGAAGATCAAGACCAAGCAAGCTTTTGCCCTTCTGCTCTACGGGAGGTTTCTGTCCTCCCTGAGCTTGCCTTAGGACACCTGCATTACTGTTTAACAGGTGTACCGCCCCAGTTAAACTCCCCACCTGTCAATGTCCTCGGAGCGTTGTCGCACCCGGCGTGCACCAGGCGCTTGGAGCCAGAAGCGAGACCCCTCGGAGTCAAGTCCCCGCCTGATGCAACACATCAGATGACAAGTGCTCCTTCTTTCACCCACCTTCGTCTACTGGTATTGCCACTGAGCGCCCCACTCTGTCACCAGGTCACTTTGTGGTCTCCTGATGCTGCTTCTACCATCTCCACACTATGTCACCTTGCCACTCTGTGGTATCCTCCTGATGCTGCTGCTGCTGCTTCTGCCATCTCCACACTATGTCACCTTGCCACTCTGTGGTATCCTCCTGATGCTGCTGCCATCTCCACACTATGTCACCTTGCCACTCTGTGGTGTCCTCCTGATGCTGCCGCCACCTCCAGACTCAGTCGTTGTGCCACTCTGTAGCCTCCTGATGCAGTCGCCAACTCCACACTTTCATTGTGCCATTCTGTGGTCTCTGCCTGATGCGGCTGCCGCCACCTCCACACTCTGTCATTGTGCCACTCTGGGGCCTCCTGATGCTGTTGCCAACTCCACACTGTCATTGTGCCATTCTGTGGCCTCCTGATGCTGCTGCCACCTCCAGACTCAGTGGTTTCCTCATGCTGCTTCCACCTAACCACTATGTCATTGTGCCACTCTGTGGACTTTTCAAGCTGTTCTCCCACCCTCCCCACTCCATGACTGGGCCACTATTTTGCCTTTTTGGCCTGGATGACATCACTATTTATTTGACCCTTCTTCTGATCTGTCAGAAGGAAGAAAAAAAGAGATACATAAGGAATCCTGTCTGTGTAGCAGCTGTAAGGCCTTTATGGTCCCATCAGAATTGGCTTATGATTTGGTAGCCAAAAGCAGGAGTGGGTACAAAACACAGAAGACATGCAAATATTCCATTCACGTGTCATCTTTGTTTTGGATCCACTCCTGTTTTTTTTGGCATTAGCAATACTGATGGATTATTGAGCAAATGCTGACCGAGTGAAGGCATATGCTCCACAGACAGGATCTGTTTTTTGTGGGTTATAGTTCTGATGGATCAGAGGAAAGGCAAAATAATCAGTGACGTCAACACAAACTTAGTGCTGACACCCTCTCTACTCTGACGGGGGGGCTCTACTTGTATAAGCGATTAATAGAGACAGGATCTGCAGACATCTATGTGGAATCAGCTAACAAGGGTGTAAAAGGAGTGCGCTACTTCTTGACGCTAACATGGACCTGTAAGGCTGAGTTCATACTTGAATTATTTGGTCAGTTTCGGCCCCATGACTGCCCAAATAAGTGAAGTGTGCAGTGATTCTAATAGCGACGCCTGTCATCTGCATGTCATACTGACTCACAGTATAATTTCACTACCACAGCAGACTCCCTATGCGTGTTACTGCAAGGCACAGTGTTCTACACCACTATCAAGGCTCTCTGCAGGCCGGAAATAGACGTTTTTTAATGCAATTCGGCACAAATAAATTAGGATCGAAGCAAATCTTTTTGAAAAATTCGGCGAACCGGTCGAATCGAATTTTTGAGAAATTCACTCATCTCTAGTCAAGAGCATAAGGTGGCAGCCTATGCTGACGACCTACTTTTTTATCACTTCACCCAGGACATCCCTCCCTAATTTACTGACCGAGATGCACAATTATCCAAATAAAAAATTAACCTTCAAAAATATGAAGCATTGTTGGTCACTCTCGCAGATTTATCAATGAAATATCACCCTTTTCCCTTTTAAATGGGCTAAAAGGGCCATCACGTATCTAGGGAATCTAGTGAATATGAACTTTCTGACACTACTGAACTCTATAAGGAGAGATTTTCAGTGCTGGAAACAGCATACTTTTTCTTGGTTCAGTAGATGTAATGTTCTTAAGATGAACGTTATGCCTCGTTTATTATATTATTAGTCAGTATAATATTATTATATTATTATCGTTTATTATATCTTTTGCAAACTCTTCCGGTTCAATTGCCCCGTTCTATGCTGTACAGGTTTAGGGGGGAGTTTCCTCAGTTTGTCTCGGGGGGAGATGCCCCTCGTCTACATAAAGAGATCCTACGTTTACCCAAAGTTCAGGGTGGGATGGCTTTCCCTGACCCGATCCTGTACCAACAGGCAGTACATTTGTTGCGTTTGATTGACTAGTGCAGGCATGGGGATCAGAAACCGTGGGTGTACTTAGAGGAGGCAATGTCACCATTTCCGTTAGCTTCATGGTTACTTTTTGAGGCTCTGGGTGGTGAGTTCCAACATCCTCTTATCAGGGCCAACATTACGTGTGTCTAGGAAATATTTCAGGGCAATGGGGTTACAAGTGTACCCATCTCCAATGTCCCCAATGTTGGGACATCCATGGGGTTTGGGCTCAGCATTTTTTGAGCAGCTCTGGCTGGTTACCGTTGGAAACAGTACATTCAGAATACTCTCCCCCACTAAGGGGACTGAAAAGCATTACAATTTACATATTTGCTGAATTTCCTCCTACCTCTTGCCCATTTTGACCAGTCATTATCTAGCCTAGAGTCTATTTGTATTGGAGTGGGCCCATTGCGTGGTATACTCTCTTCGGCACATCAGCTGTTGTTGGAAGGATCAGCCCCTGCCTCTTTACCTTTTATTGCTAAATGGGAAAGAGATTTGCATATTACATTATACATTAATGTATATTATAATATATTATAATATATAATATAATTATATTATAATTATAATATAATATATATATGTAATATAAAAAATATAATTATACTTTATTATTTTATTACCTTAATATATATATACATTACATTTTACACCGGAGTAGGTGGAGCACCTTTTTTTTATTTTGGCCATAAAGCATCAATCAGCAACTCCTATCAAGAAGTAAAATAAAAACTGTTGACCAGAGAGTATAAGGGTACCATCTCTTTTAGGAAAGATTTATCCGCAGATGGATAATAGATGCTGGAGATGTGGGATCGAAGTGGGTAGTCTGCTTCACATTTTTTGGGAATGTCCCCTGTTATCTTCATTCTGGTCCCAGGTTGCGTATATTATAAAGGAACTAACTGGGGTGTCTATCAGTAGCATGATGCAGGATTGGATGTACAAATTCTGTTGTTATTTACCGCACGATTGAAACGTATATTTACCTGGTTGCTAAATAAAAATAAAAAATATAAAAAAAAAAAATTACTGCTTATATAATATGTTGAGCCAGGCGGTACAACGTCTGAAATCTATAAAGTATTGCAATAAAGTATCAAGTGTTATTCTAATATTTTCAATAATCTGGACAATATGTATATTATCCATTAAGGGGCATACCTGCAAAGTATTCCTATGTCTTCAAATTTGAACTGTCATATATTCTTGCCTTAGTACTTATGTGCACTCTAAAAAGTGAAAAATACTTTAATTATATTGATGGAATATTTGTGCTAACCATTCTTATTCCATACTAGTAAACTTAATAGGTATAAATCTACCTTATATGAGTAGGTATACTCCAACATGTTGTTAGGAGAATTTGTGCATATAGAGAAGTTTCAACTCTTAAAGTACATATATAAAATAAAATACATATTAATCATGTATATGGGAGGAGTATTAAAGTTATTTTCTACTTGCAGGAGTTATGATCAATATTGAGTTAAATGTTACCTTTCATAAGAGTATACTTGTGGTGGTATAGTAGTCAGGGTGGGTCAGACGGCAGCCTTCCGAGCAGGGACTGCTGCCTTGCCTGATCCCCCCTAAATGTGCTCATCCTATTAGGATGTGTTTATCCATGCGCATGCGCCAGAGACGGCGCATGCGCATGTGCCGGATAAGGGAGGAAATAGTAGTTTTAAATACTAACCAATACAGAAATTTATGTCTTAACATTGTCTTGACAAAATTCGGCATGGTATACTCCTAAATCTAAAACAAACATCGACCTGATCAAAAATGAGTTTAATATCCTATTAAGAAATGCTTTAGATCAAGACGTGATTGATAAACCTACATAGGACTATTTATCCATCTCCAACATTTTATGCCCTTCCCAAAGTACATAAAAGTGTTCATCACCCCACCAGACACCCAATTGTAATGGGGATTAATTCAATTGCATCAAACGCAAACAAATTTGTGGATTCTATTCATAGACCCCTGGTTGTTCAACTTCCAGCGTATGTAAAGGATACGATTGAGCTCTTGAAATTTACTAACAACATTCAAATACCACAAGATACTATTCTTGTCGTAATTGATGTAGAAGCGTTATATAACAGCATCCCCCATGCTAAGGGTTTAGCTGTTATATCTACTATACTCAATGAATGTACAAACTTGAATGTACAAACTTGAATGAATATCCAATATTGTTATTTGCTGATTACACTGTGGAGATATCAGGTAAACAGAAAAATGTTAAGGCAGTGTGCTCAGAACTGTTTCGTAATAAAATCCATTTTACTTTAGCGTACCCAGCTATATTACATATTGGAAGTCTACAAGGATACAATCATACATTCACTTCAGCAGAGAATGCAATGGTGTATTTTAAGGAGTTACTCCAGGAATCACCAAAGACTTCAAGAAAAGGGTTGCAGGAAGAGATGACACAATTGCAAGGAAGACAGTCACTAACGGGTCCAAGTTCTAAAACGCAGAAAACAACAGAAAAGTATATTTTCCGTAAAACGGTGGGACAAAAAAAAACAGAGTTAAACAGAAATGAAATCTTTTTTCTGTTTTCAGTAGGCTGGACCTTGCAATGAAAATTTCTTACTATCCTATGATGATTAATGTGAGAGACTATTGACAGGTAATAGGAAATAATTATTTTATTTATCTTTGGTAGCACTCTAGGTTTTGGTAGCACACTAAAATTTAGTTTATAAATATTAAGTCACTGTTTTATTTTTGAGGAAAAAGAAGGAAGGAAAAGAGAAAAAAGTGTGTATATAAATGTCTCCTGAAGGGGATGAGCTTTCACTTAACAAAAAGGTAAAAATGTTTATTGTTTTCATGTTTCAAAAAAGGAAGTTCTAAATATAGATAAAATGTTTGTTTTAACAAAACATATCTGAAAAAGTATGGCACTGTGTTGAAAGATTGATTTAAACGTCTGCTTAATAGTTTATTGAAACACTGGAGAGCAGGTTTGCAGAGTTATTTGGAGTATCAATGCTTAAAGAGGGTATGAAGAAGACTAAGTTTTCTGGTCTTCAAATTGATAGGATACCTACAGTCCAGGATGGACTAAAGAATCCTTAATAATAGATCTGATAATGTGTGTGGAAAAATGTGACAAAGGAAGAGGATTGGAGCCATTTAGGACAATGCCATGTCCAAAAAAATAGTATCATGGAATATTAAAGGTTAAGGATCACCATGTAAAAGAATGGCAATACTGTGACATTTAAAGAGAATGAAAACAGACATAGCACTACTACAAGAAACTCATTTAGATACATTGGATTTTGGTAAAATGCGAAAATTGTGGGTAGGCGAAGTGTGTGGATCACCAGCTATTGATAGAAAAGCTGGAGTTTTGACCCTAATAAATAGACGATTACAAAGCAAAATAGTGGAATGTATAGCAGATCAGGATGGAAGATTAGTCAAACTAGTGCTAGAAATGGCAGATAAAATATGCCCTTAACTCCCCAACTGCAAATTTTTTTTCAGTATCTGATTAGTTATACGTCTCAAGATCCCAATACCTATCAGATGGAGGGGGGGGGAACTTTAATATGGATATGAACCTTTTAGAAGATAGGAAGTCATGAAAGGATGAGTAGTTAATAAAATTGGAAATCAGAACATCAAAAAAAGAAAAAAAAGGTATTTGACTGATTTTGTGGAATCTCTACAATTGCATGACGTGTGGAGCGACTATTTTCTATTAGAAACTCAATACACATTTTATTCTCAGGTACATGCTTTCCACTAGTGTTGTTGTTCGAATTCGGGTCGTCCTTATGTTCGACCCGAATTGGCTGTCTGTCACTGCATGCCACACAGGAAGCCATTGGCCTATATAAGGCGAAGGTGTGCCTGCATTTCCCACTCCTGACAGAGATTTTGCTGATAGCAACACAACCTCTCTGTGCTGCTTGGCTTGCTTTCTTTGTCAAGTGAAAAAAAAGTGCTTTACTTTGTTAGATTGTGCCACACTCACACTATTAGTCAGATAGATTGTTGGATTGTACTGTATTTGTGCAGTCCTGAAATCTACTGTACTCAGATAGGAAGAGTGTTTCACTGTTTGCTAGAAAAATAGCTAGATAGATAGATAGAAGGCTAGAAGCTAGAAGGCTAGTGTGTTACATACACGCAGCCAGAGGCAGGGTCCCCTCGCTGACTGCGTGCACAGTATCACACTTGTACTGAGTGACAGACACAGACGCAGTGTATACTGCATTATATAGTTTGTATACTGTGCTGCATATTACAAGCGTCACCACTGAAGAAAAGTGCTGCATACAACACAGCGCACTGGCATTTTGTGTGTCAACCCCCTCCCCCATAAAATTGACCTATAAATAATCATATATATATATATATATATATATACACACACATATATACACATACATATATATCTATATATATATATATATATATTTATAAATCACTTTTATTAAAATGAATAAGGCTTGGATCGGCAATGACTTTAACACCCCCTCTGCAGATTGTACTGATTAGTCGTCAACTGCTGCAAGGACATCAAGATAAGAAGAGCACGTTCACAGCTTTTCGGCATCTCCTTCTACTCCTCACCCTAGTGGCCCTTTACCTCTACTCTTTCTCTGAGGTTTATAACTTGATATGGAGCTGTGTAACTGGCAAATATTTTTTTACCGAGCAGCCCCCTCAGAGCCCTCTGCCTTTATCTACTTTGAGGCCTATATCACTTGTAATGGAGCTGTGTGATTCATAATTAAGAAATTTGTATTTTTTTTAGAGAAATACATACATTTTTCTGTCCTTTTGGATGGATAGCAAGTGCTATCAAAAATAAATATCTGTATTTTTTTTTTTTACAGAAACACAGAATTTATTCTGTTTATTTTGATAGGTAGCAAGTGGTATCAGAAATAATTCTCTGTATTTTATTACAGAAATACTGAAAATTTTCTGTTTATTTTTAATCCATTAATGTCGCAATTAGATACAGCTTCTACACTGTCCATAGAGTTTATAGCCTCAACCTCCAATGTGGTCCACGCTCCGTACCAGGGACCAACGCCTCCAACTACCTGTTACTGCTGCCACTTTCCCAGTACCCAACCGTAGATGCAAGATACTAATGTAGTCCACGATCTGTCTCAGAGCCCACCGCCTCGTCCTCCTGCTGTAAATGATGCTGCTGCCTGCCCAGTACCTAACTTTGGATGGAAGACACTAATGCCATCCACACTTCTTCTCAGAGCCCACCGCCTCCTCCTCCCATTCCCCAGCTCTAGATGCCAGACTGGACTCGAGCTCAACAGGGTCTTCTTTCCCTGCTGATTCCTCCAAGCACAATCCCTTTCATGTGGTTTCGCTATATAGTAGGTAAGTACAGATTGGAATCTCCCTCATTCCTATTCCTGAAATCGCAGCGAGTTATAGTTTGGTCTGAAGATCTGGATCGAGAAATTACATTCGATGTCGCTGCAAAAAATGTGAGTTCCCAGTCTCGGATTTTCTTTTTTACAGATGAATATGACGACCTTTATATTCAGCTGTCACCAACTCTAATCTTCTTTGTAGAAAATATAGTGGTAGATAGATAGAAAGATCTGCTGGCTGGTTCCCTCCATTGTCATCTATTACCTCATCATAATCAGGTAAGTGCTGAAATATTTACATTATGCCCTGCAAAGCTAAATATTAGTTAAGCTGCGTACACAGGTCAAATTTTTCTCGCCCGATAATCGGCATCGGCCAGATATCGGGCGAGAATCTGGCGTGTGTACAGCCCAGGTCATTCATCGTCCGTGGATCTGTCCTGGGGGATCCATGGACGATGAACCATGAGCGATCATAATGCAAGGGAAGGGGGAGAGCGCGCAGCAGGGTGAATTTCCCGCTGCTCCTCCTTTTGGACACCAAAAGCAGGATGCCGGGGGAGTAGAATGGAACAAGTTATGTGTTTTTTTTTAATGTTTTATGTAACCCTGAGTGTGACTTGGGATTACTGTTTTTTGCAGGTAAAATCCACCCCGAGTCACACTCAGGAATACTGCTAGAGGGCTAATTAATCAGTTGAAAATGTAAAAGGAACTAAACTCTGAAAAAAAAAAGACAGGCAAAAGGCAAAAATGAAGGAATTCTATATTTTACTGTACAATAAAGGTTCATGAAAAACAATGTACCTCTTTTAGACATTTAAAACTGGAAAGGAATGAACTGTTCAGTAGGTTAACAGACTGAGCGCCTCTGTTGCATATAATGGCCCAGTGTTTTTTTTAAATCAAAAATGTCAACACAATGTGAATGAATAAAAATGGATATTACTTATATGCTATGGGGTTTACAAATTGACATGGTAAAAGAGCTTTTACCAACATTCAAACCACATTTGATTGTGTGTCAGAGATAGGAATTCAATTTGGTGTTAGAGATAAATGTTATGGTATGGACTGATGTCACCTCCACCCAGACATGTAGGGGAAAGACAACGCTTAAGACTAGCCCTTGCTGATGACTATTTTGACCTGTCTATTTGACCAGATCTTCCAGAGTTCAGCTCCTTTTAAATAGTTAACAGAATAATAAATAGACTGTGAGCTTCTCTGCTGCATATTGCCCAGTGTTTATATATATATATATAAAGTCAAATATGTCAACACAATGTAAATTAATAAAAATAAATATTACTAATATACAATGGGGCTAAAGCTGCGTACACACTTCCAATTTTTATTGTTGGTAAACGAACGACCCTGCACGATATCTGCTCAAAGATAGTTCAAAGATATTGTACACACGATAGATGCGATCGTTTGAACGATACAGGAAGTGATGTGCACCACAGGAAGTGAGCGAACGTTCGTTCACCGCGCATGCTCAGACCATGGACAATCACTGAACGACCGTACACACGATAGA
>NC_092862.1:85653865-85681541 GCF_032062135.1 Pyxicephalus adspersus | reverse complement strand
CTGACTACCGCTGCTCGGTGTCATTGGCAATTGCTGTACGACTGGCAGCTTGCTTCTACTGAAAAAAAGACTGCATAGTTTGGTTTAGAGTCCCTCTGCCGCCCATGCCGACCTGTACCGCTGCTTAAATCAGTTGTTTGGCTCCCTTGGCTGGTGGAACTGCCATGGGGATCCCTGCTGCTGCTGGCAGCTGGAAAGGCTGAGCACAAGTCCCTTACAAGCACTTCTTGGTAGTGCTTCATTTTAGTTCCCCTGTATTGGGGCAAGATGAGTTGTTGTATCTCAGGCTTGTAAAGTGGATCCAGTAATATAGCAATCAAGTAGTGGTCAGTCTTAGTTTTAATGTGTTCAATGTGTGTATCTTTGGCTTTGCACTCTTGCATGAAGCCTGTCATGTGGCTTAAACTACCCACAACTGAGGTAATTCTGTACCCAGACTCCTGTGGGTTGAACAGCAGCACAGGGTCATCCTCCTCATCCTCCGCCTGGTCTTGCCATCCACGGAACATGGCGCCTTGTGTTTGGGTGGATGGATGCCATGTACCCTCAATATCCACCTCTGCCCCTTCCTCCCCTTCTCCCATGCGTGCAATGTCCACCTCATGCTCTTCCACCTCCTCTTCCTGGATTTGTGGTGCACTATGTCTAGTAGGCACGCATGTCTGAGATGATGTTTGAAACGTCTCTTGATGCGGCGTCCGTTCTGTGTCGTGTCCGAGATCCACCATCATCTGTTCCAGCAGACTTATGATGGAGATGGTGTCACTGACACAGGCCTGATCTCTGTTGATCATCCTGGTGGCATCTTCAAAAGGTGACAATACAGTGCACAAGTCCTACATTTGCAGCCACTCCGCAGGGCTGAAGAAAGGTAGTGTAGGTATACGTCTCAAACGAACAGACTCTGCCACGTAATCCACCACAGCTTTCTGTTGATCAGCCAACCGCTGCAGCATGTTAAAGGTGGAATTCCAAAGTGTGGCCACATCAAAAATTGACCGGTGCACTGGCAGGTTCAGATTTCGCTGTGAATCCACCAATCTGGCACTGGCTGTATACGACCGGCGGAAATCCGCTGACAACTTTCTTACCTTCAGCAACAGGAAGAGCTGTACTATAAGGTTCATGACGGGAGCCAGGCAAGGTACGTGTGTGTCTGCCAGCGGATTGGCCCCATTGTCACACATGACCTTGCCTGGCTGAAGTCTGTTGGGAGTTAGCCATATGTCCTCCTGCTCCCACAAGGCACTAAGAATGGCTGCGCCCCTGTAGCAGAGGGAACCCAGGCTTCGCAACCTCAGGACTGCGTGGCAACGTAGGAATTGTGCACCAAAATAGCAAACTGCATGATCTTGCTGGCGGTAAACATATGCTGCCGAAAAGGAGGCGCTGGGTCTCCACTGCAGTGTCCCTGGAAGAATAGTTTAAGGCACAAGAGTCAAAGAAGGAGGTGGAAGTGGAGGTTGAGGTGGAAATTGCATGGCGCTGTGCTCTGGGCGAAGGTAGGTATGCAGGCCTTGCTGCAGCTGCATCTTCCCCTGTTGCCACCAAAATTACCCAGTAAGCTGTATAGGAAATATATCTTCCCACTCCATGCTTGCTCGACCAACCAATGCAAAGCAGGAACACATTTTTACCAGCCGGTAAGGGAGGAGCTCTGATGCTATCAGCTGTGCAATTGCCGCATTGATCAGCTTTGTTTTGGGGTCATTTGGGACATATTTCCTCTTGCGCTCCAGCATCTGGGGGATGGAAGGTTGGATGCTGCTAATGCTAACCACAGAAAGATTGGACGGTGCGGTAAGAAGTTGTGGGGGATGGCAATGATGCCTAGTCTTGGCTGCTAACAATGCGACAAACAGCAGCTGATCTGCGTTGGAGCTCCTGCTCACCACTGGTGGAGCCTGAAAAAGGTAATGCTCGGCTACATGCCCCACTCAAATTGGTGGCAGCAGCACGGGTAACTTTGGTGGCAGAAGGAGGAAAGGCAGCGGAGGAGGATCGAGCAGTTTGAGCTTGCTTCTTGGGCGGAGGTGGTCGCACAGAGCTCTGTGCTTTCACCAGGTGTTCCCGCCAGGTTACCGGGTGGTGGCTTTTTAAAAGGGTGCTCATGCAACTTGTTCCAAGTTTGTTTTGGTTTTTGCCTCGTTTCAAGTGTTGAGCACACAGTTTGCAGATGACCAGTGTTGTCATCATCATCACTATGGACATTAAAAAATGCCCACACGGGCGAACATCCAACTGGGCAGAAAGGTGCTCTGGAGCTGGTGGTCGTGGTGGCGGTCCGCGGTTGTTGAGGCATAGCTGTGGTGACAGGCAGCTTCCGACGATGGAAGACTATGACTTGCCTCACTGGTACGTGAAGAGTGCAGAGTGATATTTTGCAGGGTGATATGCATCACAAAGTGTAAATATGTATAGTAAGTGTATTTTTTTATTGGGGGAGGGTTGACACCAAAAATGCAAGTGCAGTGTGTGTGTGTGTGTTGTATGCAGCACTTTCCTTCAGTGGTGACGCTTGAAATATGCAGCACAGTATACAAACTATATACGGCAGTATACACTGCCGTATGTGTGTCTGTCTTTCAGTACAAGTGTTATACTGTGCATGCATTCAGGGAGGGTACCCTGACTCTGGCTGTGTGTATGTAACACACCATCTATCTATCTATCTATCTATCGATGAAACACTCAAACGGAGTACAGTAGTTTTCAGGACTACACCAATACAGTACAAGGAAGCAGCTGCCTTTTGGAGCCAGTTTGATAAACCAACCTGGACCACCTGTTTATTCGGCTCACCGAGGTGCTGAGCCACAAATGTCTGGTGACATGAAACACGTCCATGTCTGTTGGATTCAAAGCTGGTGACGTTCTAGAGTACCACATTCCTAATGTGCACTGGGACATCATAGAAGGGAACTTGGACAGGGCCACACTGGCAGATTTCCACCCACTGTATGTGATTGACATGCATTTCAACTTACAGTTCAACCTGCTCTCCAGGGTTAAAAATGCCACCCACTCAAATCAGCTGGCTCATCGGAAGTATACATGCATCGCCTCATATTGATCAAGCCTAGGCCGTGCAGCAAGAAGAGCAGAAAAAGGCTCTGAGACGGAGCGGGGACCGCATTGGTAACTGGCATCCAGAGTTGGGAACTGTGCAGGCGGCATCAGTTACAGCATGAGGAGGAGGCGTTGGGCCCTGAGAAGGAGCAAGGACGGCATTAGAGGTTGAGGCCATCACCCATATGGACAGTGTCGAAGCTGTAGCTATCGGAGACATGAATAGATCAACGAGATTCCAATCCGTACCAACTATGTAGCAAAACCACATGAAAGGGAACGGGCTTGGCGGAATCAATGGGGCAAGAAGACCCTGTTGAGCTTGAGTCTAGTCTGGCATCTAGAGCTGGGTACTGGGCAGTGGGCAGGTGGCAGCAGTAAGAGCAGGCCCATTTACTTCCAGATTAAATATCTCCCTCTCAAGTATATATATAAATATACGAACGGTATTGGCTGTGTTGGAAAAGGCCACGTTACACCCGGATTATGATATAGCTGTGATAAGAATAGATGCCGAAAAGGCATTTGATAATGTCAACACGCAATGGCTATTTAAGGTCCTACGGCATATTGGAATGAAAGGAAAAAATTTGGATCTAAGGAAATCTTTTTGAAAAATTCGGCGAACCGGTCGAATCGAATTTTTGAGAAATTTGCTCATCTCTAGTCAAGAGCATAAGGTGGCAGCCTATGCTGACGACCTACTTTTTTTATATAACTGCACCCAGGACATCCCTCCCTAATTTACTGACCGAGATTACTAATTATGCACAATTATCCAATTAAAAAATTAACCTTCAAAAATATGAAGCATTGTCGGTCACTCTCACAGATTTATCAATGAAATATCACCCTTTTCCCTTTTAAATGTGCTAAAAGGGCCATCACGTATCTAGGGAATCCAGTGAATATGAACTTTCTGACACTACTGAACTCTATAAGAAGAGATTTACAGTGCTGGAAACAGCATACTTTTTCTTGGTTCAGTAGATGTAATGTTCTTAAGATGAACGTTAATGCCTCGTTTATTATATTATTAGTCAGTATAATAATATTATATTATTATCGTTTATTATATCTTTTGCAAACTCTGCTGGTTCACCTGCCCCGTTCTGCTGTACAGGTTTAGGGGGGAGTTTCCTCGTTTTGTCTCGGGGGGAGATGCCCCTCGTCTACATAAAGAGATCCTACGTTTACCCAAAGTTCAGGGTGGGATGGCTTTCCCTGACCCGATCCTGTACCAACAGGCAGTACATTTGTTGCGTTTGATTGACTAGTGCAGGCATGGGGATCAGAAACCGTGGGTGTACTTAGAGGAGGCAATGTCATCATTTCTGTTAGCGGGGGCTTCATGGTTACCTTTTGAGGCTCTGGGTGGCGAGTTCCAACATCCTCTTATCGGGTCAACATTACGTGTGTCTAGGAAATATTTCAGGGCAACGGGGTTACAAGTGTACCCATCTCCAATGTCCCCATTTTTGGGACATCCATGGGGTTCGGGCTCGGCATTTTTTGAGCAGCTCTGGCTGGTTACCGTTAGAAACAGTACATTCAGAATACTCTCCCCCACTGAGGTCCTGAAAAACATTACAATTTACATATATCTCCCTCTCAAGTAGGATTTGTTCGAGGAAGATCAGCGACAATAAATTTACGAACAGTATTGGCTGTGTTGGAAAAGGCCAAGTTACACCCGGATTATGATATAGCTGTGATAGGAATAGATGCTGAAAAGGCATTTGATATTGTCAACACGCAATGGCTATTTAAGGTCCTACAGGATATTGGAATGAAAGGCGCCTATTATGATTCGTTATATAATATGTATCAGGGAACCTACAGCTAGACTACACACAACAGGTTTTTTATCTAATCCGTTTGAATTACGAAAAGGTGCAAGACAAGGGTCACCCTTGTTATTCAATTTAGCGCTTGAACCCTTAATAAGGACCATAGAACTTTCTAATGAATCTCAGGGAGTGAAAAAAGGGAAAAAGAGTCAAAGCCGCTTATTTTGGTGATGATATTTTATTATTCACTGCAAATCCTTCTATAGATATGATAGGTATCTAGGAACTATTCTCACATTTTAGTGAAATTTCAGGGCTGAAAATAAATTTTCAAAAAAGTGAAATACTTCTGTTATCACATTCTAAGGGAGTAAATGGATGGAGAATACTCCATTTGTGATAACAAATTCATTTCTTACTTATTTGGGTATAAAAATAGGTAAATTACTCTCCTCATTGTATCAACTAAATTATCCACCGTTGATTCAAAATATAACACGAGAATTAAACATATGGAATAGGCTCCCTCTTTCTCTTTTTGGAAGATGTCAGTTAGTTAAAATGACATCATTTTCGAGATTATTGTACCCGATGCAGACTATTTCATTACTAATAAAACATAGGGATGTAAAAATACTAAATGCAGCATTTATCAAATTCTTGTGGCAGGGGAAACGGGCAAGGATATCAAAATTGTGTGTGAGTAAAGAGGTGGGAGGAGTGAATTTTCCCGATGTGAGCCTATATAACTTGGCCTGTTTAATATGTCATGTTTTAGGCTCCTCTAGACATTCTAATTATAATCTGGAACAGAATTTAGTTGATCCATTGGATTTGAGAGCCCTCTTGCATCAAAAAGTTAAAGATCTTCCAAAAGAAGGTAAAAACAATATATTAATAAGAGACACAATATTACCATGGCGAGAAATTTGCCATAGATTGAATCTATCTACCAGTGTAGATATATTCCCATTGTAGGTAATCCTAGTTTTTTACAGGGACAAGTGAATATGGTGTTTCATAAATGGAGAGATAAAGATATTGAAAGCTTGATGGATGTAGTTGAAGAGAATATGTTTCGATTTTATTCGAGAGAGAGGTTTTACAGCATAAATATGATCTTCCATCTTGGATGATACACTTACTATATTATTTTCAAACATGTAATTATTATAATTCTCTTATATTACCATACTCGCAATCACATCCTTTATGGAAGAATCTTTTTGATACTCTGCTTACTAAGTCCCCTATATCGATATCTTTATATCATACTATAAATGTACTCAGTACTCATACTGAGAATCATATAAACTCCTGCCTGTCATGCACGGAGAGACAGGACCACTAGGGGGCGTATGGAGGTGGTGCGAGCCCTGAGAAGGGCCAGGGCGCAGAGTCTAAGCTGTAACCAGGTTTTCTCCAGAGCCTCTGATGGTGACGATGTTGCACTGCTGGTTACGGCCAGGTTGCAGGGCTTGGGCACACCAAGGTGGGCAAGCATAGTACCAAATCACCAGGCAGGAGGATAGTCAAGGAAAGCCGAGGTCAAGACAGGCAGCAAGCAAGAGAGGTCAGATCACACACCAGGGGTCAGTAGCCAGTGATCCAGGAGACAGACAGCAATGACACAGGGGCAACTGCGGGCACAGGGAACACTGGAGACACTGGAAACAGCAGGAGGCACAGGAGAAGCAGTGATATCCACAGGTAGACAGGAACACAGGAACACCACAGCGAGATTGGCTGGGAACCAACAGACTGAACAACAAGGGGTTAAAACAGGAGCTGGATACAGGAAACACTGGATTAAGCCATAGGTATACAGGAACTAGTTCACAGAATCAAGAGCTCGGCACAATGGAGACACCACTTGTTGCACGAACACAAAGTGCAGTACGAGAGCCAGCTAAATAGCAAGGCTATCTTTTAACTGGCCAGCGGATTGGACAGAATTGATAAAGCTTGGAAACAGAGGTATGCCCAGCTTCGGAACTGCAAGCATGCGCAGGAGAGGGATGCTTGTGCTTTAGTGAGGAAGAGGTAGCTGTGACACTGCCAAAGAGTATTTTTGAAATCATTGTCTTCAACAAATGTAAGTTATTGGCAAAAGGAATTCCTAGTCCCGGACCTGGTTGACCATATATTACAGGGTTATCAATTGGTACGAAAATATGTGATTAACGAAATATGGTGAGAAACTCAATTTGAATTAATACATAGAGCATATAAAGTTACTAGGGTCCCTATACCAAATTCAGGGAAATTAGCTAGATCCTGTTGTTTGAAATGTGAGACAGAAGGTATCACCTTAATACACAGTTTATGGAGTTGCCCATATATATTAAAATTTTGGAAGGAAGTAGTTAAGTTTATTAATGATATTACAAAACAAACCACTATCACCTATTTTGTGTTTGTTTGGATATTGGGAGAATGTGATTTCCCCAGAGAAGAGACTGGAAAATAGGGAATTGATTATAATTTGCTTGTCGGCAGCTAAGCGAATGATATTGACAGAATGGATTCAGACAGCCACTCCAACAGTACATAATGTGATTAATGCACTCAAAAAAGTGCTTAACAATGAAAAGTTTGAAGCAGAAAATTCAGAAGATGAACAAGTAACAAGTTTTTTTATGTATGGCATATTTTTATTGATAAGGTATTAGATAATTCTGAAAGAATAGATATTTATAATCACTTTAAATATTCAACATGGGTGATAGAAAATGAAAAATAATTAAATAGATAGCGGAGGTAAATTCCTATTACCTGTTGGTTTATTATTGGAATCTATTAGGTATGCAAGAAAGGTTGTTATATGGTGTTTACACAGGGTATGTCTTTTATATGTTTAATTTTGTAACAGTATTTGAAACGTAAGCTCACAATATCATAATTTGTTTTTGTATGTTTGGTATTATTGTTTTTGTTTGTGTTGAAGTTATAAAATTAGTTTTAAAAAAAAACAAAAAAAACAGCTACGTCTCAAAGCAAGGTGCTATAGCAATAAGGTGCTTAAAAAAGCATACCAAAAAGTACTCATTAAGGATAGGCAGGAACTCCTACTACAACACAAAAAACCTACTAAACAAAATGTGTTCTAAATAATTACAAGTTATAACCAACAACATGAGGCAGTGACAGAAATATGCTCAAAACACTAGGATATTTTGAAGACAGACCCACTAGTAAACCAATTTATCAACAAGAGGCCCAACTTCGTATATAGGAGAGCCCCTTCGTTAAAAGATCACCTCAAATCTAGTCATTTTAGACCACAATCAGATATCGACAGACCACAAACTAAAGGTACCTTTTGCTGTGGACATTGTAATCAATGTCCCTGGATCAGGGAAGCACAATGTCTTGTACTACCCAATGGACATTCACCCCTAAATATTACGTTATTTGTAATACAACAGGGGTTATTTACTTATTAACTTGCCAGTGTGGAGGATTTTATATCATAATAAAAAGGGCCTTTAAGAAAAGAATTTACGAACATGTGCATTTCATTACACATGGAAGAATCATCACATCAGTAGGATATCATGTAGCCACCTGACATAACTTTAACCAAAAATGATAAGTTTCTATGCACTTGAACATGTTCCAATAAACCCCTGAGGTGGAGAGTTTGACAAGAAACTACTACAGGTAGAAACTAAGTGGATTATGTTGTTGAAAGCTAATGTATACCTAGGTTTAAATGATACTTTAAGCTTTAAATCTTTTTTATAATAAATAATCATTCATTGTAATGCTTATGAAGCTAAGAGTAAAGACAAGACTGCTCTCAATGTTCTAACAAAGTTATTGTATTAAACAATGAATATAAACCCTTGATCCCCAATGTATATGTCTAATATTAATTTTCAGATTGAACCCGCCTTACGAGAAATGGGAGTGCCCTAAATTGGGGCACATTAGATGAGAGACACTGGCAACCTTAGGTGTTTCTCTTACTCCCCCATCCCTCCTTTGGGCACCGGAGGTATCCTCTGGCGCCCAGGACTTGCTAAACTGGAGGTTTTCCTCTAGATATCGGCAAGTGAAGGCGGACGACTAAGTGAGTTAATTCATATATAAAAAAAATTATTTTAATGTAAATTTGAATCATAATTAACGATATACCTTAACAAGGCAAATACTGTACGAATTATTTAATGTATATGATATGGTACTTGCGGCACTATGGGTGTTGTATTAGGAATTAGGGTTTAGATAAACATATTGCATAAACTTTTACAATAAGTAATCACTAATGAATCTATATGTAAAATATTCTATGAAAAATATATCCATGTATGTCCCCCCCCCCCCTGCCCCCCCCCCCCTTTTTTCATTTTCTCCTTTATCTAATCTTCATACATTGTGCTAAACATTTTGGAATGTTATATTAGATGGCTTGTTGAACTGTAGATATAATTCATCATTATTCCACATCTTCACCCTTATAGGCGGCTCTACGCCATATTCAAAAGTTAACAATAGCTAAATTACTCCTCTAAAAAAGAACAGCCCAGCTGGACAAACAGACATCATATTCCCTTCTGATCTAGGGAACACACAGGCACGTGGGTCCTAGCATCGGATTACCCAGGTAACCAAGAATGGGCGGAAGTGGCCTTTCTTTGGAACCTGCTCTATAGCATCGCTAGTGCACCCTTCTCGGCACACACGCGTTGCTAATTCCAAATATAGTGAGATAAGCATCAACAGGTGTTGGCGGAAATGCCCACTTCTAGTGTGCTGTTAGCATATTACTGCTTGTGCGGCGTCTCTGGCGCATGCGCATGTATACACGCAACCTAATAGGATGAACACATTTAAAGATGGATCAGGCAAGGCAGCAGTCCCTGCTCGGAAGGCTGCCGTCTGACTACTTTACTACCCTGACTACTATACCCCCACGAGTATACTCTAATAAAAGGTAACATTTAACTCAATATTGATAATAACTCCTACAAGTAAAAAACAAATTGTGGTTGGAGTTTAATACTCTTCCCATATACATGATTAATATATCTTTTTTCGGTCTCGCGGACTTCTAAAATTACTGGCTCTTGATTGAGCATGCTCAAGGAGCTGGGTGTCACTCAAAGGGGGAGAAACCTCCCCAATAGTGACGTCAAGATGGCATAACCCCGCCCACTTTCCCATCGCAGATCTGAGCCTGCAATGGGAGAGTGGGTGGGTTGTGTCCAGGGACACAGCCCACCCACTTCCCCGAGCCCGGGATTAGTACAGGGGACGTGGTCCGTGGCTCTGGCCGGTGCGCCCTGCCAGTGGGGTCCTTGGGGGTTCACCAGACCACCAAAATGTTCCCACAGACCATAAGCAGTCCACAGACCACCGATTAGCAACTGCTGCTCTAGTAGATAATATATATATTGTCGAGATGATTAGAAATAATAGATTAAAACTTGATACTTTATTGCAATTCATTATAGATTTCAGACGTTGTAGCGCCATGCTCAAACGGATGATATAAGCAGTAATTTTCACTTTACTTTGTCTTTTTGTAACATATATTTCACATTCACTTTTAGAGTTCAGAAAGTGAAATTCTCTTACATGCATATTACTTCAGATAATAGGTTGGTGCATATCCACTAATACGAGGTAGGTTTACATCTACTATATTTTAACATTTAAACAGAATGGTTAGTATAAATTTAACCTAGGCATATATATATATATATATATATATATATATATATATATATATATATTCTTTTCGTTGTTTTCACTCCTATATATCATTATCAAAGCAACAATATTTGACAACCTAACCCCCACCACACAGGAACACACAGGTATGCCCCCTAGTGGATATTATACATATTTATTAAGAGTACTAAATCAAGATACTAACATCAGATATTTTTATCATAATAAATTTCAGATTTTACAAGTTTAACAGTAAGATTTAACCGGATGTTCCAGGCAGTAAACACCATTAAGTGAAACCCAACACAAATCTATTTATACCATTATAAGGTATCTAATTGGTTTTAACAATTTAGTTAGATTTATATGTGTATAACTTAAAATTGTAACCCCAAAGTGGTTAATCCCAACATTCCTTTTATAATGGGATTTTTCTATGTCCAGAGAGGTCAGCTTGTTTAACTAGCCATTTCTGTTCATAGCAAGCAGAAGTTATGGTATTATGTTGTCTGTGACCCAGCGTTAACACAAATAAAGTAAGTCTCATGTATAAAATTTGCTCTATATACATAATATGTACAAGCATATTTTTTTAATTCTATACAATATGAACTTAATATTATTTACTTGATGGATATGATGCTATAATCGAAGGTAATGTGAAAAAGACACCCTTTTAATTTGTTGTTTGTTATAATATACAAGATGTCATGTGACCATGTGATAGCTACAATCTTAATATTGCGTTTGTATATTGATTGTATGATGTGTTATCATAATTTCCAAGGTTTCTCAATCCCTTAAAGAAGCCCGGTAGGGTGAAATGCGTTGGGATTTAAGGGACTAAAATTAACAATTTATTGTAAGAAATATTCAGCACTAATAGATGCTACTGACTAATTTTGAAGAGAAAAGACCCCTCCCCACGGTATGAATATAATACAGCTGGAGGAGGGGCCCTACAAGTGTTTCAATATAAGATTGTATAATCTCAATATACAAAGTGTATTATAATATTATATCTTTTTGTATACTTTTAATATATAGAGTTAAAAAACCCTCTTTCTCTCTCTTTGTATTATTTATACACAAACAAATTTATTCTTTGTATAATTTAGGGGTTGGCCATAGGACAAAGATTAATTACCAACTTCACAACTAATATTTAAAAGCCTAATTTTGTAAAGAGAAAAAATATAGTATTGTATACTTAGATTGTAGACTTACGTGAAGATCAAGGAAGAGACCGTGACATTTGAGTTGAAGTACTTTTATCAGTTTACTTTTTAAAGCACTGCCGAGTGCCTTGTAATGGCAAAATGTCAGACTGGATCGAATAGAAGTGCAAGAATATCTGCAAAAACAATATGAAAATAAAAATACACATTATTTAGATATACTAAATACAAAAGACCTTACTTGTAGAAAATAGTATGGCTAATAATCAAATAACACAACATAACAAAAGTTTTGCAGCAAGGAGTAGCTTTTTAAAGAAAATAAATACCATGTGTATAGGCTTCATACAATATGAAGTGGACCTTTCATATATCTGTATATACTGTTAAAAAGCATAATACTGTTAAAAAGTGTTAATTACTGGTAAAAATGTTAAAAATCATATCTGATACACAATATTACACAAGCCATTTTAAAGTATTTTTGAAGTTAAACTTTTACACTGGTCAACAAACATTTTCTTGCCAAACAGATTAAAGTCATTTTAGGTTATGATTGATCACAGATTCCAAATATGGTATTGGTTTTGCTAGATTGGCTCTAGTTTTTGAAATAATGACCTCAATAATAACCTTATAGAAAACTAATGAAACACAAAAAACTACATATGCCTACGTATACAAAATTAAATTTTTGAAATATTAATGTACATATATTCTATATTTGGTATATGTACATAACAAAAAAATCATTGAAAAACTCTGTTTGCATGATTTCTCCCCCTGGTTCCTCACCTAAATCGCGGTTTTCTGGAAATGTTTGCAAATGGCTATTGAGATAGTGTACCTTTATGCTCATAGTAGCACCCAAATTTTTTACGTTCAGGAGCAAGTTTTTTACCAGTTCTTTATAATTTTGTGCTTTATGGTTACCCAAGAAGTTCTTGACAACCATGACATAGCTGTGTAAGGCAGAAGCTTCAGTATCAGTCATGTAACTTGTGGAATTTGAATCATTTATCAGTTTCCGAATCTGGGGTCCATCAAAGATTCCTGCTTTTAATTTTTCAGTACCCAATCCAGGGAAGAATCTACAAATGTATTTAAAGCAATCACCGTCCTTGTTCAGAGCTTCAAAAAAATTGCTTCATTAATCCCAACTTTATGTGTTCTGTAGGGAGAATGATTTTTTCTTTGTCAACCATTGGCTTGTTAATGATGTTCGCTGCACTTTTTTTCATGTTTTCCCTTGAAGGACATGTCACTTTTTACCAGTGATCCTAATTTGCTTTTCTTTTCCACAAGCAGATGAAACATGGGTACTTTGTGTATCCACTTTGCTGTCCAAGTAGGAAGTTCACCATTTTTAAATCAACACATATAGACCATTGGTATTCATGATAGCATGGCTTTTGTAAGAACATTTTGATATTTTCATATTCTTCTTTAGGTTTTGTTGAGTGACCAATCGAAATTGATGCATAGCAGTTGCCATTATGCTGTAAAACAGATTTCAAACTTCGAGTGGAACAGTCTATGAAAGCCGCCAGTCTTCTTCTCGGCATTTCAGTGAAAAAGCACCTTTATCACTAAGTAACTGTATATAATTTGCAGAAATCTTAAAGTCATCATAGTAAAACCAAGTACGTACCAGTCTACAAGAAGATCAATCCCCCGATTTCACAAGCTCCTCCATATATTGTATATCATTCACCCTGGTTACCCAATGTTGTACGGTGGGCAGAGTAGTTTGCCTCCACAACGGTGGGATGCAAGCCTTGGCTGCATTTAATAAATGGCGTAATGAAGAATTTTTGTAGCATTTCCTCGACAATGCCAACACATGCAGCAGGGCAAGTCCTGGTTTGCCATGTATCAACACCCCTGTCAGACTGTGGACAATTTCTGCAACACTTGTCCAGAACAAGGTCAGAACAGGGCAGCTCCAAAATATGTGCAATAGCGTGCCTGTGTGTTGCCCACATCTCCAACACACTGAACTTGTGTGTGGATACATTTTTTCTAGCCGATTAGGGGTTCTATACCACCTAGTGAGCAATTTATAATTGGTCTCTTGATATTGATTACTAATAGAAGCCTTGTATCTATAGTATACCATCAGGTCTCTTTGGTCCTCAGTAAACCTAATGTCAAGGTCTCTTTCCCATTTGGCTACAAAATAGGGTACAGAGGGATCACCTGTTGTCAGTTGCAATTTATACATATAGGAGAGCACACCTCTCAAGGGGTCTCCGGTGCCACATAGAGGAGCAAGGGGGCAATAAAAGTATATTGACAAGGCATTGACAAGATAAAGTGTTGGTATTGTATCTTTCTTCAGATATCCATATAGGGAAGGGAGTGATCCATCTGGAATTGTTCTATGCTGGACCATGTGGAAGGTTGGAGAAAATGGGTTACCCGGAAGAGACCATACTCAATCCAAGTCTCAAATATCGGATCCTTCCTACTGGTTGGAAACTTGGGGTGCCCCTGTATAGGAGACAACAGGGAAGGAAGGGCAACAATCCCCTCCACATAGAAATACTTTGTCACAACTTTAAGCGTCTCACCTACCAAGGGGTGGCGACGCAGGGTAACAGTATCTTCAGACGGGTACCATGCCACCATGCTTAACAAGACAGGGGACATTGAGTCTTCTAGCCTCACCCAACCCTTATAGCTGGCATGTCTGCAACAGTCCACCAAGCGGGTCAGGTCAGCTGGGATGTTAGTGCCTAGATGTCGGATAGAACCCTGTGCCCATTTAAACAGGAAGGTAGGAGACAGAGTTTTCCTAAATTCTGCCGGTAAGTTAATGTCCAGAACTTTTGATTTATGAAGGTTAACTTTATATTCAAAGAACTAGGCAAATTGACATAATTCCTTAACTAGGTTAGGGATGGTTACCTGGGGAGTAGTAATATAGTAATAAAAGAGATTGTCCGCATAGGTGGCAACTTTATGGTTAGTGGAGCCTACTCTTACGCCCTTATAATCCGGATTCTTGCGAATATGGCGTAAAAGGGGCTCAAGAAGTAGGATAAAAAGTAAGGGAGATATTTGGCAGCCTTGCCTTGTTCTATTAGTAATGGAAAATGGGCGGGAAAGAGTTCCATTGACTCTGACAAAAGCAGTGAGGTTCCTATACAGGGCCTGTATCCACATGAAGCGTCAAGACAGTTTTTTCTTTTAGCCTGGATGCTAAAAGTTCAGATGCTTGTTTTTACAGGCTTAGGTCACGTATTAAATCATTAGGCTCTTTTTGGGAGAACTGCTGGTTTGATGAAACACTTCATTCATATTTGCTTCCACTGCTACCTCCTGGAATACACTCCAAACCCTGTATATCCTCCATGTTGGATACAGGAATATTAGGGAGTGTACTAAATATCAGCACCATGCGGCACAGGTCGTCTTGCTGATTCCAAATCAGGGACAAGTTTTGCATATGGGGAGCCCAATACTTATCTTGGTCCCCCAAGTTTATTACCAAAATATGCAAGATATGCTCATTTTACAAATTCTGTAATGTTTCTGTTTTTGCTGAGAATGTTCACCACAAATGCACCAAAATGCATTAGGGTCATTTAAAGAACTTTTTGAAGAACCCATTTCTGTAAAAAAGAAAATGTATGAATAAAAAGAAGGCAAATAAAAGTTTCATGAAAATAATGCTACATTTAACCTCCCTAGCGGTTCATTTCTTTCTGGATTTATATGTCAAAAAGCAGTACATTTTTTTCATGAAAATTTTTTTCATTGTAGGCCTGTAATTACTAGGCATAACTCACCAGAATATGTCCAAACAAGAATCTGAGTAAAATAAAGTTTGAAACACAAACTCATGTCATAATAATAATAATTAAATTTATTAATAAAATTTAAATAAAAAACACAAAAATCTCAGGTTTTTATGATTTTTCTCATAAACTAATAAACAACTAATAAACATCCCGGGTGTGATATATTTTGAAACAAGGGAAATGGTCAAAAGATGGTCAGTAATCAAATGTATTGGCAGGTAGGCAGTACACTGTAACAGTGTATCTCTCACTCCAACCCTCAGAAAGATACTGGCTACTTTGTATTGCATTCATAACAGTTATTTGTATTGAATCCAAAACAAAAAATTTGAATTTCACGCTGGCCACGCCCCCCGGCACATGCACAGACGTCTCCAGTAAACTCCTCCGATGACTCATCAAGACACAGACACAGAGACGCTGTTGCAGGGAGAAGACAGGAAGAGAGGAGCCTGCAGGAAGATGTGATCACTAAATCAGAACGGAGGAGGACACCGGCAGATAAGGTATGTCTTTATTTATCATTTATTTATCGCTGCTTTCCTACCCCAAGTGTGACTCGGGGTTACCACTTTTAGCAAGTTTTTTCTACCCAGAGTCACACTCGGGGTTACCGCTAAGGAGGTTGATATATAAAATGCAAAACATCGTTGTAAATAAAGATTGATAATATTATGCTGTGTTAACATTTGTTGTTGGTAAAATCGTCTATTTCGATTCCTATATCACAAGAACTACAGCCAATTCAATGAAATGATGTCATCTCTGGATTCAGCAGACCTGAAATAAATATATTGAAAAATCCCCGGCAAGTGAAACCTTTTTTTTTACTGTATTACTAATACACTGCATGGCAATTATAGAAAATTCATAAATGTGTATATTGGATAAAAGTTGATTTTTTTTTTTAAATATTCAGTTCAGTTACAATAATAAATTAGCTCCTTATAAAATATTGGATACTAGAAAATTAACCAGATTCAGAAATAAAAACTATTTTTGATATGTTCTTGTTTTTTCACTCATGTAGAGATTTGGTTTCTTTAAACACTAATATACGCTAATACACTTATATATATATTTATACCATTTAGATCTGTCGCAATAATTTATTAATATATTTTCTTTTACCCAACTTTATAAACTTATCCTGATAATCACAACTCATAAAATGCCTAAACACTCAATCTCTGACAGGTAAGTCATCCAACATTCCATTTCTCTTTTCCTTACGATAGTGGTCCTTTCTCTTGTAACCAGTATACTCAGACATGTTAATTTCTAATATATCTCTTTACTTTGTATAATAGGCTACAAAGGGCATATATAGCCAAATCCCCTATTGTTCTCTCTTACCCTCTTTCTCTTATTTGAGGCATATATGAATCGGATCAAAGAGTGCAGTATAATAGTAATAATGAGCTGACCTCGCCATCAGTCTAATGTAAGTCAACTCCTTAGGACAATACCTTTCCTTGTTTAAATTCATCTATGATATGGTATTAAGCAATTGAAGATTTCATATAGTATTTACTTTATATTCCTTTCAGGATTTTCACTACAAACACAGTGTCAATCTACACTAGAAATTCTACAAGCCTTTTGTATACAATCTTTACAATTACCCCCATGTCCCATTTGTCCCATGCTGCTTAAACAATGTGCATATGTAGAAAGCCTGTACCAGCCACTGACCTTTTGCAGCCTGCTGACATGTCAGTTCAATCCCTCACTTCCTAACATGCCATTTTGTAAGTCAAGTGATAAGTGATGTACATTCTGCACCACACCTTTATATTTAAACAAGCCTAGTTCATGAAAACAATAAATAAACAAACAAACATCCGTGCTAAAATTTTGCTGGGATAACATTAATCAGTTATTCTGGTTAGTTTTGCTAGACCTTTGGTAATTGTTTCTGACATTCTGATCCTGGTTATCCCTATCCTGGTTGTAATTTTATATCCTGGGTAATATCTTTTGTATACTTTCTGACTCTGACATCTCAGAGGAGGAAGGATAAAGTTCATGGTAAAGGGTTGGAGGTAAATGTAGGAGACGAACTGAATTTTCTATGACAGCAGATATTTTCCAGTGCCAAAAGCCTTGTAATGATGCATAAGGATTTCTGCTCCATCTAGTTACTTAATATTGCACTATTACCAAAACCAACCCCTATAGGTTGAGGTGTATTTTGTGTTTCTGAATAGCAAAGTATAAATCAATAAAACATACTTCACTAAAATTTAAAAAGGTACGGTATAATAAGGCTGTTTTACCGAGAGTAATCACAGTACACTTCCAAAGTCTGTGTATCAAGCTGCAAGCCACACCATGGGAATAACGTGTGAGCTGGTAAGCGCTGTACTCCTATGCACCCTGGAATATCATCAGTAGAAAAATTCACCATTGTCTTATGCTGACTTATAGAGCACCCATACTCAGGAATTCCTTCTGCTAAAATTCTAAAATAAAAAGGGAAACGTGGGAAATAAATACACACATTCATCATTCCTAAAGCTAAAGTACATTTATATAAATGTTCTATATACAGGCTGTGCTGATAGTAAATAAAATAAAGAACAAAAAATACCTTTAGACAAAATATTACATTGTTTAGAGGTTGATGAAAAAAAAACTCAGATACCAGCAGACACAGAAGTCCACAGCTTGCAGTACGCAAGCTAAAATCACTTTTGAATGCATATGTACATGAAAAGTTTTTAAAAATCCTTTTAAATATTAGAAATATTAATTTGGCATATCAATTATAAAAGTTGACATGATTATACAGCAAACAAAATAAAAGAGGTAACCATTTCAAAACTGGTAGCCCTCATCTTTCTGAATGCAAAGTTAAGGCTATAAAGCAGGGAATGAGATATTCCCTCAAACATTCCCTCATGGGAATCTTTCAGGTGTTTTAGTGACAGTAACTGATTCCCACAAGAAAATGTTTGAGGCAATGTCAGTTTCCGTGTTTTATATATAGATAATTAAACATTGATGATTACATATTAATATTTAAGCAACCAAATAATACTTTTTGAATGAATTTCTGTTTCTAGGTTTTCAAACTGTGAACATATATCTGTTTTTTCAACATCTTACAAATACATGCATGCAACTAAGTACAGAATGGCTCTGAATAGTTTTACATCATTACCAGGTATATATATATATATATATATATATATATATATATATATATATATATATATATATATATATATATATATATATATATAAATATATTGTTATTTTAGGAATATTTATCTGCATAAAAATGGAAATTACATCCCCTATCAATGCATATAGATATTCAATAAAAGAAGGTTCATGCACAAATGATAGCTAGTCACTCAAACAGTTTAATTAAGAAAACAAGGTGAAACAAAGTACACAGCAATATTGTCTAGATAGATATTTACACAGCATATTGTCTAGATAGATATTTAAACACAGGAACTTCAATCAATGATATATATATATCACTTGGACATAAAGTTATTAGTAGTAACCCCTGTAATAATCTACTAACTACTTAGTACACAATTCATCAAAACAATATAACAATAATAACAGACATATACTGAGACATATACTGAACAATATAAGAATGCAATTCAGGAATGTGTTATAGCTACCTGTAAAGATGTTGATGGGTACCCCAGGAGCCTGATTCCCCAAGAAGTCTCATCATTCCCTTTCTCCCTTGTTATTATTTCAGCTCCCCTTTTACATAGTTAAGTCCCATTAGGTAACATTGGGACTCCTTGATTGGTTAGTGGGTGTGTTCTGTACAATGACTATCAGTTAGCACACACCCCACTAGATTGGGATCGGTAATGTAATTTGATGGACCTCCCAACTAAATTTGATAAAAGAATCTCTTGCTGGAATCTAAATTTAAGGGTCAACCGGAGGTCCAGCTGGGTTATCAACCCAACACATCTGTTTGATTATGCATCCATCTTCTGCTGACTCAGGCTTGATGGATTAAATTAATTAATTATTTGCCCCTTGACCTCCATACACAACCTCCTCCTTTCTAAGTCTCTCAACTTTCTTGCTCTCACTGAAACTTGGCTTTCCTCCTCTGACTCTGCCTCTGCTGCTGCTCTCTCCTATGGAGGCCTGCACTTTACACATACCCCCAGACCTGGCAACAAAGTCGGGGCTGGTGTGGGTCACCTTCTCTCACCTAACTGTACATACAGAGTTCTTTCTACCCCACCCTCTCTCATTTTCACTTCATTTGAAGTCCACTCTGTCCGACTCTTTAGCCCCTTACCCCTCATTGTTGCTGTTGTCTACCGCCCCCCTGGCCCAGTATCACAATTTGTAGCTCTTCGGGGCAGGGTTCTCGCCTCCTGTATCACTGTCTGTATTAGTCTGTCATTTGCAATCCCTATTTAATGTACAGCGATGCGTAATATGTTGGCGCTATATAAATCCTGTTTAATAATAATAAAAATAATATTGATAATAACCAGTTTGTTATGGGAACCAGATCTTGTGTACTGGCATGTTTTATTATCTGTTTTTGTTTATTGTTCCTTGGTTGAAGTTTCTTGATAACCACTGATAAGACATCTCCTAGGTGATCCAGATGGCCAGTACAAAGGAAAACAGGTTTCATGTTTAAACACGACATTCCTGCACCTATACACATACATTATATATACATTTATATCTATCCACATATATCTATAAATATCTATAAACAATCTTGAGGTGCAACAATATATATATATATATATATATATATATATATAATATATTCAACATTAGTTATGACAAAGAAGGTTTTTCAAACAATAACAAAACTTATTTCTACAAATACATGCCATGAAAAAGCACATCATACATATCAAAGTATAGCATGGTATAGCACTACAATCACAAATTTAGCAAATATACATGAAATTGTGCTTCAGCATAAACAGGATATTGTCATGTAATGAAGGGTGCATTTTAAAATGCAAGATGGTACATATAGAAGAGAGAATAAAAAAGGTGTTAAGTGTGTGTCAAACACCTCTAAAGAAGTAGAAATTACAAAAGAGGGGAGAAGGTGTGTGTGTGTGTGTGTAATGGGGAGGGGGGCAGGAGAACAGAAACAAAGGGGAGGAAGGAAATAATGTTTTATCATGGCCAGACCCCTCGGGGGACCCATCAATTTCGCTAAAGTTCAACTCCTACTGAGTTGTTTTGGACCCAGTAAGTGTCTATGCTCTGGCTAGGAACTAAATTGAGACCAGTAGAACCACGTATTGAAGAATTTTTCAGGAGTGTGGTACTATCTTAAGACTAGTTTAGAGCCTGATTCTTGGTATCCACTACTAATAGAAGCATTGTGCTAAAAGATAGGATGAAACAAAATCTGGGGGCGAGGTCTGAAGGAGCACATAGACAAGCAAGAAAGTATGCCTCCCTCCTCTATACATAGCCTTTTCGAAGGACACCAAGGGCCTGTGAAAGTTGTCTCTAGGAAGGAGCACCTGCAGAAATTAGGAAAGTTGCACTATTCTACAACTCTCTAACCTATCCAACCATGGCTGAGTCGAAGAACTCAAATCCTCTCTTCCCACTCATTACCCAGAGTTAAGCAATTGCCAAGCTCTGCATATGTTAGCAGTCATCAGACACAAATAAATTAGGACATCTATGCCAGGGAGGGAAAGACGGTTTGCCTGGTATCAGATATAAAGAGGAAGGAGAGGGCAAGAGGCCTAATTTGTGAAAGTATTTTCTACAAATACTCCAGGTGCAACCTGGGATGGAGTTTGGAAGAGAAAATAAGGGCAAGCCATGGCATGGCAGCAGATGAAGAGGGATCTGGGAGAAGGTCTGCTCTAAGGATTTCCACAGTTTGGACTTACGATGCCAGCACCAGTCTAAAACTTGTGATAAAGGAGTGGCTAAGTAATATTTGAAAAAATTAGGGATTCCCAAGCCACCATCCATCTTATACCTCATGAGCAGAGGTCTGCAGGACCTGAAGATCTGTTGTGCCATATAAATTTAAAAATATAGGAGGAGAGAGTTCTAAAGAATGAGCACTAAATCTTTAATGGTAAGGTTTGTAAAATGTACAAGAATTGCAGTAACACATTCATTTTAATAATATTAATATGACCCATACAGGAGAACACGTTTTTTTCCCACGTACATAGGTCGGTAGTGTGGTGAGGTAGGAAGTTTTTAGGTACTATCAGCTCAGATGGGTCTCATAGTATTTTCATGCCTAGATATGTAAGCGCCTCAGATTTGTATGTAAAGGCAAAGGATTGTGTCAGATGAGAATTTACAGAGGCAAAGAACAATGTCAACTGCTGCTGGTTTAGCATAGGTGATTTTAAAGTTTGACAATAGGTCATATGCATCCAATTCTTTCAATAAAATAGGTAAAGAAACAATTGGACTGGAAATAGCAATTAGTAAATCATCCACAAATGTGGCACATGGAGGAGATTTGTCTGGGCATTGAGATGTATTAATCCAGGAGTGTAAAATCCTGGTGTAAAATTAAAATCCCTTTCTAAAATTAAAAATCGTTCTTGGAAATTCTTTAAGTTTTCCGAAGTCTGTTCTAGGAAAGACACCTGGTTTGCATTTAGGAGAACAGTGGCAAGAATAATCGGACGGTCTTCAAGGACACATTCTATAAACAGGAACATGCCTGTATAATTACCAGAAAAAATGGAAAGTTCACTGTTAAATCATACTTCTTGAATGTTTTAGCAAAAACAAAACAAAACAAAAACAACAGGGTTTTAGCAATCATGCCAGGCGTCTTCAATGAGAAATGGTAATTGGGGACAAATAAAGTAAGAAGAGGCTCTTCTTTAGCGTTTCATATGCAGAGTCTTTTTTGCAGTTTAAGAACTGCAATTACATCATTTTAAACATACCATATTGCCTTATATTTGATAATGTCCAGAATTAAACAGAAACTAAACAAAAAGAATTTAAATAATTCACCTGCAACACATAACAAAAACCTATGAGTTCCCAGTGAGCTCCCTCAATTCCCATGTCACACTAATGGTCATGTCCCTGGCAGCAACTTACCTGGTTTTCCAGTGTCTTTCTTTTTCCAGGCATTGCTTTTTGCTGCCTACACTCACTTCAGTGAAAAATCATAGTAGAAGATAAGAAGAAAAGTGAGAGGAGCAACACATGACAAATTTAGTGTTTCTAGTTGTTGTTGCCATAGAAATCCAGTAACCCTTACAATTGTGTCAGCTTTCTACCACCCCACCTCCCCCTATACATTGTTCCAACTTTATAATACTCACTCCCATAATACTACCCATTTTTCATCGTCTTTATATTATGGCCCAACTGTTCAGTGCTCCCTATATTGTAATTAACTTTTCACTAGGCACTCAAAAACAGACAGGTGATTATTGAAAAGTGCTGGGTGGTGCTCACAGGGTAAAGGGGTTGGGGAGAACAGCACACAGTGTGACACCAAGGCAGGATTGGAGGTGGAAGGGAGATATATTTGCAAGGATTCCTCTTTTATGTGAGGTATATTTGCCCAAGATTCCTCTCCTGTGTGAAGTAGCAGGTGGAAGACTCTCACCTGGGAGATAATTAATGAAGAAGCACTGAGGGTGGGGATATAACATAGAGCCAGGAGCTCAGTCAGTAGGTTAACTTGGAGAGACACAGACAGGGGTCTGTGCGGGCTCAGCTTGGCTTGAAGAGACACAGACAGGGGTTTGTGTCAGTGCAGCTCTATTTGGAGAGACACAGACAGGGGTTTGTGTCAGTGCAGCTCTATTTGGAGAGACACAGCCAGGTGGACTGTGTGAGAGAGCTCTGTTTGGAGACTCAGAAAGTCAGTCTGGGTGAGTGAGCTAAAGAGTGAGCAGAAGGTTGCTGAAAGCTTGGTTTTGAGCTGACAGGGAGAAGCCCTCCAGCTTATAGAGAGGGATGTCTTGATGTATAGTAAAGGCCCGACAGGCAAGGTTTTCTTTTGCTGTTTTGTTATTTTATCCGCAACCTTCAATAAACCTGGCTGCAAGCCAGCTTAAAATTGATACCTCGGTGTGTGATCTGAGTTGGATGAACCAGACAAGTGTCCTTTGACCCTAGCAAAGGCGATCCTGAGCGAAACCCCTCACAACAGGTATAGAAAACCAGGAAGTCAGGCTTGGATTTGTCAAAATATACATATTTAAAATGTCATGTATTTATTTCTTAAACATTTACCACAATGAAAAAGTTTTGAATGGCTTGACACTAAAAGCTATAAAATTTAGAGTGCAAATTATTTAAGATACAAAAAATTATGTGACCCCTTGTCTGCATTCTGTAATAAACTGATTTGTGCATGCTTTATAATGAAATCTCAGTCTCAAAACCTAGCTAACCATTACCTGTAGCTAAACACTAGCTCTAAACCCTGCACACAGCCCATATCACTAATAACAAATGACATCACAGTATAATACCTGATCCTAAAAAAAAAGGAATGTAATTAACAAATTGAAAAACAAAAGAATATTCTCTTCCCTTTCTGAAAGGATAATGGACAAGCAAGAATTGCTATTAAAAACCCACAAAGACAAAAAAACTGATTAGAGAATACTCACAAGCAAAGGGGTTTCCGCATTATGCCATATTAATTTAGTGCTTTATTCACATTCTGAGTAAGTGTACTCATAATTGGTCCCTAAATACGGTTTGTAAATTATGCACCTACTAAATATGAGATAGTGTAAACAAAGTAGGTTTGAGTAGCTTGTGGTATTGCATGGGTGAAACATTGAGACTAGTTATGTTTCCCGAGCAGCAAAAGGACTGTATATATTAAAAAAGGAACAATAGATCCTGCAGTAAATAATTGTTTCAGAATAACATAAAACTACATACATTATACAGCTTTAGGAAGAGGAAAAAAACAAGATGGCATACCTGTATATGTTCATTTCATTTATTGGGAGTAGTGCAATTGTTCGTTTCACTGGTATTTTTAAAATGTATGATTTTAGAAAAACATTATTTGAGTTGCCCACCGCAGGGTAAATGGCTTTGAACCCTGCAAACAAAGAGCTCAGTTTCTTACATGTGCAGTAAATCCATGCAATATATATTATTATAATTATTCTTTTTACACAGTATTTATATAGCGCGGCAGTGCTTTTAAAGTCCATAGTCATGTAACTAGCTGCCCTCAAAGGGGCTCACAGTCCCTACCTCAGTTATATGTTAATGTCTTTATGTAGGCTAATGTTTATGTATGTTAGAACATAGGATTCTACATTTGAGAGAATAGGAGGAAAATTCCTTCACAACACCACACCACATCCCTGTTGATATATTTGACATCAAAAGAATTTTTTTTCTTGAAAATGGGACATTTAAGGAGTGTACATATTGTTACTACAATACTTTTTTCCTTAAACAATATTTTTTTACAATTTTTTTTCTCAATACAAATATTTGAAAACATACAAAACATTTGTGAGTATCAATTTTTCTTTTCTGGAGTACATAGGCATTAGAAAACATCTATAGCTTTTTCAAATTAAACTGTCCTTGACGCGTTTCCACACAAGGGCTTCCTCAGAAGGACATGTTATGATGGATATCCCATTCTCTTTATATCCTTAAAACAAAAACAATGAATACACATGATGTTTGATTTAAACTTTCATAGTACATGATTGTTGTTAGAAACCCCAGGTGCGAAACCCACACTCACTTATCCAGAATTATGTTGTGGATTATCTTTCTTCTCCATTAGAATAATGAAACATCAAAACAAAAAAGTTTATTTTCAGCTGTTTGACTCTTATATTGATTATATCCTTTCTAATGCAAAACTTCAAACCTGATTGTTGATTCCTCCTTATAGGATTCTCTCATATGTTTATAAGTTCAGCAATATCAATCACCTGTAAATTCATATAGTTCTCAATAAATATAATTCTCAATTTTATTGCTTATATCAAAGAGTAATTGATTTTTTATGTATATTATTTAATAATTTACCAATTTTGTAAATCATGTTTCTTATAATTAATAAATACATTATACCTCTTATCATGAAATTGTTGATTTTAATATCAATCCCAAATAATAAATTATCTACTAATTACCAATTATTATTAAAAAGATATCTTCATTAATGTGTACAGTTCATAAGACTAGCAAGAATATTATAAAATATCTATAATATCAACTAATAAATCCCTTTTTTTAAAATATATTATGAATTATCAAATATATTATCAATTTATTACAAATACATGATTAAGAGGATATATTATTTAGCTTATATAATTCATAGGGCTAACAACAATACCCAGTATCAAGAAAAGCCCCTTTCTTTGATAAACATGATTGCATTGATATGTATAAACGTACCTAATTAGTTGTAGGATGTTGTTCTCTTTTGGGTCTCTGCAAACATCTCCGCTACTGCTGCCCTTACTGACTGTTCCCCTTATATGACTCCAGTCTCCAGTCCCACGTGGCACAAGAACGGGCCTTGATGTTAGTTTCCGGGTTATGCACCTGGGAACATATGGGAATTGAGACTCCTTTCAGCAGGAGATTCATTTGAATCTCCCGCTGATGACCCCATTCCCGATGATAACCAACCCGGAAGTGGAACCCCCACCTTCCGTAGTCACCACGGAAGGAAAGGGATTCCCCTTGCCAAATGGACGGAGACAACCTAGGTTGTGATCTGGTCACTTGTAAAATGGGAGGATTAATTTACCTAGCAATATGTAGCCGTTATTGCTACTAATTAGGCAAAACAAATTGAAAAAAGAATATATGAGCATATATACAATATTAAGAACGGCAAAGTAACCACTTCCCTAAGCCATCATATGGTCTTTAAACACATATTTTATGAAGAGGAAGGATGTTTTTTAGCTCTAGAAAAAGTTAAAAAAGATGTAAGGGGCCGTGATGCAGATAAACTATTAATACAAAAAAAAAGCAGACAGATTTACAACGTAAGAGCAATGTACTTTCCAGGGTTAAAAGAGATGATAAATTTCAAGTCTTTTTTATAAATCCTTCCCCGCCCTTTTTTTCTCTGTTTTGTTTTGTTTTATTTTGTTCTGTTTTGTTATAATGTATTGTGAGAAAAAGTGGAAAGATAGCGGCTCTTTATGGCAGAATAAAGGTCTAGCATGACATAAAACCTTTTATTTCAATTACTAAAACATATTCTTCTTAGAAACATATTTGGTAAAAGAGGCCAGGGCAATGTTTAACCATGACTTTATAAAATACTGTCACTAAAGAGTCTAAGATGTGATGTACATATTTAAATCGTGGGTAAACCATTTTGTGGATTAAATGTATATGACATAATTAAGATATATTCTGTGATGCTTCAAAAAAAATATATATAAAAGAACTTTTATATAATTAAATTTTTTTTTTTAAATACATTTCTAGATACCTCCATCTACTAGAACTGGACTAATTAATAATGATTACATTAATAAGATAGCCATTCATTTATTAATTATATTTCCAAAATATTTTCTTTATCTTTATCCCAATACATTACCATGTTTATTTATACTTGCAATTTTTTTTCATATGAAATTGTAGAATCGAGTAATTTCCCCCTTTTTTCGAACATTTTCTGGGTTGACTGTACTCTTCCACCATCTTCTCGTGAGGTCAATATACCAAGTAAGTCAAGACTATTTAGATAAATCTGCTTATTTGAATTGTCAAAATTGTAAGAATACTGTGAAAATTCTATACTATATTATCATTAATGTAATTCCTAGGGTCTCGACAATTCCCTGAGGAAGCACGTTTAGGGTGAAACACGTCGGGATAGAACATAAGTACAGTACTGACCCACATCTTGGACTCTTTAGTGGGAGTATTTTATAAAGTCATGGTTACACATTGCCATGGCCTCTTTTACCAATTTTTTTTCTAAGAAGTATGTGTTTTAGTAATTGAAATAAAAAGTTTTATGCCATGCTAGACTTATTTTCTGCCATAAAGAGCCACTATCTTTTCACTTTTTCTCTTATGTACTATTGGCTCGGCAACCACTCTAGTGGTACCGTATTTTTCGCCGTATAAGACGCTCCGGAATATAAGACGCACCCAATTTTAAAGGAGGAAAATCTAGAAAAAAAAGATTCTG
>NC_092862.1:85639751-85653335 GCF_032062135.1 Pyxicephalus adspersus | reverse complement strand
GTGCGTCTTATACGGCAAAAATACGGTATTTTCTAACCTTATTACTGCGGAATTGGCTTCCTCTCCTTCTGAACTTATAATGTAATGTGTTTTTTGTTGGAATCATAGGTGTTAAATCCGCACTCAAAAGATCATAAAGTGATTAATGATTAATAAATAGCAGGATTCAAATGAAGAATGACATGTAGATGCATGCATGACATTTAAAATGCATGCATGACATTTTATACAAATAGTTTCCCCTTTTATGCAAGATTCAATCAATGGGCTTTATATTTAAGCCCTGGATACTCCTCTCACCTTTCCTGCAAACCACAGGATCCTGTATTAGAATCAGGATCTCTGTGGGAATGACCACATGCTGTCCAATTTGCAGGATTCATAGAGGTTGTCTCCGTGGATTGGGCAAGGGGAATCCCTTTCCTTCTGTGGTAACTACGGAAGGTGGGGAATCTCCTGCTGAAAGGAGTCTGGCGTCCCACGTGTTCCCGGAAACTAACATCAAGGCGGGTTCTCGCGCCCTGTGGGACGGAGAATGGAGTCATATAAGGGGAACAGTCCGTAGAGGTAGCAGTAGCGAAGCTGTTTGCAGACACCCAAAAAAGAACAACACCAAACAACTAATAAGTAAGTTTATACATATCAATGCTGTTTTACTGCAAAAAATAACCTATTTTTCTAATGCAATCATGTTTATCAAAGAAAGGGGCTTTTCTTGATACTGGCTACTGTTGTTAGCCGTAAGAATTGTTAAGCTAATTAATATATCCTCTTAAATCATGTATTTGTAATAAATTGATAATATATTTTATAATTCATAATATATTTAAAAAAAAAAAATGATTTATTCATTGATATTATAGTATTCCTGCTAGCCTTAAGAACTGTATACATTAATGAAGATATCTTTTTAATCATAGTTGGCATTAAGTACATAATTTATTCATTGAGATTGATAATAAAATCAACAATTTTTAAGAGGTATAATCTATTTATTAATGATAAGAAACATGATTTACAAAATTGATAAATAATTTATTGATATACATAAAAAATCAACTACTCTTTGATATAAGTAATGAAATTTTTGTTAAAATATAACAAATAAATCATTAATGAGAACTATATGAATTTACAGCTAATTGATATTGCTGAACTTACAAACATATGAGAATCCTATAAGGAGGAATCAACAATCAGGTTTGAAGTTTTGCATTAGAAAGGATGTAATCAATACAAGGATCACACAGCTGAAATACACTTTTTTGTTTTGATGTTTCATAATGTTAATGGAGAGGAAAGATAATCCACAACATGAATCTGGATAAGTGAGTGTGGGTTTCGCACCTGGGGTTTCTAACAAAAATCATGTACCATTAAAGTTTCAATCAAACATCATGTGTATTTCATTGTTTCAGTTTAAATGGAAAAAGCTAAAAAAAAACAAAAAAGTGTTTTATAATGCCTATGTACTCCAGAAAAGAAAAAATAACACTCACAAATGTTTTGCATGTTTTAAATATTTGTATTGAGGAAATAAAATTGTACAGAATTTTTTTTTAAGGAAAAAAAGTCCTGTAGTGACATTATGTACACACCATAAAAGTCCCATTTTCAAAAAAAAATTTCTTTTGATGTCAAGTTTATGTATTTTATTCTTTAACCTCCCTGGCGGTCTAATTATGTCAGTATTTTTTAAGTCAAAAGCGGTACATTGTTTTGCATGGAATGTTGTTGTTTAATATTGTAAGCCTGTAATTCTTAGGACTAACTTCAGGGTATGATAAAGTTTGAAACACAAATCATAAATTTTAATATAATAAATAATTATAAATAATATTTATAAAAAAAGATTAAAATAATATAATAACAATACATTTAATTTAATAATTTTATCACATCAAAAAAACTGAAATCTGTCCAAACAAGGGTGCAATATTATTGTTAAATTAGTAGTAGTAGTAGAAATACATTCGGAACCTTTCCAAATGAAGTCAGATTGACTTACAGACTTGTCACTCTTTTGTTTAAACAGAATGTATGCATCCCACAAGCATTGCTCAAGAAAATGCCTGAAGATCTTCTTGCAGTATTTCTTTTGTGGTTTCCGCATTGCTTGGTAGAAAGTCATTGCTTGGTCAGTGTCAGCCTTGAGAAAGGAGAGCTTTGTTTGAGGGAATCTTGATGGAGATTAACCGGGAAATCACACACACATGTATTGGTTAACAGGTAAATGTCCCTTTTAGTTAATTTGCAGAAAAGATAGTGATAAATGTCCAATGACCTTGCGAGGAGCAGGAACCATGAATCAGAAGCAGGAACCAGGAAGCTGTCATGATCAATCCGCACTGGAAGGAAATCATGGAGCCTTCATATAGTGCCGTCCTAGTCTCTGATTGGAGCTCGCACTGGGCATGTGCAGAATAAGGATACGCACTGAGCATGTGCGAAGTGCAGTGCAAACTGAGCATGTGCAATAAGGTTCATTTAGACATAGGTTTGTGACAGTCAGCTCTGTCGACACCTCTCATGGTGTTTTTGTAGTCTCTCACTACTTGTGGCTTCTTGATTTCTTTCCCACCATTTGTTCGTACCATAACATTGGAGGCATTATGAAATGTACTCATTATGCACACATCTTTCTTGTCACGCCATTGCAGGGCCATCATGTTGCCTTTCTGCCAGGCAACCATTTCTCTAGTCTTCAGCTTCTTGTTTCCAAACATTGATGGCATGTTGTGCCGCTTAGCCCTAACAGTTTCATAGGCATCTGTTTTGTGTTGCAGAAGAAACTCAAAGTTCAGGAGAAGTATAAAAGTTGTCGGTTGTGACGCAATAGCCCCGATTTAGCAATGGCTCAATGAGTGCGAGAACAGAAGATGTTGCAATTCCATAGTTGCCGTATTTTGGGATAAATTTTGTTCCTTTTCAAGTGTATAGGACTGAATTCCAAATGTAGCCAGTTGAAGATTTGCACAGCATGTAGGATTTTACGCCAAATCGTACTCTCTTTGATGCAATGTATTACACCCAGGTGAGCCTCCCCTTGAAGGCCATTAGACTTTTATCTATGCTGATGTCTCTTTCTTGCACATAGCTCTGTTGGAATTTTTTTTAGAATCATCTGAGACATTTTCCAAATTTTTGTCAGTTTTGGTACAGGATGAGTAGTCTTATCTAATTTTGCAGATGTGCAGGTACTTCATGAGGGAAAAGCAGTATTCTGGCATGACTGTGCCAAAGAATGGAGTAGCAAGTATTTTATTAGTAGACCAATACCACTTCTGCAGGGGTTTCCCCACCATTCCCTGAAGTATCACTAAGCCCAGAAATAGCCAAATGTCCTCTTTGGTCACTGGTTCCAACTTTCTGCCTCTTGCAAATCTCCGGTGTGGAGCAGCTAATTGTTGTTCAGTGTACCTGATTGTCTCAGCAACTATTTTTTCAATAACCTCATCGGTAAGAAACAATTGTAGGTATTGTGATTCTAAATCACCATCACTGTTCTAGCTGTTCGAAAACAGCTTTTGGGCTAGAGACGCCTTTTGGAAGCTATGGATGTGGTCAAGTTTCCAGTCAGATGTCAGGGACATGTTCAAGATCAGACGTGTTCAAATGTGAGGAAAAGGTCAGGCAAAGGTCAGAGAAAGGTCAGGGCTGGTAGTGGACAAACAGTAAGGCAGGGCACTGGACAACGCTGTTGGATGCACTAATACGAAAACGTTTAGATTTATTTTTTTATCACTGTATTACTGTTTTATGCACTGTGATCAATGTGTTAAAAGCAGATTACAATGTATTCTGCTTTTAAATCTCCCGCCAGGCCTCCCCAGCGCACCATCGCTTCACACATTCCATCGTTCACTGCGAGGCCAGGGGATACAGAAGCTGGCTGGGCATTGCTGGAGGATGCCACTGGATCGTGAGGAGCAGGTAAAACCTTACAATACCACTCCAAGTATGGCTCGGGGTTACCGATTTTGGTACTTAAAATTAACCCCGAGCCACACTCAGAAATACCGCCAAAGAGTTATTACAGTCTAAGGTCAATTTTGGGGGGAAGCCAATTCCATCTGCATGCAACTGCATGTTTTTGGAATGTGGGATAAAATCGATGTACCCGGAGGAAACCTACGCAAACACAGGAAGAACCTGCAAACTCAATGCATATGGAGTCCTGGCCAAGATTTGAACCTGGGACCTAGTGCTGCAAAGGCCAGAGTGCTAACCTCTGATCCACCATGCTGCCCTATATACATGTTTTTTTGCATTTCGTCTCTTACAGGTACATGAATCAACTACTCCAACTTTTAGTTTTCTGCAACATAAAAGCTAATCATTGTGTAGTCCAAGATAGGAACTAGAAGGACTGTTTGGATAATAGAAGATGTGTGCAGATAACAAATACTAGCTCTGTAGATATGGCAAGATCAACAAGCAAATGGTATGCCAAACAGAGCAGAAGGGAACATACAAGAGATGTTCACTGTTAGGGTTTGCATACACTTAACTGCATATTTCACTACTGACCACACAAATCTGCTAAAGCTTAAGTAACTCACAAACTGAAGGATTGTTTATATCATTAGGGTAGTGTGTGGTGAATATCTATATTTTAATTGTGCCTAGCTCTAGTTTATATAATATATAATAATATATAATATAATATTTGTAATACAAGTTTACATACAAAATTATGAAAGAATTATATCCTTTTTACCCATAAGTCATAATATTCCCTTATGATCTCTACAGGATTTGATCAATTTTCACACAATTTTCACACAAAGTTACAAAAAACAATTACAACCTTTTCTCTGTATGTCACAATAGTTTCTTGCGATACATACAAAGTTTTGTTCAAGCCTGCTGCGGCACTATACAGGTTTCAGCTGATATTAAACAAATATACATAACCATACAATGGTTAAGTAGGTATGAACCCATTCATATCAACCGTAGTATCCTATGCGTTTTGCCATAGTGGGCTTCCTCAGGGGTAGTGATAGGTCAATAAAAAGTTCTCTATGTATACATACGGGGTTCAGGTGATCTAAATTTACAAACATAAATGTAAGGGTTCAATACACTGCAATGTTCAACATTACAAAAATCATATATTTCATTAAATTTTGTTCAAATAGTAGAATTATTAGAGAATAACACCAATAGTATAATAATTTAGTGAAATAGAAACAGATAAAACTGACTTTTAGAAAGATATGCTACATACATAGATCATATATGATCAAATCATAGAATTACCAAATATATATATAAAGTAGAAATAATTATAATTATCAAACTTACATAATTCAAAATATGGCTTGATCTTTGAGGAAAAATGAAGTGAACCTCAGAATAGAGATGATCCATTGAAAAGTTTAAAGGAAATAGGGTAGTGTAGTAGAATACCCTATATAAGTATAGTCTCTACAGTTTAAGAAGAATTTCTGTTTATATCTTTATATGTAATCATTTAATATATGTATAAGTGAGGTTAATGAATATATAGGAATTGCTGTCCTACCTGAAAATGAAGTAGACTCTATTTTTAATATGATGCTGAATGGTAGCACAGGTCAATCAAGTCTCAGTTTCCAGGGAAAAGATAGTAAATGATCCCTAGCAGATGCAGTCAGCAAAACAGATTTGCCATATATGCTTCCACAGTGTAGGTACTAAAGATAAAACAATATTATGTTTTTCTATTAGGTATGGTATTCATAATCATAATGAATTGTGTTTAGTAAAGGCAGAAGTGCCCATGACTGCAATGTACCTTGATTCTATAGAGAAATCTCCTCCTAGTGGTGCTGGAAAGGATTGTTTCCTTGTTTAAGATTAGTGTTGGTCGAATAGCTCACTATTCGATTCGGCAGCTATTCGCTCGAATATAGCACAAAAATTCGGGTGGTCGAACATCGAATTCGAACACCATTAAAGTCAATGGGAGGAAAATTCGGGTTTTTTTCAGCACTGTGTAGAGCTTCTACAGCCTCCAAACAGATGTAAAAAGATACATTATAAAAGAATACATAAAAAGATACATTGTATTCCTCAGCCAATCACAGAGCAGTAGAGGTATGAATGGAGATAGTATCTCTATTCAACCTCAATTACCCTTGTATTGCCTGCAGTTACAGCTAATTGATTTTTTGCTGTCGAATCCCGTTTTTTTCGGGTCGGGTCTACCCGAATTCGAACAGCCATATTCGGGTCGAATATAGGGACAACCCGAATTCGAACATCAACACTATTTAAGATGCAGCCTTGATAGTGTTTCCTAAGGCGTCCTCTTTATTAGGAGGACGGCGTCCTAGGGACCTCCCATACTCCACGTGCAGGTAGGCAGCGTGGGGATGCCTGTGGGGGCTGGCCTGGTGATGCTGGGATGAGTGGCAGCTCCTAAAGCGTCGCCCACTCAATCCTCATCACTTGTTAGAAGAGGGTGGGTCTCCTGTCACTTGTCTCAGTGCTAGAGACAGCATGCAGCCTCTAGCCCAGTCTCCAGCCCAGCATCCCCATCTAAAAAGACGGGGACATACAGGGAAGGGGCAGAGCCATCCCCACTGAGAGGGTAGGCTTGCCTGAGTTGCACGCAAGAATTCCAGGGTGCCCCCGTCCCTGTAAGTTGGGTGAGAGGAGGGGCGCCCTCTATTTGTTTTGAATGAAAGAGTTAATACAGAGATTTAGAGATGATTAAAGGAGCAGACATGATAATAAGGATAGACAGTATCTCATATAGGATCAAGTGAATCATGGTTAGAAATGACAGGATAGAGACAAAACTGTTTCTTGCAGTTAAATATACATTCTGGATTATAAATACATTTTGTAAAAGAATTGCTAGAAATATACTAAACATACTAATATGACTTTAAATTAATATTGATTACTGATTAATACTATAGAAAAGAATTAAAGCTAAATACATCGTTTAAGCTTGGATATAGGTTGGCTTTTAATAAAAAGATCCAATTCGTTTCTGTATATCCAATTCGCCTGTAATAATTTTTTATCAAAGTCTCCCCCTCTAGGATTCGGGGTTACTTTTTCTAACACTGCAAATGAAATACTATGTAGGTCATGTTATGCATTGTTCCTATGTGGTAGCTAATTGGAGTGACCTTTTTACCGTTTTTGATCGTGAATATATGCTCATAGATTCGTTTTCTCAGGGGTCTTTTGGTTTACTCACAAAAAAATCTTTTACATGAGCACAAAATAATGTATATAAAGCCTATTGATTCGCAATTACCATGGTGATTGATCTTATGTGTAGTACCATTTGGTAGAGAAAGTGCTAGATTTTCATGGATCTGTTCACACTGGCTACAGTGGCCACATTTGAATGTGGCCCATGGTTTAGATTGATCTAGTTTTCGTGAATGTGGGTTGTAGTGGCTTAGTAAGTGGACATTTATTAGAAAAAAAGCCTATAATTGGGAAAAAAGTAGAAGTAATATCCGGGAACCCCTTTCTCACACCGAATCTTCCACCAACACTACAACATTAACACATAAACATTTCCCTCCTGGTACTCATATTAATATAGCAAAGGGCAAAAAACGTTACAAAAGTGACCTTAGTGACCAATCACCACCACACGATCCCAAACGTAAACCCTCTGTATCTGAGACACACCCCAATACTTCATCATTACCTCAACCTCCCACTCTTCCAATAGACACTGACCTTAGTTCTATCAGCAATACAATCACATCCACCCTTCCGATTCACCCCTCAGATTCTTTATCGTTTATCCCCACATCACAAACATCACCATGTGCTATACCCTCAGCAGCAAACTCACCAGAATTTACATCATTACCCACTCCCCTTCCCGCAACAATCATGCCCTCACTAGGTGCCATTCCAAAAACCAAAAACCAGGACACTTTTTTAGGGGCACTAACTCAAGTGATGCCCTCACCCAAGCGCATACAAGGGTCAATTCGGGAATACTTCCCCAAACGCCAACCTCAAAACCAAACTTAGAAATTGTGAACCTATCTACTTATGTGTGAACTCCTATCGAAGAGGGAGTCCTTAAAATGGGACTATCCTTCTGTCCATCTAGTCGACTAAATAAATTTGAAGTATTTAAAGATATTCACCTGTTTGCTAGAAACCTCACACTTAAGCTTATGTATGACATCTCAATAAAACCGAATATTCCCTTGGAAACCTTTCACTTTAAGGACTTTAGCATTGAAGACTTTCAAACTCTAAAAGCTTTACAAGAACTTTACACAGAAAGCAATCCCATGACCTATGAAACAGAATCAACACTGATATGTAACAACATACAACCACCATACCTACAAAACGGAATAAATCAACGTTTTTTCCCTCTCTTACATACAACACGCATGTACAGATCTTTGTAAACATAGCTACAAAAGATATTCTAGATCTAGATCAAAGGACCACCCTTAACTTTTCTACTTTACAACAGCAAGCCCTGAGAAATTTGCAAAATAATAAATCAATGACAAACCAGCCGATAAAGGCGGAAATATTGTTATTATGGACAATCAAAACTACGTCCAAATGTGTCTCAACATATTTCAGAACAGAGATTGGTATAGTAGCATCAATCAAGCAGAAGCCAAGAATTACTATGAAGAATACTATTTGCTCATTAGAGAGGCTCACACATCTGAAACCATAGATACTAAAACTAAACACTTTTTATGGATTAAATATCCGGTAATACCCACATTTTACAGTCTTTCCAAAATACAAAAAAATCTAATCAACCCACCAGGTCGCCCAATTGTAGCAGGCATAGACTGCATTTCATCAAGAGCCAGTGACTTAGTTGATACCTACGTAAGACCCCTTGTGACCCAATTACCATCATATCTAAGGGACACAATTCAATTGCTCCAAATACTTCAAAACAAAATAGTCCCCCCCAACACATCTCTAGTCACAGTGGACATTGAAGCTCTGTACAGCAGTATTCCCCACTCAAAGGGAATAGAAACGATTTCATCTATCCTACAAACAAACGATCTAACTCTACATTCTTACAATACCTTTATCGTCAAACTTCTCAAATACCGGTATATCCTAACGCGTAATATATTTACATTCAAAAATGAGTACTACATACAATCGCAAGGAGTTGCTATGGGGACAGAATGTGCCCCATCATACGCAAATCTTTATTTAGGACAATGGGAGAAACAATTATTTTTTAAACCTGAATTCCATTGTTATCACAAATACATATATTTATGGCGTCGTTTTATCGACAATATCCTAATTATTTAGACAGGCCCCCCTGAACTTCTCAAAAACATGCTTGAATCACTTCATGACAATGACTTTAACCTTAAATTTACCTGCAATATACATCCTCACCAAATTCCTTTTCTTCACATATATGTCAATATATCCAACGACCGGCACATTACAACATCTCTATATAGAAAAGAGACAGCAGGGAATACAATCCTCCATTCTCAAATTGCTCACCCGAAATCACTAATAAAAAGCATCCTTTACAGTCAGATGCTAAGACTTCGCAGAAACTGTACATCAACCTTAGACTTTAAGATATAAGCCAATGCACTTACAGAGAGACTTATGGCAAGGGGATATAGTAAGAAACTCCCTAAATGTACTTACCAGAAAGTTCAACATCTCAATAGAAATGACCTAATAATCAAATCTTCTAATACTCAACAAACGCCTAGATTACCCATTATTACCCGGTTCAACGAACATCATACACTTAATCATGAGAAAACATTGGCCGATTCTTACGGCAGATCCCAATATCTCCACTATAGTAGGAGACAAACCATACATGACATACCGCAAAACACACTCTCTGAGAGGTTCTTTAGTTCAAAGCCACTTCAACCCACATTAAAGAAAACTAGATCAATCTAAACCTTGGGGTACATTCAAATGTGGCCACTGTAGCCAGTGTAAATGGATCCATGAAAATCTAGCACTTTCCCTACGAAATGGTACTACACATAAGATCAATCACCATGTTAATTGCGAATCAATAGACAATATATGCTTTATTTTGTGCTCATGTAAAAGATTTTACGTGGGTAAAACAAAAAGACCCCTGAGAAAACGAATCTATGAGCATATATACACGATCAAAAATTGTAAAATGGTCACTCCAATTAGCTACCACGTAGGAACAATGCATAACTTTGACCTACATAGTATTTCATTTGCAGCGTTAGAAAAAGTAACCCCGAATCCTAGAGGGGGAGACTTTGATAAAAAATTATTACAGGCAGAAACAAAGTGGATCTTTTTATTAAAAGCCAACCATTATCCAGGCTTAAACAATGTATTTAGCTTTAATTCTTTTCTATAGTATTAATCAGTAATCAATAATAATTTAAAGTCATATTAGTATGTTTAGTATATTTCTAGCAATTCTTTTACAAAATGTATTTATAATCCAGAATGTATATTTAACTGCAAGAAACAGTTTTGTCTCTATCCTGTCATTTCTAACCATGATTCACTTGATCCTATATGAGATACTGTCTATCCTTATTATCACGTCTGCTCCTTCAATCATCTCTAAATCTCTGTATTAACTCTTTCATTCAAAACAAATAGATGGCGCCCCTCCTCTCACCCGACTTACAGGGACGGGGGCACCCTGGAATTCTTGCGTGCAACTCAGGCAAGCCTATCCCTCAGTGGAGATGGCTCTGCCCCTTCCCTGTATGTCCCTGTCTTCTTAGATGGGGATACCGGTACTAGGCTAGAGACGGCTGCCTGCTGTCTCTAGCACTGAGACGAGTGACAGGAGACCCACCCTCTTCTAACAAGTGATGAGGTTTGAGTGGGCGGCGCTTTAGGAGCTGCCACTCATACCAGCATCACCAGGCCAGCGCCCACAGGCATCCCCACGCTGCCCTACGTGCACGTGGAGTATGGGAGGTCCCTAGGACGCCGTCCTCCTATTAAGGAGGATGCCTTAGGAAACACTATCAAGGCTGCAATCTTAAACAAGCAAATAATCCTTTCCAGCGCCACTAGGAGGAGACTTCTCTAAAAAATCCAGGAACATTGCAAACATGGGCAGTTCTGCCTTTACTAAACACAATTCATTATGATTATGAATACCATACCTAATAGAAAAAACATAATATTGTTTTATCTTTAGTACCTACACTGTGGAAGCATATATGGCAAACCTATTTTGCTGACTGCATCTGCTAGGGATCATTTACTATCTTTTCCCTGGAAACTGAGACTTGATTGACCTGTGCTACCATTCAGCATCATATTAAAAATAGAGTCTACTTCATTTTCAGGTAGGACAGCAATTCCAACTTACTCTTTAACTTCACTTATACATATATTATATGATTACATATAAAGATATAAACAGAAATTCTTTTTAAATTGTAGAGACTATACTTATATAGGGGATTCTACTACACTACCCTAATTATTCTGAATTTTTCAACGGATCATCTCTATTCTGAGGTTCACTTCATTTTTCCTCCAAGATTAAGCCATATTTTGAAATATGTAAGTTTGATAATTATAGTTATTTCTACTTTATATATATTTGGTAATTCTATGATTTGATGCATTACTCATATGCTCATATATGATCTATGTATGTAGCATATATTTCTAAAAGTCAGTTTTATCTGTTTCTATTTCACTAAATTAATATACTATTGGTGTTATTCTCTAATAATTCTACTATTTGAACAAAATTTAATGAAATATATGATTTTTGTAATGTTGAACATTGCAGTGTATTGAACCCTTACATTTATGTTTGTAAATTTAGATCACCTGAACCCCGTATGTATACATAGAGAACTTTTTATTGACCTATCACTACCCCTGAGGAAGCCCACTATGGCAAAATGCATAGGGTACTACGGTTGATATGAATGGGTTCATACCTACTTAACCATTGTATGGTTATGTATATTTGTTTAACCCCCCCTAGCGTTCTAATTCTGTCAGTTTTTTGATGCAAAAAGTGATTCTATTTTTTTTGCATAGAAATTTTTCTTTATATTGTGGGCCTGTAATTCTTAGGATTAACTCCCGGGTATGATAATTATATTTATTTATTATATTATAATCATAAATTATAATATAATACATAATTATAAATAATAATTTTAAAAAATAATGAACTATTAGACAACAATGTAATCCTAAAATAAAATATAAAATTAAAAATGTACTTTTATTTTTATTTCATGTTGTGTGGTGTTTTTGCACTGTAAAAACCATTTAAAAGCAGATTACATTGTAATCTGCTTTTAAATTTCCCTCCCAGACACACCCCCATACATCACCACTCACATCACCCGGAAGATGACTCATCCTCCTGGGGTGATGTGAGTGGGGATTTCCCTGCCCTGCCTCACACAGGCACACAGACGCTGGAGCTGCTGCTCCTCGCATCTCCAGAGATGCAAAGCACAATGCAGGATTTCTGCATTGTGCTTCACATCTCACTGCAGATGCCAGCAGCAATAGCAAATTCCGGGGGGGTGTCTCTATTACATCTCTACATGAAAGGTCTCTAGCCCAGTGCTTTACATTGGTGTCCCCCAGAGGTTTTAAAAAGAACGATTGAAGAAAGAAATGGAAGGCACCGGCAGAGAAAGCAGGCTATCAAACACATTAGGCTTAAATGTTTCCAAGTAATCAGCCACTAAGGTTTTCCCATATTGGTGTATTTGTGTAATATATATTGGATGTACCGTCCACTTTGGTAAGGAGTATTTATTTTTCAAAGATTGTGGAGGCAATATTCCGATTTGATAAAATCCCCAACTGAATTCAGATCCTTTGTGGCCCATGTGTGGAAAGCTTTACGAACCTGCCACTGTGGGAATCCTGGATTACCATGGGTCGGTAGATAGCAAGAAAATAGGATTGAAAAGTTCATCCTCTTCGTGACATTCTTCCAAGTAATAATTATGTCCCTAATTAATATATTAGTTTTCAAAGAACCTGGAAGTTTTCCAATTTTTATATGCAGAAGGGCTTTGAGGTCCCATGGATTAACAACTGCTTGTTCCAGATCATAGTTTGAATAATTTTTTTTTTTTTTTATGCACGTGAAAATCAACCCACTAGCAAACAAACGTGAGGGAAAAAAACAAAAAACAAAAAGGGGGGGGGGGGGGGGGGAAGAATGGGCCTCTAATGGCCTTATATATCTGCACGTGAAGATCAACCTACTAACAAATGTTAGGGGAGAAAAAAAAGGGGGTGTAGGGTTAGGAAAAGGCCTCTAATGTCCTTATATATCTGTGCATGAATATTGACCTACTAACAATACACGAGGGAAGGGGGGAAAAAAAATCTGCATACTTTTACACCCTTTTGTATAAGTATATCCAAGTGATCCACGTATAAGCATGACTGTGATAGGGCGTGCTTGTGATAGAATTCCCGCAGACCGTGCCCCACTCCCACCTCCCCCCACCCCGGTGCAGACCCATTATGTGCACCCCATCAGCAAACAGCGGTGCACATAGAATGCTCCTTCCCACGTGCAACCCAAAAAACGCTGACGGTCCGGGTGCACTGGTAATAACCGAA
>NC_092862.1:85637109-85637618 GCF_032062135.1 Pyxicephalus adspersus | reverse complement strand
AGGATGGTAAAAGCAGCAATGGTATAAAGAGCCTGTTCACCAATGCTGTCTAGCAAACAAGATAGGGGAGTTGGAAACCTTAATGGGTGAGGAGACGCAGACCGTGCCCCACTCCCACCTCCCCCCACCCCACCCCTTTATTAACAAATAACTTAAAAATTTAACTGTTTTAATAAATACCCATAAATAACAATATAAACACATAATCAACAAATAATAACAACTTACAAATAATAACAAATAACTGTAAACAATACATTATTAAAAACATCGTTTTCCTAAAACACACCCCCTGGTTACTGGTCCTCGAAGGCCCCACTATTGTAACCCCTTGCACATAATGGGTCTGCACCGATATGTAATGCTCCCAGCCGCACCTCCAGCTCAGGAATGATACCAGCAGCGCTCGCAGCTCTACCACAAAACAATTTAACCTTCCCAACAACAACCTTACCGAGGGTCCCATACCATAGATGAGACCCTCACCCCCACTGAAACCGTCCAATACC
>NC_092862.1:85589953-85636398 GCF_032062135.1 Pyxicephalus adspersus | reverse complement strand
CGCCACAAGAGCGACACCTTGCCCTTGTGCGCCCCGCCACACCCGGACAGCTCTCTGAATTCCTTCCTGCAACCCTAGACACCACAGATCCATACCCACATCAGACAAGTGCACCCCATCAGCCTCCGAATACAACCCTAAGTCCCCTTCCAACTCCTTATGCCGGACTACCACCCCCCCATTCCGTGCCACAAAGCCCCCCACCGTTTTGTTAAGCTTAATCCTAGCTTTATTCACCCGGGCCACTGACCGAGCGCCTCGACATTGTGTCCTGGCCACCACATTGAACCAGACCACTATGACACCCGGCAAGAAAGCAGCCTAGGCAGCTCCCCCCTAATGTCCCTGGATAATTTGCTAATTGGCCTCCTCCCCAAATCATTTCCCCCTACGTGCAATACCAACAAATTTGGACTCCTATCCCACTGCAAATACCGACGAACCTCTGCCAGCAGCCTACTCCATTGCATCTCGGGCACTCCAAACCACCGAATTACAACTTCGGCACGAGGGAAACCCATCTGCCGCCCATCCGGCCGTAATGCTGCTCGTCTTGCCCCCCGTCTCACATAGGAGTGCCCAATGATCCAAACAAGACACTGGGAACCACCTAAAACAAAATAACAAAATTATGCACAACGCGATACCATCCATTCCCAGCGACCAATGCGCTGAATAACCTCCTCCCCAAGGCCCCACAAAGCTGCCTCCTTAGCTGCCCCTATTCTGAATGAATGCGAGGAAAATTGTCCTGCCTCCACCCCCTCCTCCCATAAACATCTTCTAAAAACTACCACAAACTGATATCTCGATAAAGCCAAACCTTCAGCGTGCACCAACAAGGGCCCACCCCCCTCAGGCCTAATCGCCAAAAATTCCCTCACAGCCTCCACCAGACAAACCAACCCTCCACCCAAACTCTGTAAAACAATATCCACCCCCTTACCCCCCGGTCTGTTTTTGACCTGGCCAGGCGAATCCTAAGTTGCTCACCGTCACACTTCACATCACTCACCTGAATTCCTCCCGGCTTCTTTTTTGCCTGGCTGACCAGCTCCCCAATTCTAAAAGCCCCAAAAAAGGCTAAAACGAATGCCACTCTGAACAACGCCCTCTCATAACTAGTACTACAGATCCGCTGTAACCTCTTCACCAATGCTATCAACAAGGGAAACGACACCGGCCTTCTCCCATCCATTCTTACTCTCCCCTTCCTAAACCCCTTCACCGCCTGTCGCACTAAAAACTCCCTACTTAAATCCTTCAACCCCATTAACTTGAACCAGAAGGCCAAGCCTGCTAATTTTTTATTCATAACAGCGACCCAAAAAATAAATCAGCACCCCCTTAAAATTCTCTTCTGACCTGGCCCCCCCACATTCCTCACAGAAATCCCACCATTCTTTCCATACCGCCGAATACGCCAACCATGTAGCCACACTCACTGAACGCCGAATCATACCCGCTACGATGCCAAGGGGATCTTCCACAGTTCCTGAGGGCACGGGACACCTTACCGCTCCGCCCCTGGGACCAGCTGCCGGAACCGCTTCTACTGAAACCGAGACAGAGAGTCAGCTATATTGTTAACAGTACCAGGGATATGCACAGCAGCCACCGCAATGTTCCAGCGAAGGCAACAAAAAACCAACTGCCTCAGCAATCACCGGCGGTGAAGATGTCGAATAGGCATTCACCGCCTCAACCACACCCAAATTGTCACAGCAGAACCTTATCCATTTGCAAGCTCCCCACCCCACAACTCCAGCGCTACTACAATGGGGAACAGTTCTAAGACCGCCAAATTTGCCAACAAACCAGTCTCCCTCCACTACTCAGGCCAAGGTTCAGCACTCCATTTTCCCTGCCAAAATGCTCGTACCCAGATGCTCCTGCCGCATCTGTAAATAACTCCAGGTCCGCGTTCCAAACCGGCCCCAATAACCAAACTGACCTTCCATTGTACTCATTCAAAAATCTCCTCCAGACTTCCAAATCCTCCCTCAAGTCCTTGCGCAGACGAATAAAATGCCCTGGGCAACTTACCCCAGCTGTAGCCGCTGCCAATCTCCTTCCAAATATCCGCCCCATAGGCATGATCCGGCAGGCAAAATAACTTACCCAGAAGTCCCTCAACGTAAGTTTTTTTCTGTCCACTGCCCTTGCCACATCAATCCGTAATGCCTCCAACTTGTCTCCTGGCAATCGACACTCCATCGCCACTGTGTCAATTGTGATCCCCAGAAAAACCAACTCCGTCGTCGGGCCCTCTGATTTATCTTTCGCCAAGGGGACATCGAACTTGTCTGCCAAGAAATCGAATGTCGCCACCAGCACCCTACACATCGCTGACTCAGGTGGCCCGATGAAAAGAAAATCGTCTAGGTAATGGATGACTGAATCTACCCTGGCTACCTCCCGCACTGTCCATTCCAAAAACGAACTAAAAGTTTCGAACAGCGCACAAGACAAAGAGCACCCCATCAGCAAACAGCGGTGCACATAGAATGCTCCTTCCCACGTGCAACCCAAAAAACGCTGACGGTCCGGGTGCACTGGTAATAACCGAAAGGCCGCCTCTATGTCAGCCTTTGCCAACAGGGGTCCTCTGCTGCTATACTTACGCACCCATTTCAGTGCGCTGTTGAATGACGTAAAGGATACGGAACAAAGGCAGGGGTCAATCGCCTCATTCACTGATGCACCGGCCGGGAAAGACAAATGGTGAATGAGACGAAATCTGTTGGGCTTCTTCTTGGGCACCACCCCTAAAGGAGAAATCACCAAGTCCTCCACTGGTAGCGCTGGGAAGGGCCCCCCCATCCTGCCCAATCGCACCTCCTTCTTCAATTTTTCTCCTAACACCTCCGGGTGTAATCTCGCTGACTTCAAATTCCTTGCCACTGGGGGGAGCTCCTTCAATGAGCAAGGAATCCGAAAACCCTCTGTGAACCCCTCTTCCAAGAGCTTAGCAGCCGTCTGGTCTGGATACCTACTTAGGAAAGGCCGATACCTCTGGGGAAACCAATAGCCACCCTCCTTGATCTCCCCGACTGTGAAAAGCCATAAAACCACTGAGGGTAGTGTCTAGAAAACAATCTAACATGAGAGTAAAATGGGAGATGTGTTTCCTGTAGAAAATTAATATCTTGTCGAAGGGAATAAAGTTCTTGAAGAACTTGGTGCCTCTTAGTGGCCAAGTGTGAACCTTTCACATTATAAGAAATCAAGGTTGAAAAATCATTAACCATGAAAAAGAGAAGATACAGTCATGAATTCTGTGATATTATCATGACATTCATCTTAACGAAAAAACCATACCAATAGACAAAACATTTAACATACCATAGTTTTCCTAAAGTTGCTCACGGTTTGGTTTGTGAAACAAGTGGAAACTTTTATTCAAGTGGAGTTAGAAAAAACAGGAGTTTGAAAACAAAAGGAGTTAAATCCTTATAGTAAGCACAAACTGTAAGTAAACGTTTTTAACTCCTTGTAAACAAACATTGTTACTGGTGAGTGGTAGCAAGGTGGAAGGTTTGGTTCAGTGCACAGTCTGCCATATGTATGCACAAATGGAGCAACAGCTCCTAGGTGAATACCGCTGTGACAGATGTGTGCAAGTCGCCTTTCTGGTATCTCGCATTGGAGAGCTGGAGAAGCGCATTGCAACACTGAAATCACTGGATCACCTTGAGAGGGGTCTCCTGCTCACTGAGCAGGCAGTTAATGGCTTAGATGTGGAGGGTGGAGAGGTTAATCAGGATGAGCATGTAGGGAGTTGGTATAATGTAACTAGAGGGAGTGGTAGGGGCACCCAGAAAAGGAAGGCCAGCCCTGGGTTTGAGCACCCCAACATTATTGCATTGCAAAGTTATGTAATGTGCAGGTGGCAGACCCAGTGGTGGCAACTCTAGATGGTACTGCTACCCCTAAGACCCGGGAGAGCAGCACATCTAGTAGTGGTGGGGAGGGAAACGCCAATTGATTGTCATAGGGGATTCTATCATCAGGAGGACTAATAGAATAGTTTGTCGCCCAGATCCCTTCAACCGAATGGTTTGCTGTCTCCCTGGTACCAGGGTTCTGCATGTGGTGGACAGAGTGGACAAAGTACTGGGTGGGGCTGGACAGGACCCAGCTGTCTAGGTCCGTGTTGGAATCAATGACAATATAAATGGAAGATGGAGGATCCTTAAAAATCAGTTTAGAGAATTAGGTTTCAAGTTGAAGAAAAGGACCTCCAAGGCTTTATTCTCTGGAATATTGCCTGTGCCATGGGCAACACAGGAAAGGCAGAAGGAGCTTAGGCAGCTAAACGCATGGCCTAAGTCCTGGTGTAGAAGGGAAGGGTTTGGGTTCATAGAGCACTGGGCTGACTTTTCATTGGGGTACAACCTGTATGCCAGAGATGGTTTGCACCTAAATGAAAGGGGGTCTGCTGTGCTAGGGGACATTTTAACTAGGACAGAGGGGGTGGGACAGTCAAATAAGGTGGCAGAAATGTTAGTCAGGGGTCAGACACTAGTGGAGGGTGGATTGGGGATAGTTGGGGGGAGGATTATGGATAATTGTAAGGAGCTTCCCATGTTACAAACAAACATTGCATTGTGCAGTACTAGTTGTACTGAAAAACAAAATGTTTTGGCAAACAAGGATGGTAAAAGCAGCAATGGTATAAAGAGCCTGTTCACCAATGCTGTCTAGCAAACAAGATAGGGGAGTTGGAAACCTTAATGGGTGAGGAGAATTATGACTTAGTTGGCATTGCTGAATCCTGGCTTTGTTCTTCGCATGACTGGGCTGTCAATATTCCTGGGTATAGTCTCTTTCGTAAAGACAGAGTCAAACGAAAGGGTGGTGGTGTCTGTCTGTGAGAAGTGGTCTAAAAGTGAATGTGAAAGAAGAAATTGTGGATGGAACAAGCAAAGAGGTTGAGGCATTATGGGTGGAGTTAAATGTGGGGTTGAATAACACACAAATATTGATTGGAGTCTGCTATAAGCCCCCCAGTACTAAGGAAGAAATAGAAAATCAACTACTAGCACAGATAAAAAAAGCAGTAAAAAAAGCAGCAAAACATGGAAGTGTTTTAATCATGTGAGATTTCAACTACCCTGACATTGACTGGAGTAATGGCACTACAGGAACAGCAAAAGGGAGGACATTTTTGAATTTAATACAAGATAATATTATGGTACAGTTTATAGAAGCCCCAACTAGAAATGATATAAAAACATTTAATTTTAAGAGAGCAAATTTTCCATTATTAAGGGTGGCTCTCTGTGACTTAGACTGGGAAACAATATTGTCCTCAAAGAACACAGAACAGAAATGGGAATGTTTCAAGTCTGGTCTACAAAAGCAAACTAAAAATATATTCCAATGGGTAATACGTTTAGGAGGCTAAAATAAAACCTATGTGGCTTACAGCTGATGTTAAAAAAGTCATAAGGAACAAGAAAAGGGCATTCCAAAAATATAAAAATGAAGGATCACCTTCATCATTTGAAACCTTTTAAAGAATATTACAAAAGAAGTAAAAAGGAGATAAAATGTGCAAAACTTCAAAATGAAGTATAAACATATAAAACCCATATTATATGGGAAAATATTCTGACCCATAAATACCATTTCATATTGTGAAAACACAAATAAAAAAAGGTAAATACACTACAGCCATTATCTCTAAAAAGTCCTCAGGACCTTTACAGAGGAGCAGTAGTAATTGGCGCTGAAGATTGACGGGGTCTCTTGAGTTGATTCCCTTGCCAGGGTTCATGTTGTGACATACTATGCCCCCTACAACCATCTTCCTGCCATCTTGGGAGGTAAGGCTTTTGTATTCCCAAATTAATCAAGGTCTTTTGCAAAGCGCAGTATAGAGGGACTTTAGCTGTCAAGCAAGCAGGGAAACCCCATCTGTATTGTATACCAGCCTCACGAAGTGTAGCTAAAAGGGAGCGTAACACCCTGCGCCTATCAAGTGTAGCTTTAGCAAAATCTAGATAGTTAGTGGTGGATGCCCCATCAAAATCCAAGGTAGAGGATACTTAAGCTTCTCCTGTATGGCTGCTTTATTTGAGAAGTAATGTAAACGAAAAATAATGTCCCGGCATGAATCAAGTGCAGCAGCTTTTGCTCTAGGCACTCTGTGTATTCTATCAAATCGAAGCGGAGCAGTAGATGAAAAGCCCATAATCTGATTAACCTCCTGGGCGTTACACTGATGTCTAGATTTCTGTACCAAAAGCGGTACACTGTTTTTCATTAAATTTTTTTTTTAAATTGTAGACCTGTAACTTACAGAAATATGTCCGAACAGGGTTCTAGTAGATATCATGAATATAAAAAATGTTTGAAACACACAATCATGTAAAAAAAAAATACTTTTAATAAAATTAAATAAAAGACACAAAAATCAGCTTAAACAAGAATACATAAAAAAATAAAAAATACTGAAAATGCGATAATTCTGTATACTGTATAGTAATATATTTTTCTAAAACACCTGCCTAGTGTCCAACGTCACATACCTATAGACAAAACCACATAAATATATTTTGTATTATTTTGTATTGGATCCAATACAAAATATTTGAATTTCCCGCTACGACCCCCATCGACGGGCGCACGCACGGACATCATCAGGAATCGCCGAGGGACGCATACGCGAACGCCGGGTGTTCTAATTCTTTCCAAACTTCCATGCAAAAAGTGTTAATTTTTTTGCATAGAAATTTATTTTAGATTGTAGGCTATAATTCACCGAATTACTCAATAATTACTTATAATTCACCGAATTACCGCATAACTCACCGAAATAGGGCCCTCACTGTAGGTTCCAACTGATAGGCCCTGTAGCTTCAGGTAAACCTTTTATCCTAAAATTATTCCTCCTGCCTCTATTTTCAGCATCTTCTAACTGGTAGAATTTGGTACGTTGAACCTTTACTGACCTTTGCTTTTATGGCCTGTTCTTGAGAGTCCAGCCTATTTTCCACCTCTTCCACCCTGGCCAGGGTGTGGGTAAGGTCAGTACGCAAAGAGGATACTTCTGCTTTGAAATAATCCTTCATGTCTGCAAACATGGAGGACAGGTCATCCTTAGAAGAGCACGAACATATTCTGTCAAAGATCCAGGTGAAGACAAGTTCAGGTCCAGCTGATTCACAGGGACAGGAGACTCAGACTGTATGTCTCTGGAGCCCTGTAATAAGTTGCTGCAAGGGCTCTGAGCTGAAGTAGAGGAAGGGAGGGGGGGACATAGCTTGACTGCCTACCAGCAGCTCTGTGTCTGCCAGGAGGAAAGACTTGACTGAATGTTCTGCTGGCATCCTAGCAGGAATTCCCCTGCCCTGCTTTCTCACCATGACTTGCAGGCTGGAGAGGTGTGTATTGGGTCGGGTAGAGAGAGGGACAGACAGATGCCTCGAGGCTCTAGCTAGCAGCCACCATCCGACGCCGTCCTCAGGCCACGCCCCCTATGAAGGGGCCTTTTAACCAATTAATCATATGTCTGGAAGGACAAGTTCCACAATCTGATAGTGGGCAGATTTAACCTACCTTCCGATGATAGAAGATATCATTTGTGAATAGATATGCGTGGATGAGTTCCCTTCCACAAAAACTTTATAAATGTTTTATTTCACACATTGACATCTGTGTGTTTTTTTATTATTGTGATGGTTTGAAGTGGATACAATAATTTGGAGAAATACATCATCTGAAGCAAGTGGCATCTGCCCATCAAAGACCGAGGTTAGTGTTCCTACATTTTCAATTTTTAAGTTTTTGTTGTAGTGGTTGATGGTTCAGGGAATATATAGAGGACAGCAGCGCACCCACCTACCCTAAATAAAGAAGGTGATGAGAGAAGAGAGTAGTGTGCAGCCACGTTCTATTTTTATTCAGAGTTAAAGACAATATTTCACTCCTATTAAAATTTATATGAAGACCTGATACCATTCCAAATTTTAAAAACAAGGCATGTAAATAGGATAAGTCCGTGGCTGGCCTGGAAGTGAAAACTAATAAATCATCCGGAAAGAAAGCGGAACGTATCTCCTGGGTGTGAAATTGGATGCCATGCAGGCATAGGAAATTCTCAATGTCTCTTACTAATGGCTTCAGAGCTATATTAAAAAGAAGTGGCGATAGTGGGCATACCTGTCAAGTACCCCTGTAGGGGCTTTGTACATTTCCAACAGTAGATGATAGTAGGGCCCCTTCAATCCTTTAGGAACTCCAAAAAGACATTGCAGATTAACACTATCAAAAACCTTCTAGGCATTATTGCCCACCATCACCACATCTTCTGTGGAGTGTGTTTTAGCATACTCCAGCACAGCGAGAACCTTCCTAATATTTGTAACTGCAGATCTGCCTTTAACAAAGCCCACTTGCACTGGTGATAAAATTTGTGAAAGGAATTTTGCCAGCCAATCCGCCATAAATTTGAATAAAATTTTAGCATCAATATTTATTAGGGAGATGGGCCTGTAAGACTTTGGATAGCTTGGATCCCCATCCTTTTTGGGTAGTACTTTGATATAAGACTCCGTGCCAGTTGGAAAATATTAACCCCCTTGCCACGTATCAGTATACAAGTTTTCCAGAGTGGGAGACACTTCCTCCTTTAACATCTTAAAAAATTCAATTGTATACACATCTGAGCCTGGTTCTTTCCCCATGGACATGCGACCTATGATTGACATCATTTCTTCTGTAGTGATAGGTGAGTTTAAGTAATCCACTTGAGTGGGAATGTCACTGAACCTCAAAAAACAATTTAATTTTTAAAGAGATTCCTCCCAATCCACTAATATCTTTCCCAAAAATGCTGCTCCACCATAGAATAGTGCTAAATAAGAACCATGCCAGGATGTGGCAAAGACTATTTTAAGTGGATATGCTTAAAATTAGTGATATTCTTCACAAATGATATGTTATGTTGGTATGTTTTTTTTGTTTTTACTGACATTTTCAAATAAACTAAACAATAACATTACACAAAAAAAGTGCTTAGAATAGGGGGAAGATAAGAAAAAGGGGGAACGGGGCGAATAGGGGGTTCAAAACAAAAGAAGAAGAGTGACAACCAGTAACCAGACATCAGTAGAATAAACATATGAGGTCAAACATAGTTGAACACCTTTTAGGTTACAAAGTCTACAAAAATAGCATAATTCACATATTGGAAACTTGTGAGGTATACAGGCCTATCAGGTTTAGAGTGAAATCATAAAGGTTGGTGGGTAGAGGTACCTTTTAATCATTTACCCCCTTTGTAAACATTTAAAGTTTAAATTCAAAACAAAATAAAGAGAAAAATAGGTGGGGGAGTTAAGGGTTAAGGGGGGGGGGGTTCCCTGCTTGAAAATTACATGATTATAATCTAACCATAGGCCTCATGTGTTGTAGAACTTGTTAAGGTTGTTTTTAAGAGTACAGGTCAATTTGTCATTGACCATTATCCAGTTAAGTTTGTTTTTGGTGAACTCAAGCTTTTGTTAATCTGAGCATCTAAAAAGATATATTTAATTATTTTAGTTAACTGTTTCGGAGTAATATCCACTAATTGGGAAAAAAAGAGCACTCTCTATTTTTCTCAGGATGTTTAACCTGGGTGAAAGAGTGTATTAGGTTAAAAATAAAAAAACAGTATCTCTGAACCCTAGGACTTCTCCACCAGGCGTGAAGTACAGTTCCAGTCTGACCACATCCTCGAAAACAAAGAGGAGAGACAGAGGGATTGGCTTTATGTATCCTGACCAGGTACCATCTCATCAAAACCTTATATTTGGCCTCTATTATCAAAGTTTTCAGAAATATTTTGGAAATGGACACTGATAGATCCTGCCATTCTTGCACGCTTTGCTCCACCTCTAAATCTGACTCTGATTTTTTCATATAGGAAAGTTTCTTATCGTGTAAGAAGAGAGTATTCTATACTAACGAGATCCTCCCCTTGGGTTCAGTTATAAAACTAAGTTTTTTCAAATCCCATACCCTTTAGGGTGGACTCAACGCTTTAAAGTTATTTTGAATAAAAGACCTAATTTGTTGAAAACGGAAAATTTCTGTATATGGAAGGGAGAGGCTCTCTTGTAAATGGGAGAAGCTCAGAATAGCCTTGCTATCAAGAAAGTTTCTGATTCTGAAAAAACATTTGCTGCGCCACCAAGAGAATTGAGCCAGTTCACAACCTGGAGGAAATTCAGGATTATTGAATAGGGGAGTCAATGGAGCATGGGGCGGTAGTTAAAGTTATTTTTTTGTCCATCCCATACTGAGAGAGCATATGAAAGTGAAGGATAGAGAATCACAGGTCTCATAGAGGAGGGAATCCACATAAGGACCTCGATTGGTATTGAGGGGCAGGCCAGGGCCTCCAGGTCAGTGCATTGTGGTCAATGTTGGCATGTTCCATACACTATAACAGAGAGAGACAGAGCACAACAAAAATCACTCTTTTTAAATTTAGGAAGTTAATATGTCTGCAGTTTCAACTTTTCAAAATAAAGGTTTGAAAATGTGGCAAAATTAAACAAAAACAAAAAAAGTGCACCGATAATACACTAAAATTGCATACCGTAAAAAGGACTTTGCTTGTTCTAAATTGGTTGTAACCAGCAAAAAGTCGTCAGAAAGTCGCATCAAAATTCTGTAATAAGCAAGTAAAAATTAAATTAGAGTACAGAAGAATGTCATCGTTCTGTAAGCTAAAACAATAAAGAGTGTAAAGGGTCAAGTCAATGAGATACTTGAGTTGCCCATACAATTGTCCATAAAGTGTGTTAATGGCAGCAAGGTGTCTGTAAAGTAGACCACTGTATTATTAGTATATACAGCCATGTGGAAAAGAAGGTATACCTTCTTAATGTTAAAAGTTTTACATAGCTGTTGTACCCCAAGATTGTTTATAGATATATGTGGATAGATATATGTGTATATGGGTGTGTATATATATATATATATATATATATATATATATATATATATTTATTTAATGAGATATGTAAACTAATGTGTGCTGTTTTCAGTGAAACCCAAGTTTATTGGGTGTTAATTTTTACATTAGTTGGTGAATTTTGAGATTGATTGGTGTGTGGACTAAAGTACATATAGCGATATTTTGGTGTTTGCTTTGAACAAAAGCATCCTAAATTATATGACTTGAGCCTTGTTCAGATGGCCATTGCATTTTAAGTTATTTGTCCAATTTTCAGCAGTAATTAAGTTTTATTAGGCTAGGTACACACGTGCAATAATTATTGTTTGAAAAGAAACGATCCACGATTATTTCCGATTATTTTGAACAATCATATTCTGAACAATTCTGTAAATGCTGTAACGATCGTTCAAAGATGTACCAATAATGTACACACTAGGAACGATCGTTGAAACGATGCAGAAAGTGGCATGTACAGGAGAAAGTGTATCACAGAACAATCCACGATCATGGAACGACCGTACACACTATAGCTTACAAACGATCGTCGCCCAATCAGATCTGCCAGGACCGTCGTTCGTTTCCAGTGACATTCCTCCTTCATCGGTGTCGTTGACCAGTCATTGGGCACTTTTCTTGTTAAAAATTATCAAACGATCTTTCGTGGATTGTTCATTTCCAATGATAATTATTGCACGTGTGTACGCAGCCTTACTCTGTTTAGGTGGGAATAATTGAAGCTTTAGCCTTTTGTTCACTGCTGAAGTGTGATCCTTGATATCACCCTCCATTGTTAACTACTTAAGCTACGTACACACTTCCAATTATTATCGTTGGTAAACGAACGACGAACGATCCTGCACGATATCTGCGAACGATCGTATAGCACCGATCCTGTACATACAGATAACGACACGATCGTTCGCAGATATTGTACACACGATAGATGCGATCGTTTGAACAATACAGGAAGTGACGTGCACCACAGGAAGTGAGCGAACGTTCGTTCACCGCGCATGCTCAGAACATGGACGATCAATGAACGACCGTACACACGATAGATGGTCAACGATCGTCGTCCAATCCGATCCGCCGGTCCGGTCGTTCATTTCCAAAGACTATCCTCGTTCGTCGGCGTCGTTGGTTACTTTTTTTACGAACGATTTTTGCCCAATCAATCGTTCGTCGTTTGTTCATCGTTCATTTCCAACGATAAAAATTGGAAGTGTGTACGCAGCTTTACTGTAAAAGGCTGATAATTCTTATCAGACTGTTGTCTGTGTATTATCTATTTATGGTGAGCAGGACTCTTTGTTCTATCAGGTCTTTGTTCTTCTAAAGGTGTGCATTCTGGTCACAGTCTATTGTTGTGGTAAAACTTGTGTTGGCAGTTTTAGCCTAGAGGGGCATAACCTTATCTGGCACTACTCTTTTGTTCTTGATTTTTATATACATTTTGTTTTAGTTTAACATTTCACCTTGTAAAGTGGTCACCTTGTAAATTAATATGTATTATCAGTTATCTAACAATAGCAAATGAATAAAGAATAGGAGAAAGTAGGGTATTTTAAATGCAGCAGTGTATTAAAAATAGTAGACACACATACAGTGTTACTGTATAAATACCAGCTCTGTTTCATTACCAGCCACCAGCACTTGAATTGATGTGCCCTGTCAATCATTTGTGACTGTGACTCCTTCAATCTTCTTTAACCCACCCCTAACTTCATATTTCAATATCTAAAAGTCCTCTGAAGAAGCCAATATTTGGGCGAAACGTGTCAGTACACGACATCCATTTTTTAACCCCATATGCACTGATCTCTGCTATAATAGGAGTCAATGTCTAGCTCTCCACATCCCCCACAGCATAGTTCTCAGGGAATTGTAGGAACATTAAGGATATGTACTAAATGTGTGAAGTAACACTGTATAGGTTTGTCTACTTTTTTAATACACTGCTGCATTTAAAATACCCCACTTCCTCCTATTCTTTATTCATTTGCTATTGCACATCCATAGGGGTATGCAGCACCTTAAACATTAAAGGAGGTGAATTGGTACACCCTACACTAGATTCATCTTTCAGTTATCTAACAGGTTTTAATATACGAAGTTGCAAATTCCAGGTACAGGCCTGTTGGAAATGGCTTCCTTATCCAGTTTGGGAAGGTTTTTGTCAGCTTACACTCTTAAGCATAACAGCATCAATTTTGCCTCAGATGCTAAATTTAAAGAGTCTCCATGGGCATATGTGCAGAAAATATTTGATCAACAAATTAAGACTGGTAAAAAGAGTAAACAGCTAAAAAGCCTAGCTTTAGAAGGTATGTATGCAGCCTGCATGGCTATGACCACCAAAATAGTTAAATTGGAAGAACTATTACAGGACTCTGAAAAGCAAATGCTGAGAAAAGAAAATAACATTACGGTTTTACAAGACCAAATACAGAATTTATTTGCAGCTATTGAAATGATCAAGGTCAAAGATTTATCAGGGAAAACTGGGATTGAACGTGATCACCTTAGTAAGGCATACAAAGTAACCCAAGATGAGCTCTGTGAAGCAAAAAAAGGTAAAACTATAGACCACACACATTGCAACCAGAGAGAGGCACAGCTGATACAAACCATTTCTGTTCTTAAAGGAAGGCCAGCCATTGCTAACCGATTGGGTCAAAGTAAAAACACTGCACCAGCTTGTGCAAAAGACATGTCTATGAGTAAGGCTGATGCCTCATCCAGTGTTTGTAAGGTCAGAACTCTGATAAAACCATTCCTAAACAGTCATCAAAGGCTCCTGATATTCCAGGTCCTCAGCCTAAACCTGTATCAGGGGTGTTTTAAATGTTTTAATGCCTTTCACAAAATAAGATGCTATTCTTGTGGACTATTTGGCCACATTGTCAGATTTGTTTGTCCCTTTGTACTGAAAGGAGGATAAACCAACGTCCATATAAAACACACAGACATGATACTGAGGTGTATTCACCCTGTTGGGGGACCCATCCTCATAAGCATAGGCCAGGGGACTCTCCCAAAAATAAAAAGGCAGAAAATAATTCTTTACAGGCTGAAAACGACCAGCTGAAAACTCAACCTAATAGTTTATTAGAAGAGTTCAGAGCTTTAAAAAGAGAGTACAGGGAAATTTTGAATTGTAGGTCAGGAGGAAATGACCAAGCTGTTGGGAACCTCCCACAGAGTAAAATGTTATTAATGATTTTTAAAGTTTTGTATTTTAGGAAAAATTGCAGACCAATGATGGAATCTTGATATGACCCGGACAGGTAAAACAATTTAGGTAATCTAGAGGACCCTAAAACACACAGTACCTTGCTTTGGTCTTTTTTTATGTACAGTGCTTTTTAATGTACAGCGCTGCATAAAATGTTGCTATTATATAAATACTGTTTGAAATAAAATATTAAAACAAATAATATTTGTTATTTATATATACGTTTTTGGTGTGTTTTAAGAAGAAGCCTCCCATTGTAAAATTGCAGTCAGGTTGGAAAACAGTTCTAAATTTTTTTGGTAGCTGTATCCTTTTGTTGTCCTTTCCCTTTTGGGCCTGACTTGCACTTTGTTAAGTAATTCATTAACATACGAATCACTAGCTTATTAGGAAAACTGCCTTTAGTAAATGACCATTTAAATGGCAAGTCATTCCTTCCCCGAACTTTTTTTAGTGTGTTTTTAAAAGACAGACATTTAAGTTTTTTTCAAGTACAATATAGAATAAATGCTACTTGACAATAAAAGGTTAAAGGGTTAAGAAAGGAACCAAGTTAAGGAAGTATTGAATCTATATTACTTTTTTCCTGTGTGCTAAAATTTTTGGAATTTTTACCTTATCGTTTTATTTGTCAGAGTGTCTCTGACAAAAGCATACAGTCCAATATTTTTTTTATATATCCGATCCATGTTTCCTTGTTTGGGAGTTACTCAAAGGGGGAGGTGTGTTTACCGGAAGTTACTCAAGAGGGAGAGGTAGGTGTACTTGATAATATTTTCCTACAGTCTGAGAAGGTCCCCTGACTTGAATAACACCTGATATTGATAGTATTTCATAGTCATAGTCTAAGAAGATCTCCTTACTTTGGTTATACCTGTAATCAGAGTTTCCCCACAATAGGAAAATATTACCAATTTGTCATAATGAGTGTTTAGGTTCTTCACACTTTTATTGATTGTTCGAGTATTGATTATGAGCAACTTCCCACTGCAGTTCTATTATGTGCCCATATTGGTTATAGATATTGAGTTAAGAGGTTCAGACTTCCAAGTTTGCTTCTGGATGAACTTGTTTTGCTTCCTTGCAACTGCTTATCAATATGACCTCTCCCACAGGAACTGGAGGATTCAGTGTATCCGAGTGCCCAAGCCATGGGCTATGTACAGTATTGCGGTCTGCAGCACATGGTAATGGTCATTTCCCAGCCAAGGATTCTGCCAAGCTGGACACATTTCCTGTACACTGTCCATATTGCTGATACAGCATAGAAGGGGAGGCTTGGTCAGGTGCACAGCAGAAGGCATGCAAAGAAGGATTGGCAGACATACTGCGCAGACTGATGAAATGTGTGTAATCTGATGATGTGGTGATGGCTACAGGTAGTGCTTAAATTAACAGCTTTGTTAAGTGTAGGGAATCCTTTTATGTTTTCTGTTTTTAATGAAAATCAATAAATTTAATGAGAGCATGACAGAGGCACTGAAAAGTTTAAATTCAGACCAATTTTTGATGGAGAAAAAAAATATAGAAAGTGGGATAGAGATACTCATTTGAGTCCATCCATCCCACTCAATATATGGAAAAAGAGGGGAGTTCCTCTATACAAATGTAATTGGGTCCTGGGCCAGGGAGAAAATACCCTGTGCCAAAACGGGGGATGAGTTTGCCGCAGACGCTATGATACATGGCATCACTGCATAATAGCGTCCCACATAGGGAGCGCCCCTCCCGTTTCCCGTAGGTGCAGGAAAAAGAATTCAAAATAGATAGAGGGTTATCCTTTGTAAATGTCATTGTGTTGTTGAATCTGCTGAATATGAACCAAATTATTTTACACTGTTGAAATGTACGGAAAAAAAAGCACATAATGTAAGATATAATATAAGATGTTAACATAATTGTCCCAAAAATTGCTTATACAGATAAAACAGACCAAAGAACTGAAAAAGAATTAAGGTAATATTGAGCAAGGAGCAAGCAAGGAGATTTTGATATGATCTAACAAGATGTGTAAAGAGTACATAGATTTCACAAAAATATAGTTTAGAGGTCATCCCTGGAGTAGAAATGGTTTAAAGATAATACATCATTTAGGCCTGGAGGTAATAAAGCATCTAAGGTTTGAATCCACCTAGTTTCTGCTCTAAGAAGGGCTGGATTTATGGTACCTCCCCTAGAGTTGGGAAGGATTCTTTTCAGTACAGAAAATGATATAATTTTAGCATCGAAATTATGTGTCATATCAAAATGATAAATGACCAGGGTGGCCATTTTCCCTGTGATTATGAGATATAAATGTTTGTAAATCCGTTTTCAAGTTCTCTTTTCATTTTTCCTATGTAAAAACATCCGCATATACATGTAATTAAGTATATAACACCAGATGTGTGTGATATGTGCAATCTATGTGATGTTTTATCATGTGCCATTTTTTTATTTGGGAGTTGGAAGCCTCTCTGTTCACTGAGCCAGGGGCACTGCGAACATTTACCACATCTCACAGTGCCCAGGCTCAGCGTTGTGTGGAGGCTATCTGATGGTTCAATATAATGGCTGTGTACTAGGACATCCTTCAAAGAAGAAGGTTTCCTATAAGTGATATTTGGTTGGGGATTTGGATGTTTGAAGTATTTGGATGTTTTCAGGTCACTCAGAAGAATTTCCCAGTGTTTTTTTTTAGAATTCGCTGTACCTTGAATATTATGTGTAGTAATTACCCTTACTTTGGTTTCAGGTGAAGAAGGATTTTTTTGGGTAAGTAAAGAATTGCGGTCTTTCGAGAGGGCTTGTTTGTATGCTTTCTTAGAAAGTTTTTTACTATAGCCCCTAGCTAAGAGCCGCTTCTCTAATGCTTGAGATTCTTTTTGGAAATCTAGCCAACCAGTGCAGTTTCTTCTTAATCTGCACTGATTGGCAAGAAAAAGGGATACTCTTTAGAGAAAAAGGGTGAGCACTTTGCATATGCAATATTGTATTGCCAGCAGTATTTTTTCTAAATAACGTGGTATTCACACCCCCACTGTCGGTGGTTTTAATCTAAATATCTAGAAATGGTACTTGTTTCTTATCATAAAACATGGTAAATTTTAGGGTGTATTAATTTGCTTGTAAATCCTTAAAAAATCTTGTAATAATGATTCAGATCCAACCCAGATTAAGAAAATATCATCAAAATACCTTTTAACCTCCTGGGCGTTTCACTAATGTCTGGATTTCTGTACCAAAAGCGGTACACTGTTTTTCATGAAATTTTTTTTGTAGACATAAAGACCTGTAACTTACAGAAATATGTCCAAACAAGGGTCTAGTAGATATCCTGAATATAATAAAGTTTGAAACACACAATCATGTAAAAAAAAAAAAATAATAAGAACTTTAATAATAAAATTAAATAAAAAACACAAAAATCAAACAAGAATGCAGTATACTGTATAGTACTATATTTTTCTAAAACACCTCCCTAGTGTGGTAAATTTTAAAACAGAGTCCAATGTCACATACCTATAGACAAAACCACATAATTATATTTTGTATTATTTTGTATTGGATTGGATACAGGACATTGTATTGAATCCAATACAAAATATTTGAATTTCCTGCTACGACCCCTGTCGACGTGCGTATGCACTGACATCATCAGGCCGAGGGATGCGTACGCAAACGCAGAGCGTTCTAATTCTTTCTGTACTTCCATGCAAAAAGCGTTACATTTTTTGAATGGAAATGTATTTTAGATTGTAGGCTATAATTCCTAGGCATAACTCACCAAAATATGTCCAAAATTTAATAAAATCTAATAACCTTTAGTATAAAAAAATAGTGTGTAATGTAATGTAACTGTACAGAAGCTTATATATTATATATATAATAAAATTATATATATTATATAAAGATTTCTTTGTATTGGACACAATACAGCTTTTTTGTATTGAATCCAATACAAAGTGATTTGAATTTCCCGCCCCGCCTCCCGCCCGCACCGGTGCATATAGCAACGTCACCGGGAAACCCCAGAGATTGTCACTGCACACGTTGGGAGAAGACTGAAGAGAGAAGACGTCTCAGGAGGAGCTGCGAGGACAATGTAAGTGTTTTTTTTCAGTTGTAATCAGATTGCCATACAATGTTGTATGACAATCAGATTGCACTGTAATGCTTGTTTCTATTTTTAGCTACCCCAAACCTTGTTCGGGGTAAACGCTTTTAGCAAGTGGTTAAATGAGTGCGCATGCAGTCTAACTCCTTACCCAGCTCCACGCTAAAAGTCTCGGCAGCTGCAACAGCGATCTGGACAGAGGAACACCTCAGGAGTATGCTAGTCACATTAAAATCGTCGGAATGAATTCAGGGAAGACAAAAGATCAGGGTTCTCAGGTTAGGACCGCGGTCTTCACAAGGAGATCTCCCTGAGCGGCAGAGTGCGGGACCAAGCAAGAGCGCTTACACAGCTGCTAAAGCAGAGAAGCCTCCCCAAAAGCTTCTATAACGGGCTCCTGCTCACCATCCTCACAGAATTTAGACCCTGGAACTCAGAGTCATTCTCCACCACTCAGCCCTAGCTCAATTAGCCTTGGAGATAAAGAAATCTTGTCTGCCTCCAGCCCCTCTGTTTTTACAGTAAGCGACAACAGATATTTAGTTTTATCCCAGGGTTCCGCTTTCCCTGCCTTGCTATCTCCACTATCTGAAGGGGAAACTAGATTGCTTGCTCATCTGGCATCATTTTTACAAACCGAGCTGCCTAAAGGTGCGTACACACTTCCAATTTTTATCGTTCAAAACGAACGACGGACGAACGATCGATTGGGCAAAAATCGTTCGTAAAAAAAGTAACCAACGACGCCGACGAAAGAGGAAAGTCGTTGGGAACGAACGACCGGACCGGCGGATCGGATTGGACGACGATCGTTGAACATCGTTCGTGTGTACGATCGTTCGTTGATCGTCCATGGTCTGAGCATGCGTAATGAACGAACGTTCGTTCACTTTCCTGTCGTGCACATAGTTCCTCTATCGCTCAAACGATCGTATCTATTGTGTGTACAATATCTACGAACGATCGTGTCGTTATCTCTATGTGCAGGATCGGTGCTATACGATCGTTCGTAGATATCGTGCAGGATCGTTCGTCGTTGGTTTTCCAACGATAATAATTGGAAGTGTGTACTTAGCTTAAAGCTTCAGCTGCTATCACTTTATTTACAAAAGCTTGGCAACAGATTGGAAATAATTGAACAGAATCTGGATGCCACCTCTTCCAGAGTTTCTCAAAACAAAAAACAGATATCCGTACTATATTTGACCATCTGGAAAACCCTTCGAGGCGCTCCAACTTTCGCAGAGGTTTTCCTGAATCCTTTGAGGATGTCCCGGTGGTGGTCCAGCGTTTTCTTAAAGATATGGTACCGGATTTGCCCAATTCCCATCTTGAAATCGACAGAGCCCACAGGGCATTGGTGTCCTCCAGAGCTGATAGCCCCCCAAGGGATAATATTGTGAAACCCCCTTACTACTCTTCTCCACTTTTAATGAAGATGAAAATCAACTACATGAGCTTGCTATGCTACCCGGGCCATCCACCACCCCAGGTTCCTCAGGAGGGGATCGGGATCAAGTTTCATTATATGCCGTGGCAAAAGGCTACCTCAGACACCAAAGGAGTTTCCAAGGCTGCGACAAGAAGATATTCTTCATCTTTGTTTTTTCCTGAGACTATGTAACTTTGATTGTTTCACTTATTTATGTATATGCCTACTACTAGGCTACTAAAGCTGTCCTTCTTCTTTACATTACCCATCCAAGTGATTCTTTATTACAATCCATTGTTGTATTTGGTTGTGGCTGCCAAGCCCAATAGCCCAATTTCATTTGCTATGTTATGTTTTACTCTATACCTCTGCTGGGTTTTCAATCGGTTAAGGCTTCTCCCTTTACTAAAAGCAGGTCGGGGAAGTTGGTGGGTCAACACATGTCCATTGTATGCAGAAAGAAACGTGCGGTTGGTGCGGTTTTTAATTCGGCCCCCTCTGGGTTCACCCCATGTTTTTGGGACAAAGGTATGTCCCTGGAGCCTGGGGTTATTGGGCTGATCACTCCTGCTTGGCCTCCTTTTGGAAGCTGAGGGGGAGGATTGGCTGTTCCCCTGGCTTTTGCCTGTTTATGTTTTATTATTTCTGGTTGTCTCTGTCTTGTGTTTATTTGATGTCTTACCTACTGTTCCTCCCCTCCCCCCTGAGGTTCCTTAATATAGGTGAAGCACTTTATTACTTTGTAGCAGGTCCTTTCCCCCTTGATCAATGGCGGGACCCACTGTGACTGCAAGAGCTGAATTCTCCTACTAAACGGGCTAAGGCCTTTCATTACTATATTTTCTCTCAAGGTAGACATATTAACGTTGCAAGAAACCCACTTCTAGCCCCATGTCATGTTTTCTCCATAAAAGATTTTCTCTTCACGATCATGCAACCTCTGATAAGAAAAAATGTGGGGTATTGTTGTGCTTTGATAAAGAGCTTAATTTCTCACCACAGGATATAATTCGACATCCAGTAGGGAGGTGTTTATTGGTCAAGGGTTCTATTGATGGCCATCTGATCACTGTAGTATCATACTACATTCCCAACGAAGTTCAAATTGAATTTTTTATGTCCTTATTGTGTAAAATAGCCTCATTTGCCCAAGGTTCACTCATGCTAATGGGCGACTCCAATCTGGTCTTAGACTATTTGCTCGACAAGACTAATGCACCTTTCTCCTCCCATAAAGAGTCTGTTGCCCACAATCAATACTCACGTTTTGACCATATCTTTCTTCAATCTAGATTCATTCCCATGGCATCTCAAGTAAAAATTCTCTCGGTCCCCTGGTCAGATCATGATCCAGTGATTGTGCGACTGCAAGGTGTCCATGGTATACAATTTAGTTTCCGGTGGAGACGCAATGAGGGTCTTTTACTGGACCCAGCAATACAAACTGAAGTTTAAAACCTGATTCAAGGTTTTTTCTCTAATAACTGATTTTCTCTAATAACAATTGGGAAGCTCATAAGGCTTATGTGAGAGGGGGACTAATTAAGATAGGGCCTCAACAAAACAAGGCTTGAGAAAAGGCTCATAGAAAACCAAGTTGAGTGAATATCATTCTCTACAGTTGCGACATAAATCTGACCCAGCACTAGATCTCTAATCTCAAATTGAAAGTCTCCATACTGAACTAAACTGGAAAGTTACTTGGGGGATAATTTTATTTGGGACACAAACCTAAGTAGACCAAAGATCTAGTCAAATATGATTGAATGTTTTCAAACAAGGGTCAGAGGTAGGTGTCCATTACCTCACTAGCGTTTGATGCAATGGATACCACACCAGATATATTAGTTCTTCGTGGGGGATATTGAAAGTTTTCATGTATATTGGGTAATAAATAGAACGTAGGAATTATAGGATATTTGGTGTAAAGATAATTGCGCATATAATTGTCATTTACTCCTTGTGCTAGTGCTTGATTGATACAGTTATAGTATTCATCATACAAAATTGATTCACTATGTTATCTTCAATAGGTTTATACCATTCTGAGTTGTTGGGAATAATTAAACACATTTGTACATACTGTTCTCTATCAATACTCTATCAATATAATTACTATATTGCCCCCTTTGTCTGATGGTTTAAAACGTTGACTTCATCTGGATAGAATTGGCGTAATTTTGCTTGGTTAAAAGACAAAAGATCTGTTTAAATTTGTTCATTTTCATTTACCAATTGCTGAAGAATTTTTAGTGTTCTAAAATCTTGTGTATTAAAACTATCATATTTATGTGGGATTTTAAATTCCTTAGAGGGCATAGATTTGTCGTACATAGGTTTAAGTGCTAAGTTTCAAGCAAATAAATTTACATCTTTAATTTATTCAAATTAATCTAGTTCAGAAGAAGGGCAAAAAGTCAATCCATATTTGAGAAGTTGATTTTCAACTGTAGACAATTGATAAGATGATAAATTGATTTTGTCTAATTCTCATTCATCTTTGGGAGTTTCTTTAGGTAAGGGTCCATTGTTTTGAGTGGGTGAAGGAAGAAGGGGTGTAACTGGATGTAACTAGATCTATGATCCATTGGAAAAAAAATTCATTTTACCCAATGGAGTGAATTTTAAGGGTTGTGATCTAGTGACATGCAAGGCATGCGAGGGAGTGATTTATTTAGTGATCTGCAGCTGTCAATGTTACTATGTGGGTAAAACAAATGAAAGTTTAAAAAGCAGGTGTATGAACGTGTATACAAAATAAATAATGGAAAGATAATGACCTCTCTGTGCCCCCATATGGAATTGTTACATTGTAATCTGCTTTTAAATTTCCCACCCCGGCCACACCCCCCGAATACATCACCACTCGCATCACCCGGAAGATGTCACATCCTCCCGGGTGATACGAGTGGGGATGTCCCACCCCGCCTCACCCCGATGCTGCTGCTCTGCATCTCCAGGGAGATGGGAAGCACAATGCAGACCTTCTGCATTGTGCATCGCATCTTCTAGGAGATGCGAGCAGCAATAGCAAATTCCGGGGGTGGTGCCAGCTGGTTTCCCCGAGTGTGGATTACCGCTTTTTGATAGTAAAATCCACCCCGAGTCACACTCGGGATTACCACTAGGGGGGTTAAAGCATAATTTCAATATTGAGAAAGTTTAATTTTTGGCGTTGGATAAAAAAAAGAAAAGTAGATTCCAGAGGTGGCGATACAGATACGTTGTTAATACAAAAAGAGAGTAAATAGATTTATAACTTGAAAGCCACCTGCTACCCTGGATTAAATGAAATATTAATTTTTTTATTAAAATGAAAAATTTTCTTTAGCACTAATCTCGATCCATTAGGGAGAGAAATCTGAGGTTAAGAAATGTTTTCAATGTCAATAAACCTATGTATAAAGCAAACTACTGTATAAATTATATTTATGTAAACAATGTTTGTATCTGTTTATATATATGCTTGGTTCAGATGGGGTTTAGTCACATATAGTAAAATGATGATAGGGATATGTGTATTTATGCAACCACATAGGTGCTAGAATCATGGATTTCCCAGTAAACTGAGATGTGAAACCTTGAATGAGATGGTGCCCCCAGCAGGAAAAATGTATTTTTCCTGTGCCTGGGGCATCAGTTAATACGTATTCAGACACTAGATGAATCTTGATGTCTAAATAAAGCACTGATATTCTATGTGCTTTCAGGTGATCACCTGAAAAGAATCAACAAAGCACGTAGGTATACACCACATGGTATACCTATTAACCAGCTATTTAAGGAGGATTTTCTCCAGAGCAAGGTTAACAGACAGGAAGCAGTGACAGAGTGACCCCAGTAGAATTAACAACTAAAAAAAAAGGTAAGCCTCTCCAATGGGATTTTATATTATTTAGTTTGCAAAAATAAGCATAATATATCACTATCACTTAGCAAATTGACTGCTCATTTTGATTGCCTAGAGTATACAGTGATGACTTTACTTCTTCTGTTGTCCATGATTTGCAGCAGAGATATATGGTGCATGGTATTTAGATATATTTTTTGATCTGTGGAATAGTTATAACAATCATAATCAATTAATTCATTTTTGATAGGTGCTCTATTTTGTTATAAATCTGAAGACAATTCTACTAAAGGTGATATTTATCTTTTTGATTATATACACTGTGGTGCACTAAACAAGACTACCTACAACACTATGAGGTCATATCACTCTTAACTGCACAAGAAAGTCAGTGTTACGGATTTTAAACAAATAATCTTGCTTTCCAACATCAATGCTTGAATTACATATTACCAACCTAATCATAAACCACTATCTGAACAAGTAGGTGCTATCTTGAGATTTCAGGTGACTCTTGATTGAATACTCGTATAAAAGAATGTTATATGTATTTCCTTGCTGTCCTATTCATTTGGATATTCTTTTTGCTTTGAAATATAGATACACAGATGAGGTACTAATGACGTTCTGTACTTCTGATGAAGCCTATTGGTGAAACGCGTAAAAGGTATTGTGTATCATTACAAATTATGTGATTACTAAATTGTCATTATTTGCATTTTGCAAGTATTTATCATTTTGTAATACATTTTTTATAATATTGTATAATAAATTGCAACAAATTGTTTTTCAACATAAATTGTGTTGTTAGTGTTGATATTTGGCACCATGCAAATTTTCTTTGTTGGGAAATGAAAATACTTTGACATTTGTGAGTATTAGAGGGTGGTGCAATGTAAACAATTCTCTTAGAGTATCCATTTATCACATAGATTGCATCACATCTGGTGTTATATACTTACATATATACATACATATACATGTATATGCGGGCGTTTTTACATGGGCCCACAAAAACTCAGGGAAAATGACCACCTCCGTCAGGTATCATGTTGGTATGACACATCATTTCAATGCTAAAGTTATATCATTTTCTGTACTGGAAAGAATCCTTCCCAACCCTGGGGAGGTAAAATGAATGCAGCCCTTCTTGGAGCAGAAACTGGGTGGATTCAAACTTCAGATGCTTTAGTACCTCCAGGTCTAAACGATGTATTATTTTTTAAACCATTTCTACTCTAGGGAAGACCTCTAAACTATATTTTTGTGACATCCACATACTCTAGTTATGTTAAGATATGTTACATATCTTGTTAGATCATATTAAAAGCTCCTTGCTCATTATTACCTTAATTCTTTTTCAGTTCTTTAGTCTGTTTAATTGGTATAAGAATTTTTTGGAACAATTATGTTACCCTTAATGTATATTATATTATGTTTTTTTGTTTTTTCCCTACGTTTATTTTGAGCATTTGGAACACGCCTCAGTTTGAATGATGGATGTTTTGTTCCTGTAAACATTCAAAGTTTCTTTATATTTCCTAAAGAGCAAGATCTCGCGTGATTTAAACATAGTGTTGTTCATTACTAACTATACCTTACTATATAAACTGCACATGTGTAGTTTACATAACTCTCATCAGCTGTGGAAGCATTTTAAATAAATTAAGCCAAGTGTCTTCAAAGAGCTGAGCTCAGTAATTTCAAAGCCATTATTTCTAATTTTTAGAGACTCTTTAGTAACTTGCAAGGTACCAACTCTCACCTTGACCCCCTCCAGTCTGGTTTTAGAGCTGCCCACTCCACTGAAACAGCCCTTACTAAAGTGGCCAATGACCTCATCAGAGCCTACTAGATTGTAAGCTCTTCGGGGCAGGGTCCTCTCCTCCTGTATCACTGTCTGTATTAGTCTGTCATTTGCAATCCCTATTTATTGTACAGCACTGCGTAATATGTTGGCGCTATATAAATCCTGTTTATTATTAATAATAATAATAAAAGGTACTGACGGATTGGCGTAAGGCCAATGTGGATCCTATCTTTAGAAAAGGAGCTTATTACCATTACCAGGTAACTACAGACCCGTTAGTTTAACAGCCATAGTTGGAAGGGTCCCAGAGAGTTTGATAAAGAACCACATAGAGGAGTTTCTGCTAGAAAATAATATTAAAAATGATAGTCAGCATAGCTTCAAGAAAGATCGACGTTGTCAAACAATTTTATTCTCTTTTTATGAGGAAGAAAGTAAACAGGTAGACAGAGTAGCAGTTGATATAGTGTACTTGGACTTGGCTAAAGCATTTGACACTGTACCCCACAGATGGTTAATATGCAAGTTAGGGTCAATAGGTTTAGAAAAGTCAAACTGTAAATGGATGGGGAACTGGCCTAGAGATTTGTAATTAATGATTAATACTCTGAATGGTCTAAGTTTATTAGTGGTGTACGCCAGGGTTCAGTGTTGGGACCTTTACTGTTTAACATCTTTATAAATTATATAGAGCTTGGGATTGAAAGTACCATTTCTGTGTTTGCAGATGACACCAAACTATGTAAAAGAATTAAGTCCATACAGGATGTCTATTATCTACAAGCAGACCTGGAAGTATTGTCTGATTGGACAGCCAAGTGGCAAATTACATTTAATATAGATTAATGTAAAGTTATGCATTTGGGCATTAACAACATGCATGCTTTATACTGTCGAGCGGGAATACATTTGGGGGAGTCAGAAATGGAAAAGGATCTGGGGGTTCTGGTAGATCATAGACTTAGGAACAGCAGGCACAAGTTCACAAAAAGGACATTGTGGAATTGGAGAGAGTGCAGAGAAGGGCAACTAAACTAATAAAAGGAATAGAGGAGCTCAGCTATGAGGAGAGATTAGCTGAACTGAATCTATTCTCCCTTGAGAAGAGACGTTTAAGGGGGATATGATCACCCTGTATAAATATATAAATGGTCCATATAGAGAACTCTTATCCCAATTATTCACTTTGAGATCTGGAGGAAAACAAGTATAAGCTCCAGGAGAAGGAAGGGGATTTTTCACTGTAAGGTTGGTGAAAATGTGGAATCGGCTCTCTCAGAAAGCAGTTTCAGCAAGTTCTATAAACTGCTTTAACCTCCCCAGCGTTCTAATTCTGTCATTCTTTAATTCAGTTTTTTGATGCAAAAAGTGATCCTATGTTTTTTTGCATAGAAATTTTTGTTGGGTCTGTAATTCTTAGAATTAACTCTTGGGTATAATAATTATATTTATTTATTATAATATATTCATAAATTATGATATAATAAATCATTTTAAATAATAATCATAAAAAATAATGAAATAATAGACCACAACAATGTAATTTATCAAAAAAAAAAAAAAATTTATCAAAAATTTCTCACTGAAATTTGTCCAAGCAATGGTGCAATATTATTGATAAATAATAATTTAAATTGACTAGATTTTAGAAAAAAAAAATACTTACATTTCTAGTAGACATCCCGGGTGTGGTAGATTTTGAAGCAAGGTGCTTCAAGTCCAACATCAAAGTCAGGACAGTAGAACCTGGTTTCCTTTCTGACAATCTTTCCTCTGTCATTGGTGTTTGAGCAGTAAATCACGCACATCCTTGTAGGATGCCTTTTTCCTGGGTTGGTGGGATGTATTCAGTGAAGTGACGATCAGTCAGATGTTCTGGGTTGACAACAGTAGAAGCACGACGTCAAGGTCTATTCAAAGCCACTGATGGTGTTTGGTGGTTCTTGGCTATGGATTTGGAAACTTGCAAAATGAAGTCTGAATGATTCATAGACCTCTGACAATTGTTTCTGTACAGAATGTAGGCATTCCATAGGCACTGCTCTTCTAGATGCCTGAAAATCTTCTTGTAGTACTTCCTTTGCTGTTTCCTTTTCACTGGGTTGAATGTCATAGCTTGGTCAGCTCTGTCGACACCTCCCATGGTGTTGTTGTAGTCAATCACCACCTGTGTCTTCATCAGTTCTTTCCCACGGTTTGTGCGTACCAGAACAGTAGAGGCAATATGGACAGTACTCATCAGGCACACAACTTTTGTGTCACGCCATCTCTGGGCCATCATCTTGCCTTTCTGCCAGGCAACAATTTCTCCTAACTTCAGCTTCGCTTTTGCTCAGGAGAGGTGTAGAAATTGTCAGTTGTGACACAATAGCCCTGACCTAGCAATGGCTCAAAGAGAGATAGCACTGAAGATGTTGCCAATCCATAATGGCTGTATCTGGGGTTGAACTGTGTACATTTTCCAGTGTAAAGTATTGTATTCCAATGTAGCCAGATGAGGATTCACACAGCATATATGTTTTTACGCCAAATCGTGCCCCCTTTGACGCAATGTACTGCACCCAGCTGAGCCTCCCCTTGTAAGTCATTAGACTTTTGTCAATACTGATGTCTCTGTCTGGCACATAGGTCACATGGAAATTTTTTAGAATCATTTGAGAAACTTCCCAAATGTTCTTCTGTTTTGGTACAGGATGGGTAGTCTCATCAAATTCTTCATTGTTTGTGAAGTGCAGGTACTTCATGATGAGGGAAAATCGGTATTTTGGCATTACTGTGCCAAAGAATGGAGTGGCAAGCATTTTCTGCACGAGTTTGCCCACAAATCCCTGCAGGATCACCAAGCCCAAAAACAGCCAAATGTCATCATTGGCCACAGGTTCCCACTTTCTGCTTCTTGCAAACCTCATGTGTGGAGCACCTTGTTGTTGTCCAGCGTACCTGCATAAAACAAAATAAAAAAGGTATTTTAGGATATGTTCTTTTATAGTGTGGTGAAGGTTGCAAGTAATATGTTAGCAGAACAAACAGCAGCATGCATGTCTGCATAAAAAAAAAAAAAATAGCAACAAAAATTTCAAAAAGTTAGCAAACACAGAGTAGCATACATGTTTGCATAAAAAAATCAGCAAACAATTTTAAAAAGTTAGCAAACACAGAACAGCATACATGCTTGCATGAAAAAAATAGCAAAAAAATAAAAAAAAAGTTAGCAAACACAGAGCAGCACACGTTTGCAAAAAAAAAAAAAAAAAATTAAAAAGTTAGCAAACACAGAGCAGCCTATAGATGTTTGCATTAAAAAATTAGCAAAAAATTTCGAAAAGTTAGCAAACACAGAGCGACTTACCTGTTTGTCTGCGCGACAATTTTTTCGATAACTTCATCGGTCAAAAACAACTTCAGGTATGCCAGGGGTCGTTGCATTCAGCCTCAATTTTCTTCCCAGGTGCGCCGGTAAATGGAAATCTTGCCGGTGCTGCCTGGTCCGCATCAAGGTCAATGAAGCACCATGTGTGCATTGCACTGACCTCAGGTCCAGAATAGTCCTTATATTCACTTTCGCTGTCTGATGACAATATTCCTGGTGAATCACTATCGGTCGATTCCACAAGGGACTTCAAAACGCTATCGCTGCTTTCAAATTCCTCCAAAACAGATTCCTTTTGGTTGCCATGTGATCAAGTCTCCAGTAATCAGTCAGGAACAATCAAGGTCAAAGTCAAAGACAAAGTGATACAATGATACATTCAGGAAGTGATTTATAAGTCATCAAAAGGTCAGATCAAGGTCAGGGCTAATAGTGGGCAAAATGTAAATCAGGGCACTGGGCAAAGATGCTTGGTGCACTAAAATGTGTATTTATACTTTTATTTTGTGTTTTTATGTGTATTTTACTGTAAAAAAAAAATAAAAGCAGATTCCTGAAGTTACATTAACCAATCCCAATCTAGGAGGGGTGTGTCAACCAATAGTCATCTAACAGATCACATCCAGTAACCAATACAGTATGAGTCACTGAGTAAGCAGGAAATAGTTAGCCATGCAAGAAGCATGGAAGCAAGGGAGAAGTTGCAAAGATACAGTTCTTAGGGAATCAGGCTCCTGGGGTACCCATCTACATATTAGTAGGCAGCTATTCCTAAATGTATTCTTACATTGTCTTATATGTGTCTATGTTATTGTTATGTTGTTTTGCTATTTTGTAATTGCTGTTTTATGTACTAAACAATATTAGATTATTATAGGGGTTTACCTACTAGCAACCTTATTTTCATTTACTGTACATTTTGTTGATTTAAGTTCCTATCTCTATATCAACCAATATTTCTGTGTATTTTATGTTTCAACTTGTTCCATATTTAAACTGTTAGGTGGAGAGGCTCGTTTAACAAATTGTTAACTGTCCAAGTTGAAGGGGGCTGTCTGAAGCCGGCCTAATATTTGTTTGACTGCAGCGTGAATGTGTTTGATGATGGGGGATTTTTAAAAGCACATTTGCTCTTCCCTATGTAAAAGGATCCGCATATACAACTGAACAGGTAAATAACACCTGTTGTTGAACAATTCACAAAATGTTCCTGGGGGAGTAATTCTGACCGGTATAATTTCCCGTAACAGTCAGACCTACTCTAACTTGTGTAAATATGACGAAGAATGACAACCTTTGGCCGGCATCACTGTCTTCTGCCCTGCTCCCCACATTTTCGCAGACCATTTGTCCATGCTCACCTCCTTGACAGACACCTAGATTAACTACCTTGGTAATACTGTGCGGGGGTCGAACCCCCACTGACAGATGGGAGGGGCTTGCATACAACGCTTTGAAAGATTGGAGGGCCTCTGCCCACTCCACACACCCCCAGCACACGTCATCCAACACGTGCATGTTACAGTCAAATAAATATTAGGCTGGCTTCAGACAGCCCCCTTCAGCTCTGACAGTTCAGTCTGTTAAACAAGCCTCTTACCATTATACAGGACAGATGGCGTATCCATGTCTTTTCACAAGCAGTATTATCAATTCAGAAGTAAATGTTCAATACCTTTCCTTTCTTTCATATTCTGTTTGGAACATCTATATCCACCTAACGAACATTCAATGTATTTGTTTTAGCTTAACAAATGGGAAGTTCTTTTTCTTTATTGTTCCATGCTGTCCCTAAACCAGGATAAGTTGCTATATGTCCCTACTAGGCACCAAAGGTAAGGTAACTTAGTAAATTCTTGTTTAATTTTGTAGGTCTGTAATTCCTAGTGGTAACTCCTGGGTATGATAAAGTTTGAAACACAAATAATAAATTATATTATAATAAATAATTATAAATAATATTCATAAAAAATAATAATACATTTAAATTAATAATTTATTCAAATCAAAAACACTGAAATCTGTCCAAACAAGGGTGCAATATTATTGTTAAATTAGTAGACACTGCATATTGGTCTAGTAGACATCCCGGGTATGATAAATTTTGAAACATGGGACTTCACAATGTCTGACGTCACAACCATAAAAGTGGAACCTGGTTTCCTTTCCGATTTTCTTTCCACTGTCAGCTCTCTTCGAGCAACAAACCACGAACATCCTTGTAGATGCTGGCTTTTTCTCAGTTGCGGGTGGATAACTCCCATGGTGTTTATTGTAGTCTATCACTACCTGTGGCTTCATGATTTCTTTCCCTCCTTTTGTTCGTACCATAACAGTGGAGGAATTATGAAATGTACTCATTAGGCACACATCTTCCTTGTCACGCCATCGCAGGGCCATTGTTTTGCCTTTCTGCCAGGCAACCATTTCTGCAGTCTTCAGCTTCTTGTTTCCAAACATTGATGGCATGTTGCGCCAGTTAGCCCTAATGGTTTCATAGGCATCTGTTTTGTGTTGCAGAAGAAACTCAAAATTCAGGAGAAGTATAAAGTTGTCGGTTGTGACCCAATAGCCCTGATTTAGCAATGGCTCAATGGAGGAGAGAACAGAAGATGTTGCTATTATAAGTTGCTGCAAAATTTTTTTGAGTTTTGGTGCGGGATGAGTAGTTTCATTAAATTCTTCTTTGTTTGCGAAGTGTAAAAATTTCAAGATCAGGGAAAATCTGTACTCCGACATGACTGTGCCAAAGAAAGGAGTGGCAAGTAATTTATTGGTAGACCAATACCACTTCTGCAGGGGTTTCCCCACCGTTCCCTGAAGTATCACTAAGCCCAGAAATAGCCAAATGTCCTTTTTGGTCACTGGTTCCCACTTTCTGCCTGTTCCAAACCTCCGGTGTGGAGCAGCTAATTGTTGTTCAGTGTACCTGTTTGTCTTAGCAACTATTTTTTTCAATAACCTCATCAGTAAGAAACAGTTGTAGGTATGCCAAGAGGTCATCGTGCTCAGCATCTATTTTTTTACCAGGTTCTCTAGTAAATTGGAAACTTGGGGCACTGCCTAAGCCTTACTAAGGTCAATAGAGCACCAAGTTTGCACATCACTGACCTCAAGCTCAGAATTATCGCTGTGTTCACTTTCACTGTCTTATGACTATCGCTCAATTCCACAAGTGATTCTAAATCACTTTTGCTGTTTTCTAGTGGTTCGAAAACAGCTTTGCGCTAGAGAGATGCCTTTTGGAACCATGGATGTGGTCAAGTTTCCAGACAGAAGTCAGGGACATGTTCAAATGTGAGGAAAAGGTTAGACAAAGGTCAGGGCTGGTAGTGGACAAACAGTAAGGCAGGGCACTGGACACAGCTGTTGCACTAATAGAAAAACATTTGGACTTATTTATTATTTGGATTTATTATTTATCACTTTATTACTGTAATCAATGTGTTAAAAGCAGATTACAATGTAATCTGCTTTTAAATTTTTGGCCAGGCCACGCCTCCCCAGCATACTGACAATTCACGCATCCTATTGATCACGCCGGGGATGCAAGGCCAGGGGACACAGAAGCCAGTGGGGCATTGCTGAAGGACGCCGCTGGATCGTGGGGAGTAGGTAGGATCTATACAATGCCAACCTGAGTGTGGTTTGGGGTTACCGCTTTTGGTACTTAAAATTAACCTGAGTGGCCGCCAGGGGGTTAATAGCAAAAATATCAGATCTGAGCATTTAAGCTCCCTAAAGGCTGTCTCTAGGTTGGTAACTGGGTATAAAGAAAAGGCAGATTAGCTAAACACTTTTTTAGCTCTGTGTACACAAAGGAAAATGGCAGAGCAAGTCCAAATTCCTAATAGCAATGTCACTGCCTTAAATGAGTCACAATGTTTTTTGATATGATTGAGAAACAGTTGGTCAAAATTAAGGCTGACAAAGCACCAGGACCCGATGGATTACATCAAAGTGTCCTCAAGGAGCTGAGCTCAGGTATTTCAAAGCCAATATTTCTAATTTTTAGAGATAATTATTCACTCAATCACTGGCATGGTAATAATGGATTGGCGTAGGGCCAATGTGGTTCCTATCTTCAAAAGGGGTATAGTCAGCATGGCTTCCAGAAAGACCGAAGTTGTCAAAAAAATGTATTCTGTTCTTGAGGTAGTAAGTAAATAGGTAGACAATGAAGTAGCAGTTGATATAGTGTACTTTGACTTTGCTAAAGCATTTCACATAGTACCCTACAGAGTCAGTAGGTTTAGAAAAGCCAATCTGTAAATAGATAGAGAACTGGCCTAAAGACCACATCCAGAGAGTAGTGAATAATGATTAATACTCTGAATGGTCTAAGGCAGGCATGTCCAAAGTCCGGCCCGGGGGCCAATTGACACCCGTGTCAGATTTTCACCGGCCCGCAACCTCTGTCATAAAATCAATAATATGCATCCCGCCAGCACTGTTGACCACAGTATAAAATACTGTACACAATAGTGTACAAAAAAATCTATTTTAAATTTCATTGGAGTTGATCAACCGCCTTGCAATCATCAGCCCACTACTCGATGGGCATAATCAGGAGAACGGGAGTCCCCATGTGTGCACAGAGAATCCCCTACATCATTATAGTGCACGGAGCCCGTACTGACACCTGACTCACGTCACCCTGGTGGGCGTGTGCTGTGGGGGACCTGCGCAGACCACACCCACACTAACCCTGAGTACGTGCTGAATGGTCGGGGCCCCACACATTTTCACCTCAACAAATCTGGTCCTCTTTGCAAAAAGTTTTGACACCCCTAGTCTAAGGTTATTAGTGGTGTACCCTAAGGTTCAGTGTTGGGACATTTACGGTTTAACATCTTTATAAATGATATAGAGTTTGGAATTAAAAGTACCATTTCTGTGTTTGCAGAAATTACCATACTATGTAATTGCTGTCTATATTCTACAAGCAGACCTGGATGTACTGTTTGATTGGGCAGCCAAGTAGCAAATGACATTTAATATAGACAAATGTGAAGTTATGCATTTGGGGCTAACAACATGCATGCTTCATACTGTCTAGGGGGATTAAATTTTGGGAGTCAGGAATGGAAAATGAATTGGAGATTCTGGTAGATCATATACTTAATAAAGGCATGCAATACCAAGCTATAATATCTAAAGCTGGCAAAATACTTTCTTTTTTTAAAAGAGGAATGGACTGCAGAAATCCATAGAAAAAAGTCACCAGCACTCCAAATTACAGGATTTTTGCTTTATTATGAAAGCACTGTCACAACATGTTTGAAAACCTTGGGCCTTGGGCTTGGAGGTTTCTAAGAAATGGATCATGCTGAACACGTTTACTATATTTTAAGATGATGTTTATGTAGCATATATAACCAGCGTCTTTTGTGGATATAGCTATGTTGATATTCAAAGTGAAATAAATTTGTGAATTGTATTTATGTCTTAATGTATTAAGCATTTTGGAAGTGTTTTTTAACCTTTTACCCTACAGAACATCAAGAACAACATAATGAAAAGAAAAAACATTCATAATCCTGCCCCTATACAAAGCATTGGTAAGACCTCATCTGGAATATGCAGTCCAGTTTTGGGCACCAGTCCAAAAAAAGGACATTGTGGAATTGGAGAGAGTGCAGAGATGGGCAACTAAACTAATAAAAAGAATGGAGGGAACTCAGCAATTAGGAGAGATTAGCTAAACTGAGAAGAGACATTTAAGGGGGGATATGATCACCCTGTATAAATGGTCCATACAGAGAATTCACTTCCCAATTTTTTACTTTGAGTTCTTTACAAAGAACAAGAGGGCACTCTTTGCGTCTGGGGGACAAGAAGTTTAGGCTCCGTATAAGGAAGGGATTCTTCACTGTAAAGTCTGTAAAAATGTGGAATAGGCTCCCTCGGAAGTAGTTATAGCAACTACTAAAGATTGCTTTAAGAAAAAGCAGGAAGCCTTTCTAGAAGCATAGAATATAACTGGGTACTAAGGCTTTAAAGTAAAGTTAGCAGGGACCATTGATCTAGGGAACATTCGATTGCCTCATCGAATCAGGAAGATTTTTTTTCCCCCTGTTGAAGCAACTTGTACCAGGGTTTTTTTTGGTGTCCTCTGAACCAACTATGTTCATAGGGTTTTAAATCTGGGATATGTTTATTTCCCTAGTGGTTGAACTTGATGGACTTATGTCTTTTTTTAACCTGACCTACTATATAACCACACACAATTTTATAACAAATCAGCATGTATTTCCATTTATCATCATTTCCCTAATTTACCCCTATTAAGAGTTGCTTCTAAATCACTGTCTCGCAGATCTTTCCTCCAGCATGCCCCATCGGTGCACTATACTGATATGTTGTGCTATATATGTTATACTATATGTTGTGCCTTACAAGTGTCCCATGTGGTTTGTGGGAACGCCTCTTAATGATGACAACTGTGCTTCTAGAAGCATGATGCCCGTACTTGAGCCAGAATGCAAACGTGCCCCAGAACTGGAAGAATATAGGACACCTGCGCTTTAACTAAAACACTAGCCCTGGCACTTTATCCCTTGAAAATCACCTAAAATTCATGGATCGTATGCAGTTCTACTAACCAGCAAGGATTATGAATACTGGCCACCCACCCCCCTAGCGATGTGTCCATATGACATATCTGGTGGGCCGCGGCCCGTACTTCCCTTCTGGGTCATCCCTAAGGATGGGTGCATCTCCATGAGCAGACTGACACCCTCTCCACCATCCCCCTAGGGTGATATGATTGATGGCTATCTTAAATACCCCTCCATAATTTGAAATAATGGGCGGATCAATCACATATAGGAAAAATTATAGGCTTTATCCAATGACAGTAGTTTAACCTTAATATATTTTAAATTTTATTCAAATCGATTTAACTATAATGGCATTACTGAACTTTCCAAAAATCACATTTTGTGATAAATCCATGATACAGAACGTTAATAATACACATATATACTACCATGATACCTACCCATATACAGTTAACTCTCCATTATGTTACATCATACATATATTCCATCTTTTTTTGTAAAAGATTTTTTTTTCTGTATTATGTCCATAATACATTTTCTACATAATTAAACATATTTTGGACTCCAATTGTCATGCCGAGACAAAAAAAAAAAACACCAAGAAAACAGAGAAAGCCCCAAAGGAAATGTCTTGAACTTGATCATTTTCATTTAATCTCGGATATATCATCACCTTTAAATTTTGAGTCTTTGTTAAATTTTGTTAAATTCAACCTTTCTGTTTCAATGCTTATGGCTTTTAGAAAGGCCCACAGATTTGAATTCTTTTGTAGGTCAGGTAAGTAACTGTTTTTTTTTTTAATCCAATGTAACTTTCCAATCTTTGACTATTTTTTCCAATAGCGGATATAGAGTCGTTAGTTCTGAAGTCATCAATAATATATCCTTCATATGCATCTTTCTTTTTGTCCCTATACTCTGGATTTGTTCTTTTCTCCATCTCGATTGTATATTATAGTTTCCTCACAAATGAGTGTAGATCTTTAGTTACCTCAAATTTATCGACATTTTCGTACAAAATTGTAATCCTAATTTCAAAAACGTCAGCTTATTCCTGTGATAATGCGTATTTGGATATATTAACTACCTCTAGGTCTTGAGAATGTTTTGAGTCATTTTTGTACATGTACTGATCAATAGTTCCTGTCTTCATTGTGTTCTTTACTGACATTTTGTGTGTTCACTAAAAAAGTGTTTTTTGGTTTTGCACCTAACAATTCTGTTTTCTGTGATATGAAGGCTGCTTAAAATTGTTGTTCTGATGAAGTCAAATAGGCGAAACACATCAAGAATGAAGACTCATATTGATAAGATTGTTAGTAGTAGATATTTATTTAGCTATTGAAAGTATTTTGTTTGTACAGATGTGCTTTCACAATGTGGTAATGCTTTTATGTAATTGAGAATAAACTATTACTGGATTTTATGGATATGCGCTAACATTATTACATAAAGTCCCTGTATGTAGATTTTTTGTATTTTTTGGCATACACCAGTTCTTGTTGAAATATCACAATACATATTATTATTAGAAGCCATTTCTGAGATGTGTCAAATTTGTCTTCATGTATAGAGAATCAAATCTTATATACTCAGACTATATGTATTTATGCCAACCAAACTCCCACTAAATTTCTGATACCCTCCCACTTCTATATTCTTTAATACAGAGGGACTTGGCAAGAAACTATCCTAGGGGGTTAGTCTTTATTAGACACACGCAATCATTCATTCAAGGCATGTCAATGGTGATAACTGACATAGTTGTAAGTGTACTCTTGTCATCTCTTAACAGATCTAAAGCCCACACATGGTAGTTGGTCATGTGTGCAGCACCATTGCAATTGCAAATTCAAAAAGATTCTAAGATGGTATGATCCTTGCCAAATAGGAAAATAGGAGTGCTATACTTTAAATAATAACAAGCATTTGGCAATATTAGTTATATGAGGTTCATCATGCGTTTACAGTAAGTACATCCATAAAAACAATTATTTTCAAAACAGGTGTATATATGTGCAAAGCACCTATTGATATGTTTACAAAAAATAGGCACTGCTTACCCATTTTTTTGTACTTCATAAAACACTTTGTTTTCAAGATCACCATAGCATAAGCTACAAAGTAATGCTGACAACATGAAGCCTTGAGGTATTCCACAGCACTGTACAAAATATCTGAGTAAAATATAAATATTTATATATGAATGATGAAATATCTAAAAAGAAAAAAAAACAAAATCAAAATTCTATATTCAAAACAGGTGAATATACATAAAGCCTATATAAACTGAAAAAGGTAACATTAATATACTGCAACTTACCATTCTTTATAGGTGGTGCTTGTATTTGCTTTATTTTTTTGAAGGCCTTCATGTTCTTATTATATTATATAATACTATCTTTTATATATTTTATTATGTTCCTATTACCTGGTGATCTTGCAAGGTAAACATTTGCTGTCCTAGAATAACAATGTTCTCTTTGTAAACTGTATCTTTGGAGGAACAGCACTGTCACTCTAGGATAGAACTGTTTCAGTGTTACAGAATCTCTATCTCCATTACATGAAGGAGATGTTCTAGAATCAACAGAAATAGCAGAGAACAATGCTGACAACATTTGGTGCAGTAAACAGAAAGTTATGAGCAAACTTTGCTCATCTTAGGCTTGTGAACAATGTGGTGAGAGGTGAGAGTTAAAAAAAAAAAAAAAAATCACAGGAATAGTTGTTTGGGATATCTGACTGATGTGTAAAGCTGTGTACACACTTGCAATTTTTGTCGTTGGAAAGGATCTTTCACGATCCTTTCCAACGACAAGGGAGTGCACGATGCATGAACGGTGCTGTACATACAGGCCGATTATCGGGCGATAAAAATCTGACGTGTGTACGTAGCTTTACTGTGAACCCGTGTTTCTAAATACAACTGTTTTCCATCATGTTGGGTTTTACTCATGAAAACAGAGAAAAAAATCACCAGCACTCCAAAGTACAGGATTTTTTTTTTATTATGAAAGCACTGTCACAACATGTTTGAAAACCTTGGGCTTGGAGGTTTCTAAGAAATGGATCATGGTGAACATGTTTACTGTATTTTAAGATGGTGTTTATGTAGCATATATAACCAGCGCCTTTTGTGGATATAGCTTGTTTGTTTTGATTATGTTGATATTCAAAGTGAAATAAATTTGTGAATTGTTTTATTATGTCACTTGGTTAAACTAATTATTTGTCATGCCTAAAAAGCTCCTTTAATGTATTTTGTGTGTTTTGGCTATAAAAAAGTATTAAGCATTTTGGAAGTGTTTTTTACCTTTTACCCTACAGAACATCAAGAACAACATAATGAAAAGAAAAAACGTAAATTTTAGTTAACAGCGGCTTTTATTTACTACAATCCCATAAAGTTGCAACTGGCGAAGAATTGGGCAACAATTATGAGTAGTCTCCTCATTCTTAATGATATGTAACTCCTTTAATCACTTGTAGTCACTTGGTGGGCTACCTTACTTGTTTCATGTTTGTACACTCATCATCTTTTAGTAGTGGACACTAGTGTTGGTGTTCGAATTCGGGTTGTCCTTATATTCGACCCGAATATGGTTGTTCGAATTCGGATAGTAGAAAAACGCGGGATTCAACTGCTAAAATTCGGGGAAAAAAAGTTTAAAAAAAAAATAAAAATTATTCTTAAATGAATTTAATTTGTGTGTGTTTTTATTTTAACTAATTTTTTTTTTATTTATTACAGGTTATCCGACAATGACATTATGAATCATATTGTCATTGTGGGATTCCCGGACCATGGGAACTTTGCGGTTACAGCTAATTGGAAGCACGTGCCTTCAATTAGCTGTAACCGCAAGCAATACCAGGGCAATAGAGGTTACGTATCTTCATTCATCACCTCTACTGCTCTGTGATTTGCTGAGAAATAGGAAACCCTGATGACAGCTCAAGCATCATCAGGGTTTCCCTCTCCTCAGCCAATCAGAGAGCAGAGCAGTCAGCAGAGCTGTGACATGTGTTCTGTATATGTAATACATGTCACAGCTCCTCTAGGGCTGTGGGAGTAATCAGGGGAGCGGAGCTGTCAGCATAGTAAAGCAGCCTGCAGCCCTGGAAATCATCCCATCACTGTGGGATAACCTGTAGAAAAAAAAAAAAAAGTTTAATTACACAAACGCACACATTTAATAAAATATTTTGACATTAAAGCCTCGTCCTATTTTTTACATATATTTTAACCCTTTCAGGGAATGAGTAAGGGGTTTTATGTACTTCTGTACTCATTCCCCAGGGTGGGGTGGTGGAGATCTGGGAGTCTCCTTATTAAAGGAGGCTTCCAGATTTCAAAGTCCTGCTAAAAATGGTTATAAAAGCCCCAATTGTTTTCAATGGAAGCTTTCATAAAAGCTTAAAAACGCTTGAAAAAGCCTCCATTGAGTTCAATGAAAGCGTTTTCCCGCATTTATCCAGCGTTTTAATTTTTTAAATGTTGCAAGCAACGTTTGCAGATAACACTCAAGATAACACTCAAAAACGTGCCTGAAGGAAACGTCCTGGTGTAGATTAGCCCATTGGAATGCATGGGCACTTCAAACATGGGCTTTAAAAGCTTCAGGGTAAACGCTGGGGAAACAGTCCATGTAGATTAAAGCTGCGTACACACGTCCAATAATTATCGTTAGAAACGACTGATGAACAACCGATTAGCCAAAAAAAAGTGACCAAGGACACCGGCGAACGAGGATTGTCATTGGAAATGAACAACCGCCACGGTGGATCTGATTGGCCGACGATCTTTCACTATCGTGTGTACAGTCGTTCAGTGATCGTGCATGTTTCTGCGGTACACTTTCTCCTTTACATGTCCCTCCCTGCATCGTCCAAACGATTGTATCGAGCGTGTGGACACTGTTGGTGGATTATATTTGAACGATCATATTGTTACAGCATGTACAGAATTGTGCACAATATGATTGTTCAAGTATAATCCTGCATAATCGTTGATCGGTCGTAATCGTTCGTTTTCTAACAATAGTTATTGGAAGTGTGTACCTAGCTTTAGCCTAATATTGATGTGACAGGTGCTCTTTAATATTCATATGAAGTACAGGGGTATGTAATAGCGGTATGTATCTTTTTATAATGTATCTTTTTATGTATCCTTTCACAATGTATCTTTTATGTATCCTTTTATAATGTATCTTTTTACATCTGTTTGGAGGCTGTAGAAGCTATACACAGTGCTGAAAAAAACCTGAATTTTTCCTCCTATTGACTTTAATGGTGTTCGACTTTGACATTCGACCACCCGAATAATTTTGCTATATTCGAGCGAATAGCTGACGAATCGAATAGTGAGCTATTCGACCAACACTAGTGGACACCCTCCTCTTTTTCTCTTTCTATCTTAGTCTACACTATTATACTAAATTTTTGATAATATATATCAAGACTGCCATTATTTATAAGATTGCTTTTTTATCTTATAGCCCTTGGATGCCAGAATTATAAGGGCCTGCTATGGGACATTTTTAAGGCATCTAATTTTTGACAGTTTATGTAAGCAGTATATTTGAAGACCTGCCTTTTTCTGTTTGACTTTCCTGTCTAGCTCTTTACTGGAACTGATCCATATGCTTTTCAGAGGTCACGTTAGTTCCAGTCTCAGACATTTTTTGTGCATTGCACAGTGAAGTTTGGGAAGTCTCCCATTTATGAAGTCATCTATTCGGTCCCTCAGACACTTTGTGCACTTGATATGTATTGGCAGGTACCCGTTTGCCTGGTATTGCAGTATATAAAGGAAAGGGTATGTGCCAATGGTTGACACAGGACTCTTGGAACAGAATACCATCATTTAAAGGTATGTTAAAATGCCTAGATGATTACATTTATTTTTTTCACTCAGCTTTAACCATTTATGGCATTTCACTATAATTACCTAATTAGGCTTGATCTACATATATTTAAATTAGATTTTATGGTGGATTTCTAATGTGATTCTGATTTATTGTTTAACCTCTAACCTTTTTTGCAAGGAAATTTATTTTACATTGTAGGCTATAATTCTTAGGCATAACACCCCAAAATATGTCCAATAGTTAATAAATGTATTTAATAAAAACATTTAAAAAAAAAATCTGTTAAAAAAATAGGTAAAAATATAATATAACTATACAGTAGCATATATTATATATATATAATTTTATATATATTATATGAAGATTTCTTTGTATTGGACTCAACACAGCTATTTTGTATTAAATCCAATACAAAATTATTTGAATTTCCCGCTGCTCCACCTGCATGAACCGGCACCCGCAAAACCGAAACTCCGTTGATCTCGACTTTTCACTTCGCGCCTGGAGTTTGGAGGGAGAAGACATGTCCCTAGGACCTGCGGGGACCAGAAGGACGATGGGGGATGACAACGGAGGAAGGAAAGTGGGGTTTTTCTTAGTTTAAAGCTACCCCAAGTGGGACTCAGGATTACCACTTTTTGCAAGTAAAATCCACCCCGAGTCACACTCGGGATTACCGCTGGGGTACTTAAATCTAGTTGTTCTGATAATACAGTTCATTCATTTTTTTGAATGAACAGATTTTATCTGTAAAATGCATAGAAGAAATATTTTAGCAGTGCTCAATTATAAGTCACTCCAAATTTTTGAAAAAAATATTCATATGCATATTTTGCTAAATCAGGCTACAGCACCCTAAAATATTGTTGGAAACTAGAACTATATAATTATTTAAGCACAGAATTGGTCATTCCCCCAAACATTCTCTGGTGGGGATCTTCCAGGGCCGTGTGTTCAGTGGCAGTAATTGATGCCCACCAATTGATAACGGAATATCAGATTCACTGATTTAAAAATAGAGCCTTTATGTATAAAAGTCAAATTACTATGGATTATATATTTTTAATCATATGGGAGTTATAAAGAGTGGATTTTTTAAATGACTATATTAAAGTTTGATTTTTTTTGTAAAAAACATTATGCTTTTCTATTGATGCTTGCAAATCTATCCTAGTCTAGTCTAGATACTTGACCGTATAAAATCTAAAGTAACAAAGATACTGATTTATAAATAGTTGCAGTTGGGTTATAAGGATAAATGTAAGTGTTTGTCAGTTGATATAATCTTACAACCACAGCATTGCAGGTGATAGTTGTATATATGAGGGTTGAATGCCAGCAATTAGTAGTTGTAAGAGGTGTCACAAAAGTATAGTTTTGCAATCATAACATTGCAGGTAATAGTTGTACATATGAAGGTTGAATGCAGTGATTAGTAGTTGTAGAAGATATAACATTCTCATCAGTCAAACACCACCAGAAAAGCTTTCTACTAATTGCTGGCATGTGAATGTTGGGTTGTATATTAACTTAGCTGAACATCACACTAGTAGAAATACTGGGCTTTGTTCTTACATCAAAGAAGTACTTAATTATGACTATTGTTTGTGAAATAGGACATTGAACTTGCTGTGTTTTTTTATTTTAATTTAAATTTATCAGGAGTCCGCACATTTTTATCGACTCGGACTCCAGGTACCCAAAATGGTCGACTCCACAGCCCGGGTGGTACTGCACGTATTTTCCCCCTAGGCAGTGTTCCATGGCATGAGAAAGGGGTAACCACTTGCAACCTCACCGCGAAACTATACGCAGTCTTGAAGTTTCGTGAACAAGCAGGTAAATAGTTGGGGCACCACGGCAATTGTCAGTACCATAATGCTCATTGCCATGGAAGTGGGACCCGGGAGTCCCTAACATGCAAACTCAATTTGGGGACCAAGGTCTTGAAATAGCCCCCACTTAATGCGAAAATAGCCCTGCTTGTTATTAGGATTTTAGGCTTGTGACCCAATATCTGGAAAATTGTTATGTTTAGGGGGCTGAAATTTAGCTTGGTAACAGCTCACAGTATCCTATGTACCCTAAAAATTTCACATTTCAATGACACTCATTGTAAGACATATGAAGGTTTTTACATGGGGATAATGACAGCAGCATGCACGCAGCTCTCATGCTGCTGCTGCACAAAGATAAAAATATCTCACAGTACAAGGTGGGCAGGAAGCAGCTCCCTCTGCTGGCAGCACAATCTCATAGAGAGATATATAGGAGATGCAAGCGCCCCTTCCCAAAACGAGCAGAGACAGCAGAAAGGGAATCAGCAGAGGGCCGGATGTGGAAGCTCCGCGGGCAATAGGTTGGGCACCCCTGATGTATGTTATGCCACAATATGGATCAAATCTTCCATATACTCAAGTCTTCATTTTACAATCACTTTAAACCTGCCATAAACAAGTGATCTCACATTTAAATGATAACATGAGCAACTAAGTAGATATTTCAATGAAAATAATTTCATAACTAATCATTTTTTTATTACTTCCAAGAGATCTGTTAACATTTTAAATGAAAGTCTGCTTCTTTTAAAAGATGTAAAAATAAATAAATAAATTAAACCTATAGTGATCTAAAGTTATTTGACAATAAAATCTTTGTGTACACACTCTAGCTTAGGTTCATTAAACATGCAGGCTTTTTGCCTAATACCAGTTGATATACTACAAGGCATCAGGCTTTTGGAATTAGTTTAGTAGAAACAGGTCTTAAAAATTATAAACTATAAAAATAATCCAGTGTTGGATGGTCATCACATCAGCAAATAACACATTAAATTAAATTACAAAATGATACACAAAATATATGACAACAATAAAAAACTTACTGTTTTTGTATTTTCAAGATATGGTTACATATCATTTCCTGAAAAAATGATAGTAATTTGCTTGAACTTTTATTCAGAGAAAGGTTCTAAAATACAAAAAAAGTAATAAATTACTAAATCTTAAAATGTCTTTGAGAGAACACCAAAGATGTGAAAATGACATACAACAGCTCTGAATTTCTGATTTTAATACCATCAACAGGGATTCTGTTGCACTTATCAAACATATGTAACAACATGCTTCCATTGACATGTTAAACAGTTTAAGTGTGTCTAAACCTAAGCACCAACATGTCATATATTGGAGCTTTTTTCTGTTATTACCACCAATTCATTATTTATTTTATGGTGACTACACTCTCTGTATTCTATCTATGGAAGACCAATGTGGCCCCCATTGGACAGCAGCGTAGGTTTTAAAGAGGTTTGGATCGAACTTATATAAATTAATAACAAATTAACGCCTTAGTCCAGGCAACACTTTTTTTTTACCAGGGTTAGCAATATTTTTCTTTTGGAATAAAGAACAAAAGTGTTTAGGGGAAATTAATAAAAGGTAACCATTGTAAACACCATCAGTATAAAATGGTTTATTTTAACCTTCAAATAGTTACTTGTGCTGAACAGTTTGGCCTATTAAAACTTTAGGAACTTGAAAAATTACAGACTTACTGACACAATCAAAAGGTAATACATTTGTGTTACAGAAGGGACACAGAACAAAATGTTTATTATTTGGCTTTAACCTATATTTCAACTGTTATGGTTTACATACACTTTATATCAACTTGGGAAGCTTATATATTTTATTCCAAGAAAGAAAAAATTTACAAGTATATATATGCACTCTCATATTTGCACTCTGCCAGCTGATGTAAGATGCCTATATGTTTTTTTGCTGGATTAATTTGCAGAAGAAAGCAATAATGTTTTTGAACAAAAGAAAGAGACTGATACGTTATAGAAACTTCTCTACGCACTTGCTGCAAGGGTGTATTCCCCCCATATCACAAGTGGTGGAGGATGCGGGCAGCAGCTAAACAGAAGAAAAAGGCTGTGTTTAAACTTGCAAAAATTACAGTTAAAGGGCAAGGGATCCTTTCACAATGGAAGAGTTGGTGAGGCGGTTTGCAATTACTATTATTTAAATGCAGCAGAATATGGCGGCTCAGCAAAAGGCCATGGAGGTATGATTGGCAGTCCTCCACTGCAAACGTTGTGGCCCTGTGGGAAACCACCGAAGCCTAGGCCAAAATGCTGTCAGAGGTGGTCCAGCTCCTTTCTAGGGGCAGGGAAGGTACAGCATTGGCCCCTAGAAATGAGACGGACATCAGAGCCAGGCATTTTCTGCAGAAGCTGATGCCAGCACATGGTGTAGAGACCTTTCTCATGACATTTGAGAGGACTACAGAGCAAGAGGGCTGACCCCAAGACAAATGGGCTGGCCTCATTGCTCCATTCCTGTCTAGTGAGCTTTAGAAGGCTTACTTTGATCTCAGCCCCTGTGATGCCCCTAAATATGATCAGCTTAAGGCAGAGATTCTCGCTCTCCAGGGAGTGAGCAGTCACAATCTGCCTGGGGTAACACCAAGGGCCCAATGCCCCTTGAATGAGGAACCCAAGCAATATGGACTGCCCCATCAATTGTCCTTCTACACTTAGCGAGTGTGCACTGTTTGTCCCTATGGCTTTCAGGACTAGTGTTGTTTGAATTTGGGTCGTCCTAATGTTCGACCCGAATATGACCGTTCTAATTCAGGTGGACCTGCCCCGAATTTTGCTGAATTCAAATCCCCGAATTAGACCCTCCCACAATGCCTAGGGCCCTCCAATTACAGCAGGGATGCCCCCCTCCATATTTGTTGTGGCAGGCAACTGATTGGTTGTCTGTCACTGCATGCCACACAAGCAGCCATTGGCCTATATAAGGCCAGGGCGTGCCTGCATTTACCACTCCTGACAGAGATTTGCTGATAGCATCACAACCTTTCTGTGCTGCTTGGCTTGCTTTGTCAAAGGTAAAAAAAGTGCTTTACTTTGTTAGACTGTGTCACACACACACTATTAGTCAGATAGATTGTTGGATTGTACTGTATTGGTGCAGTACTAAAATCTACTGTACTCAGATAGGTAGAGTGTTTCACTGTTAGCTAGATAGATAGCTAGATAGATACATACATACATACAGACAGACAGACAGACAGATAGTCAGTCAGTGTGTTACACAGATGCAGCCAGAGGCAGGGTCCCCTCGCTGACTGCGTGCACAGTATCACACTTGTAATGAGAGACAGACACACAGACGCAGTGTATACTGCAGTATATAGTTTGTATACTGTGCTGCATATTACAAGCGTCACCACTGAAGCAAAGTG
>NC_092862.1:85529992-85589022 GCF_032062135.1 Pyxicephalus adspersus | reverse complement strand
GGAAGAGGGTAAAAGCTGCCCACACTCTGCATTCTTCAAGTACCAGTGAGGCAACTCATAGACGTAAATCGTCGGAAGCTGTCACCACAGCTATGCCTCAACAACCGCGGACCGCCACCACGAGCACCAGCTCCAGAGCACCTTTTGGACAAGTTAAATGTTCGCCAGTGTGGGCATTTTTTAAAGTTCGTAGTAATGACAACACTATGGTCATCTGTAAACTGTGTGCTCAACACTTGAAACGAGGCAAAAACCCAAACAAACTTGGAACAAGTTGCATGAGCACCCCTTTTCAAAAGCCACCACCCAGTAACCTGGCAGGAACACCTGGTCAAAGCACATAGCTCCGTGCAACCACCTCCACCCAAGAAGCAAGCTCAAACTGCTTGATCTTCCTCCGCTGCCTTTCCTCCTTCTGTCACCAAAGTTACCCGTGCTGCTGCCAGCAATTTCAGTGTGGTATTTAGCCGAGCATTACCTTTTTCAGGCTCCACCAGCAGTGAGCAGGAGCTCCAGCTGCTGTTTTTCGAGTTGCTAGCAGTCAGAACCAGGCATCATTGCCATCCCCCACATCTTCTACCCCATCGTCCAATGTTTCTGTGGTTAGCATTAGCATTAGCGGCATCCAACCTTCCATCCCCCAGATACTGGAGCACAAGAGGAAATATGGCCCAAATGACCCCAAAACAAAGCTAATCAATGCGACAATTGCACAGCTGATTGCGTTAGAGCTCCTCCCTTACCACCTGGTGGACTCCAATGTGTTCGGTTACGCATTCCATAGGACATATGGCTAACTCCTAACTTCAGACTTCAGCCAGGCAAGGTCGTGTGTGACAATGGGGCCAATCTGCTGGCAGCGGACGCTGCATCAAGAGATGACGTTTCAAACATCATCTCAGACATGCGTGCCTACTAGGCATAGTGCACCACAAATCCGGGAAAAGGAGGAGGTGGAAGAGGATGAGGAGGACATTGCAGGCATGGGAGAATGGGAGGAAGGGGCAGAGGAGGATATTGAGGGTACATGGCATCCATCCACCCAAACACAAGGTGGCATGTTCCGTGGATGGCAAGACCAGGCGGAGGAGGAGGAGGACAGCCCTGTGCTGCTGTTCGACCCACAGGAGTGTGGGTCCAAAATTACCTCAGCTGTGGGTAGTTTGAGCCACATGACAGCCTTCATGCAGGAGTACATAGCCAAGGATCCACGCATACAACACATAACAACAAAGACTGACGACTACTGGATTGCTACATTACAAGCCTGAGATACAACAACTGATCTTGCCCCAATACAGGGGACCTAAAATGCAGCACTACCAAGAAGTGCTTGTAAGGGACTTGTGCTCAGCATTTCCAGTTGCCAGCAGCAGCAGCAGCAGCAGGGATCCCTATGGCAGTTCCACCAGCCATGAGAGCCAAACAACTCCTTTAAGCGGCATGGGTGGCAGCAGCAGTAGAGGTCGTCTAAGCCAAACTATGCAGGCTTTTTTTCAGCGGAAACAAGCTGCCAGTCGTGACTCAAGACTCAGTCATGGTGCAGGAATACGTGAGGTCTGCATGGGACATCTGCAACCTGCAAAGCCAGGACCCACTGGGCTACTGGGTATCCAAGCTTGAGCAGTGGCCGGAGCTGGCAGAACATGCCATTCAGATCCTTGCCTGCCCAGCCGCAGGTATGTCATCTGAAAGAGCCTTCAGTGCAGCTGGGGGCATAGTGAGTGACAAACGGATTCGGCTCCCTGCAGAAAATATCGACCAATAAGAGCTTGGATCGGCAATAACTTCAACACCCCCTCTGCAGAGTGTACTGATTAGTCATCAACTGCTGCATGGACATCTTGATGGGAAGAGCACGTTCACAGCCTTTCGGCATTTCCTTCTACTCCTCACCCTAGTGGCACTCTACCTCTACTCTGTCTCTGAGGTCTATAACTTGCAACAGGGCTGTGTAACTGGCTAATTTCTTTTTACCGAGCACCCCCCTCAGGGCCCTCTGCCTTTATCTACTTTGAGGCCTATATCACTTGTAATGGAGCTGTGTGATTCATAATTAAATATTTGTATTTTTAGTAGAGAAATACATAAATTTTTCTGTCCTTTTGGATAGATAGCAAGTGGTATCAAAAATAAATATCTGTATTTTTTTTTACAGAAATACAGAAGTTTTATGGCTTTTTTGATAGATAGCAAGTAGGATCAGAATGAAATATCTGTATTTTTTTAACAGAAATACAGACATTTTTCTGTTTATTTTGATAGATAGCAATTGGTATCAGAATTAAATATCTGTATTTTTTTTACAGAAATACAGAATTTTTTCTGTTTATTTTGATAGCAAGTGGTATCAGAATAAAATATCTGTATTTTTTTTACAGAAATACATACATTTTTCTGTTTATTTTGATAGATAGCAATTGGTATCAGAATTAAATATCTGTATTTTTTTTACAGAAATACAGAATTTTTTCTGTTTATTTTGATAGCAAGTGGTATCAGAATAAAATATCTGTATTTTTTTTACAGAAATACATACATTTTTCTGTTTATTTTGATAGATTGCAAGTGGTATCAGAGTTAAATACCTGTATGTTTTTTTACAGAAATACAGAAATTTTCATGGCTTTTTTGATAGATTTATGATTTTTTTGATAATTTATTTATTTATCAAATTTATGATAACTCCTGCAATCTATCAAAATAAACAATATTTCCCCACGGGTTCCACCAAGCCCATTCCCTTTTATGTGGTTTCACTAGATAGTAGGTATGGAAAGTGTGATTTTCGTTAATCCATTCATGTCTCAATTAGCTACAGCTTCTACACTGACCATAGAGGTGATGGCCTTAACCTCTAATGCGGTCCACACTCCGTAACAGGGCCCACCACCTCCTACTGCCTGGTTCTGCTGCCGCTTTCCCAGTACCCAACTCTAGATGAAACATACTAATGCAGTCCACACTTTGTCTCAGAGCCCACCGCCTCCTCCTCCTGCTGCAAATGATGCTGCTGCCTGCCCAGTACCTGACTTTAGATGCCAGACACTAATGCCATCCACACTCCGTCTCAGAGCCCATCGCCTCCTCCTCTTGCTGTAAATGATGCTGCCACCTGCCCAGTACCTGACTGTAAATGCCAGATACTAATACCATCCACACTTCATCTCAGGGCCCTCCGCCTTCGAATCATGCTTTTACTGCTGCTGCCTGCCTATTACCCAACCATAGATGCCAATTACTAATGTCGTCCACACTCCGTCTCAGTGCTAAATGCCTCCTCCTCATGCTGTTACTGCTGCTGCCCAGTACCCAACTCTAGATGCCAGTTACTAATGACATCCACACTCGGTCTCAGGGCCCACCGCCTCTTTCTTCTGCTGTTGCTGATGCTGCCGCCTGCCCAGTAACCAGCTCTAGATGCCAGTTACCAATGCAGTCCCCGCTCCAACTCAGAGCCCACCGCCTCCTCCTCCTGCGGTAAATGATGCTGCCGCCTGCCCAGTACCAAACTCCAGATGCCAGATACTAATGCTGTCTAAACTTTGTTCAAGAGCCCACCACCTCTTCCTCCTGCTGTTACTGCTGCCACCTGCCCAGTACCCAGCTGTAGATGCCAGTTAACAAGGCTGTCCATGCAGCATTTTAGAAAGTTACAGCTAGCAGATAGGAAAAGTCAGTGCCCTACAAAGCAATGTCTCCACTAGCTACAGCTTGTACACTGTCCATAAAGGTGATGTCCTCAACTTCTAATGCCCTCCTTGCTCCGTCTCAGGGCCCACCGCCTCCTCCTTCCAGTACCCAGCTCTAGATGCCAGACTAGACTCAAGCTCAACAGGGTCTTCTTTCCCCGCTGATTCCGCCGAGCCCAATCCCTTTCATGTGGTTTTGCTACAAAGTAGTTGGGGACAGATTGGAATCTCGCTCATCCATTCATGTCTCCAATAGCTACAGCTTCTACAATGTCCATATAGGTGATGGTCTTAACCACTAATGCCGTCCTTGCTCCGTCTCAGGGTCCACCGCCTCCTCCTCACAGTACCCAGCTCTAGATGCCAGTTAACAATGCCACCCACACTTCTCGGGGCCCACTGCCTCCTCCTCCTGCTGTAAATGATGCTGCTGCCTGCACAGTACCCTACTCTACATGCCAGTTACTAATACCATCAACACTTTGTTCCAGAGCCCACCACCTCTTCCTCCTGCTGTTACTGCTGCCGCCTGCCCAGTACCCAGTACCCAGCTGTAGATGCCAGTTAACAAGGCTATCCATTCCGCATTTTATAAAGTTACAGCTAACAGGCCTCACTAATAACAATAACAATAATGCTGTCTTTGCTCCGTCTCAGGGCCCACCGCCTCCTCCTCCCAGTACCCATCTCTAGATGCCAGTTAACAATGCCATCCACACTACTCAGGGCCCACCGCCTACTCTTCCTGCTATTACTGCTGCTGCCTGCCCACTGTCAAGTACCCAGCTCTAGATGCCAGGCTAGACTCAAGCTCAACAGGATTTTCTTTCCCCACTGATTCCGCCAAGCCCCGTTTCCTTTCATGTGCTTTCACTCGATAGCAGGCCCTGGGACGGAGTGTGGAATGCATTAGTAACTGGCATCTAGAGCTGGGTGTAGTGCATCTTTAATGACACCCCGAAGTGTGTAATTTGAAATTTGTGATTGAATGTAGAAGGCCACGTCTGTAGAAGGCTTCATCCAAAGGGAAGGGTGACATGACATTTGCAAACTACAGGTTGGGGGATCTCTGGGTGAAATGCACAATGCCATAATTTACCGCCAAGTGCATCATTACAGAACTGAGCACCAACTTGTAGGGTTCTATTTCCTGACCCGTGTTTCTTTGGAGTACATAGAGAGCGTGCTGGCCTACTTCCAACATGGACCTCAGCCCGACGTTTTCATCATCAACTCGGGTATATAGGATGTTATCAGGTATCATGAGCAATCACTGCAAATGTACAAAACTAACCTGGACCACCTGCTTATTCGGCTCACCGAGGTCCTGAGCCCCAAATGTGTGCCCCAAATGTCTGTTTGATATGCAACACGTCTATGTCTGTTGGATTTAAAGCTGGTGAAGTGCTAGAGTGGCCAATTCCTAATTTGCGCTGGGAAATCAAAGAAGGGAACGTCTACAGTGCCACACTGGCAGATTTGCACCAATTGGATGTGATTGACTTGCACTTCCACTTACGCTTCAAGCTGCGCTCCAGGGTTAAAGATGCCACCCACTCGAATCAGCTGGCTCATCGGAAGTATACCTGCATCCTGATGTCTCATATTGATTAAGCCTGGGGCGTGCAGCAGGAACAGCAGGAAGAGGAGGCGGTGGGCTCTGGGACAGAGCGTGGACAGCATCGGTAACTGGCATCTAGAGCTGGGTACTGGGAAGGCGCCAGCAGTAACAGCATGAGAAGGAGGCGGTGGGCCCTGAGACGGAGCAAGGAGGGCATTAGAAGTTGAGGTCATCACCTATATGGACAGTGTCCAAGCTGTAGCTATTGGAGACATGAATGAATGAACGAGATTCCAATCTTTCCCTACTGAGATTGGAATCTCGTTCATCCATTTATGTCTCCAATAGCTACAGCTTCGACACTGTCCATATCGTCCTTGCTCCTTCTCGGGGTCCACCGCTTCCTCCTCATGCTGTAACTGATGCCGCCTGCCCAGTACCCAGCTCTGGATGCCAGTTACCAATGCTGTCCACAATCCGTCTCAGGGCCCACTGCCTCCTCCTCCTGCTGTTGCCACCTGTCAATACTCCATCCATAAATATGGCATTACAGCCATCTAGGTGGCATTAATGATGCACTACACCCAGCTCTAGATGCCAGATACCAATGCGGTCCCTGCTCCGTCTCAGTGCCCACCGCCTCCTCCTCCTGCTGCTCCCACCTGTCACTTGTAACTTATACCAGAGCTGTGTAGCTGACTAATTTTTGGACTGAAAGACCCCCCTCAGAGACCTTTGCCTGTACTCTGAAGCCTGTGTATGGCTTGTAACGGAGCGGTGAAACCTGGTGGCTAATTTTTGGACCAGAGGAACCCCCTCATGTCCCTCTCTGCCTCTACTCGGAGACCGTGTAAAATCCAGCATGTTCCCTTGACTGCCCCATAAAATGTCCTTGCAAGCAACAAAAAAAAGACTTCCTTATTGTTTTGTTTTACTTGTACAGTGTTGTGCAGACCTGGGGGAGTCTTGACATGTTGTTTTAAATGTATTTATAGGCTGTAGAAGCTCTACACCGTCCCGAAAAACAACCCAAATTTTTCCCCTATTGACTTTAATAGAGTTTGAATTCGACGTTCGATCACCCAAATATTTATGCTTTTTTCAACCAGATAGCGGTCGAATCGAATAGTGAGCTATTCGACCAACACTATTCAGGACAGCTTTGAGTTCTTTATTTGTGTGAAGCAGGTTCCCTCCTAGACCTTGCTGGACTGTGGAAGCTTGGTGACACTAGTGCAAGCAAGGGTGGTTGGAGAGGTTTATGCAATGGGAAAACCTCTGAGTGGTCTTCATTCACACCCTGTGGCACCAGTGACATTTACTACTGACTGTGGAACAGTGACTCATACCATGGGTGTGGTAAGAAAATTGGTGTGTCAAGTTGTTTTGGGGTGGGACTTTCAATTGTTTTGGGTACTGTGGGAGAAAGTAGGGGGAGAAGTGTATAATGTAGTGACACCCTTACCAGTAGAGGCCTGTGCACCACAGCCTATTGAAAATGTGCAAGGTGTTGATAATGTGCTTGATGCCCACAAAGGTGACAATAGTGTTATCCATCCAGGACAGCAACCTGATGTGACCTCCAAGGGGTGGACAAAGAGGAAGCCTTTTGAACTCCTGTTGATCCTGACCAGGAGGTATCAAAGACCTTAGAACTGCCCAGATGCGGGACCCCACTTTGGTAAATGCATGGGAACACATTTCTGTAGTTAATGAATAGCCCCAGGAACTGGGCGCTGATAAAAAGTTTACCCGTTTTGAGTGGGGATCCATTGTTCTAGAAGACCAAGGTGTGGGAAGAGGTTATTGAACAAATGCTGGTACCACAGCCCTTCAGGTGCATGGTCCTAGACCTGGAACACATGAAGCATTAGGGGGTCATCTAGGAACTGATAAAACTGAGGGCCCACATAACAGACCAGTTTTTTTGGCCAGGTTTTCTGCCTCCATGTGGCAACTAACTTCACCAGTATGCCACTATCAGAGCCCTTTGGTGCCCTTACCTATAATAGAGGTCCCCAGGGGGGCACCAATATATCCTGGTAATACTGGACTATGCCACTTGCTATCCGCAAGCAATACCTTTGAGGAAAACCTCATCCAAAGCAATGGTACGGGAGTTGTTTAATATGTTTACCAGGATGGGTTTCCCAAATGAGATACATTGTCTATGTCTAAAGGCATGGATGACAAGTGAAAGCTCTTTCAAATTAAGTCAGTAAAAAGATATTCTCGGACTTGCCTGAACTCACCCATATGACAGAACATGATATTATTACCGAGGCAAAGGTGTTTGTAAAACCCTACCATATACGAGAGGCCTGATGTGTCAGAGGAGGTAAAAAGAATGTTACAGCTAAATGTCATTGAGGAATCACAGAGTGAATGGTTGAGGCCAATGGTGTTGGTACTCAAACCCAGCAGAACTCTGCGATTCTGTAATGATTAAAAAAAGCTGTTGATGCTGAACTAGTTTTGATTAACTTTAGGGAACTGTAGAAACCTTGCTAAAGACTTTACTTTAAAGGACTGTTCCATGGACTCTGCACTCTGCCAGCTGATGTAAGCTGCCTACATGTTTTTTGTTGGATTAATTTGCTGAAGAAAGCAATATTGTTCTTGAACAAAATAAAGAGTCTGATACATTATACAAACTTTTCTGTGTACTTGCTGCAATAGCTAATCCTCCCCCCTTTATATTACAATTTATACAAAGAGTAATAAGGGAGGGAACAAAGGGGGGTTTAAACATCCCTGGTTTAGATTTTTCAATGCCAACCCCTAGTTATGAGAAATGAGAAATTGTGTAAGTGTAAACCAAAATTGACACTACTGATACATAGGTTAGATTGATCACAGGTTAGATTGATCACTAAATTTACCAACCAACATAAAGCAGTTTCCAGCATCTTACGGAAACACTGGCATATAATAATATCAAATCCAAAAACATCAATGTTTTTACACCCACACCCATCGATTACATAGAGAAAATCACCTTCCTTGAAAGACAATCTAGTTTACAGTCACTTTACATCTCAACAAAAAACTTTATCAAAAGAATTACCTCCAGGGATATGCAAGTGCCGAAAATGTTCCCAATGCCCATGGCTCAAGGAACAAAGGAAATTTCTATTACCAAATACGGAAATACGGAAAAAAATATATATGAGCACACATATTCCATCAATACGGGTAAAATGGTAACTCCATCAGTTTCCATGGGGGAACACAGCATAATTTCGATAACTCAGTTATCTCCTTTTCTGTTCTGGAACACATCACCCCCAATCCAAGGGGCGGATGTATCGATCGATCATTACTTCAAGCTGAAACCAGGTGGATTTCCACTTTTAAAGCCACCTATCCACCCAGGCTAAACGATGTATTATCCTATAAATAATTTCTTTAAATAGGGTTATTATATTTCCCTCCTCTACATACTTCTTCTTTAGTTGTCTATTTCTTCCCTCTTATTTATTAGAAGTGATATGTTTAAATAGTAGTTGAGACACTAAGGATGATTTGTACTGTTTTGTTTTATTTGTATCTATCCACATTTTAATGGGTTCGAACTAATATGTAATATTTGTTTTTATATAAAGCCATATACCTCCTGTACTATTCTTTCTCTACGCATAGGCGAGATATAAAACATCCTTTGTAAACTTTCTGAAAATGTTGATCACTTAAAATATATTGTAATGATCATTACATTGCTTTAGGTCTATCTATGAATCATGTAGTAATATAATATGCATTGGATTATTACGCCACCATGTAGTACATGGTGGATTATTATTCCATCATATGATGCATTATATGTTACCTGAGGAAATATAATGTAACAAAATTGGACATTTAATAGTATTGAAAAAAGAGCTAAACTCATTTTGTATATAACCAAGCGTTCTCTAATCAATATTAAGTCACCCACACTCCTCGTCTTTAAACTAATGTTAATGTCCTATGGTACGTTAATTTACTATGCTATTTTCTTCTAACCAATAGATACCATTCTCACATACCCTACCAGTAACACTCATATTAGTTTGTACAATCAAGCAAAACATCAAAATTCCATACTCTAAGAGCAACTGTATCTATTTAGTATCTTATCAATGAGTAACACGAATATATCTATGTTTAACCCTTGCAAATGCTCTTTAGATTAGATTAATTTCTTGTCACAATCATGTATTGCACTATACAACTAACCATGAATTGTATTATATTTAATGATTATAATCGCTATGAGAATCATATTTAACAATTACAATTATTAATAATATCAATCGCACTATATATTTTTGCCTCCTCCGCCTTACAGGGGACGGGGGCACTGACAGATATCTTAGTCTCCACTAACTAGATGTTTTAGCATTTGATGTTAGGGGGAGTTGATTTTTATGCTGGCAGAAATTGCATAATACTGTGACCGGGTCAGAGATCTGTCCGACGGACTGTGACAGATATCTTAGTCTCCACTAACTAGACAAATCCTATAGGCGGATCGAGTCAAGGATCCGAGGGTAGAAGGGTTGAGACATATTATATATTTCAATACTTAACAATGGGCGATTTAAAATCGAAAAAGAAAGATAAATATAACCCAACTGATGATGAATGTTACATGTATAGGCAAAATCCCAGCTGGGTAAAGTACTGTGCCCTTTGGAGAAAGAAATATAATTTTTCAGGCTGTTTACATCCAAAACAATGTAGGGAATTGGTGAAAAGAATTAAGGAAAGTGGTGGAGATGATGAAAGTAAATTGTATGCTGACCGGTTATCAAAAATCTGCTTACGCCTTGCTTATAGAAAAGGACCTTGGGCTCTTAGAAAAGAGAAGAACATCATGGCCTAATCATGGCCTGCAATTAATTAAGTAAGGCCACAGAGTGATGGGAACATGTTATCTTAAATCACTCTGTGGCCTTACTTAATTAATTGCAGGCCTTACTTAATAAGGCCTTACTTAATAAGTTTATCATGTTATGGAAGAGGAACAAAGCACAAGGCTAAAGGAAGCAATAAAACTGCAGTGCTGACATGTAATATTAAACATGTTTGCTGATGTGTAACATTCCTATACAATACTATATGTTTTGTTCTGTATAAATATGGGAGCTTCTATGCTGAATGTCAGATTCTCCTTCAGCATGCTGAGGCACTTGTTAGCTGATAGTGTGAATCCCATGCTGCACGTAAATAAAGAACCTTCTGCTTCACTGAACTTCAAGGTCTCCTGGTGCTTCGTGAATAAGGCTATTGCCTTCCACAGCACCCAGATCTGGGTGCACTGAAGGACTGGGTTGCCTCTTCCCGTTAAGAAGGTTTGGCACCTGTGTCCCCTCCCCTACCCCCCATTTGACCAAATGTGCTGGACAGGACTTGCTTGTCCGGAATTTATTCCAGCATTCAATGAGTGAAGGCAACATGGGACTGGCTTTGTAGACTTAGACCCGCACAGCAAGAGGCAGGTCCCATTTTAATTAATTCATTCATTTCAATTCCCCCTGGGTAGGAAGAATGACACATTGCACATACGCATTCCAGATTCAAAAACCAAAGATCTTTATTAAAAAACAGGGGACAGGCGGAAGTAGCTTGATCCGCACTAGTAGCTTATCTCAACAACAGCGCTGAGCCACGTGTGATCTACGCATATCAATTCAAGATCATTTGTTAAAAATTTGTAACACAGACTTTCTTGTGCAGTTAAGAGTGATATGACCCCATAGTGTTGTAGGTAGTCTCTTTTAGTGCACCACAATGTATATACTCAAAAGGATAAAATATCACCTTTATTAGTATTGTCTTCATATTTAGAACAAAATAGAGCACCTTTTTGTTTTTTAGTTGTTAATTCTACTGGGGTCACTCTTCCACTGCTTCCTGTCTGTAGGAAGAAGGAACAAGAAAGTCTGTGTTATGGATTTTAAACAAATATTCTTGCTTTCCAACATCAGTGCTTGAATGACATAATACCAACCTAATCATCAACCACTATCTGAACAAATACATAGATGCGGTACTAATAACGATCTGTCCTTCTGATGAAGCCTATTGGTGAAATGCATTAAGGACTGTAAAAGTTATTGTGTATCATTACAAATTATGTGATTACTGAATTGTCATTATTTGCATTTTGCAAGTGTTTATCCTTTTGTGATAAGTTTTTTAAAATATTGTATAATAAATTGCATCAAACTGCGTTTTAACATAAATTGTGTTGTTAGTGTTGATATTTGACACCATTAAAACCCATGCAAATTTTCCCCCTTGGGAAAAGAAAACCCTTTGACATTTGTGAGTATTGGGTTGTGGTGCAATGTAAACAATTCTCTCAGAGTATTTATTTAAAAAAAAAAACTGTCTGTGAAGTTTATCCACAGTGTGTAAGGATGTCATAGGCAGCATAGTGTGATAGCTATGTGTGTGTAAAAGCTGCATGTCATATTCTGCAGCCTAACAACTCGCTGTGTTCAAGCCTTCCTCTCCTAAACCATTGGTTGTATTGACTTGACATTTTTGAGGTACACAGGGGACCCTCATAGCTAGAGTAACATGTTTAAAACCTGTGAAAAATGAATATTGGACATTGGGATTGCTGTTTCCAAAAAGAATGCAAAATGTAAAATTTATCTCCTACTCTATCTCCTAACCTAAATCAATTGTGGATTGTGGAGCCACCTCTGGGTACGTTTGTAAACAATGTGTGAATAAAGATAAAGAAAGAGGTTTGAGGCTCACTGATTAATACAAAAAGGTTAATTGTGTATTTTTGCATATTCGATAAATACATCATTATATTCAACAAGTATCAGTATATTACCCGGATCCTGTTAACACTTCACAGGACCTTGGTATTTCACACTATACATAGATATTTCTGAACAAACATAAATTACTAATTATACTAAAAAACAAAAGGATTTGTCAAACAACAATGGTAAAAGCAGCAATGGTTTAAAGAGCCTGTTCACCAATGCTAGAAGTCTAGCAAACAAGATAGGGGAGTTGGAAGCCTTATTGAGTGAGAAGAATTATGACTTAGTTGGTATTGCTGAATCCTGGCTTTGTTCTTCGCATTACTGGGCTGTGAATATTCCTGGGTATACTCTCTTTCGTAAAGACAGAGTCAAACAAAGGGTGGTGGTGTCTGTCTGTATGTGAGAAGTGATCCTAAAGTTAATGTGAAAGAAGAAATTGCAGTTGGAACAAGCAATGGGGTTGAGGCATTATGGGTGGAGTTTAATGTGGGGTTGAGACATGGGAGATTTCAACTACTCTGACATTGACTGGAGTAATGGCACTACAGGAACAGCAAAAGGGAGGAAATTTGTGAATTTAATACAAGATAATTTTATGGTACAGTTTATAGAAGCCCCAACTAGAAATGATACTCTGCTGGACCTAGTTCTTTCTAACAATGCAGAGCTTATAACACATGTCCAAATAAAAGAGAATCTGGGTGGCAGTGACCATAATATGATTTCATTTAATGTAAGCTGTAAACAGGAAGCAAAAACAGGAAAGATAAAAACATTTAATTTTAAGAGAGCAAATTTTCCATTATTAAGGGCAGCTCTCTGTGACTTGGACTGGGAGACAATGTTGTCCTCTAAGAACAGAGCACAGAAATGGGAATGTTTCAAGCCTGTTCTACAAAAGCAAACTGAAAAATATATTCCAATGGGTAATAGGTTTAAGAGGCTAAAATTAAAAAAAACTACACACACAGCTAATGTTAAAAAAGCCATAAGGAACAAGAAAGGGGCTTTCCAAAAACATAAAAATGAAGGATCACCTTTATCATTTGAAACCTATAAAGAATATAACAAAAGATGTAAAAAGGAGATAAAATGTGCAAAACTTCAAAATGAAAGACAGATTGCAAAGTAAAGTAAGGCAAACCCCCCAAAATTTTTCAAATATATTAATAGCAAAAAGAACAGATCTGAGCATGTAGGCCCCTTAAATGATTTTGCTGGGTTGGTAACTGGGGATAAAGACAAGGCAGATTTACTAAACACTTTTTTTTAACTCTGCGAACACGAAGGAAAATGGCATGGATGTACTGTTTGATTGGGCAGCCAAGTGGCAAATGATATTTAATATAGATAAATGTAAAATTATGCAGTTAGGAGCTAACAACATGCATGCTTCATACTGTTTAGGGGGAATACATTTAGTGGAGTCAGAAATGGAGAGGAACTGGGGGTTCTGGTAGATCATAGACTTAATACCAGCATGCAATGCCAAGCTGCAATATCTAAAGCTAGTAAAGTACTTTCTTGTATTAAAAGAAAAATAGACTGCGAAGATGGAGACTTTATCCTGCCCCTGTACAAAGCATTGGTCAGACCACATCTGGAATATGCAGTCCAGTTTTGGGCACCAGTTCACAAAAAGGTCATTGTTGAATTGGAGAGGGTGCAGAGAAGGGCAACTAAATTAACAAAAGGAATAGAGGAGCTCAGCTATGAGGAGAGATTAGCTGAACATAATCTATTCTCCCTTGAGAAGAGACGTTTAAGGGGGGATATGATCACCCTGTATAAATATATAAACAGTTCATATAGAGAACTCTCTTCCCCATTATTCACTTTGAGATCATTACAAAGAACAAAAGGACACTCTTTGCGTCTGGAGGAAAACAGTTTAAGCTCCGGATAAGGAAGGGATTCTTCACTGTAAGACCTGTGAAAATGTGGAATCAGCTCCCTCAGGAAGTAGTTTCAGCAACTACTATGGATTGCGTTAAGAAAAAGCTGGATGTTTTTCTAGAAGCACAGAATATAACTGGGTATTAAGGCTTTAAAGTAAAAATAACAGTGACTTGATCCAGAGAACATCCGATTGCCTCATGGAATCAGGAAGGAATTTTTTTCCCGTTGAAGCAAATTGTACCAAGGTTTTTTTTGTCTTCCTCTGGACCAACTAGGTCTTATAGGGTTTTATATCTGGGATATGTTTATTTCACTAGTGGTCTAACTTGATGGTCTTTTTTCAACCTAACCTACTATGTAACTATTTAAATTCAAAATGACAGTATATTGTTGTGTAAACTCCAACGCATTTCGCCTTGATTGGGCTTTCTCAGGGATGTATTTATAAACAAACTTTACAGTCCGTATATACATATAAAAGTAGTATAAGAAAAGCATAACATTACAATAGAAGTACGCTGCGTTAGAATATGTAGTAGCTTAAAAATGTTTTATGAACTAAAAATTTTTTGGGAATATATTTTTTTATCATTTATCTTACTAGTATGGTGTAAACATTAAAGTTGATGCTAGTTGCAAGAAGCTATAATATATTTAATATTATATACTAATATATATGCTTTATATATTTAATACTTATACTAATATATTTATTATATAATATATTTAATACATTTTTGCATATAGGCCAAGGTCACAAGGGTAAAGATATGCAAAACACTGAAAACGTAATATTCATACAGCTAATTGTGTTATACCATGATATATATGCTCTCTTAATTACAGAAAATGAAAAACAGAATTTTTGTTACTTACGTACCACTAGTGCAGTTCATACAAGAGTGACATATGTGATGAAAAAAAACACATTTTAAATCTAGTGAAATCTCTGCTGTGGTTGTTGCTGTGTGTACATAAATTCTATGATCAGCTATACTTCCTTGCATTGTTGCACAATTTAATATCTACTATTTATCATAATTGAAATATATAACATTGTACATACCAACATATAGGTCATAATCCTAATCAGATTTTGGGGTTCTGCTGGAATACATGTACAGTGGGAATAGTATCCGTTTGGTACTTTCATGCCTTCCCATCACCAAGGGGCATAAATATGCATCAAAGTTACTTTGTTACATCGTAGGTAAGATTGAAAAAAGGCATAAGTCCATCAAGTTCAACCACTAGGGAAATAACCATATCCCAGATATAAAACCCTATAAGACATAGTTGGTCCAGAGGAAGGCAAAAAACCCCTAGTACAGTTTGCTTCAACAGGGGAAAACAATTCCTTCTTGATTCCATGAGGCAATCGGATGTTCCCTGGATCAACAGTCACTGTTATTTTTACTTTAAAGCCTTAATACCCAGTTATATTCTGTGCTTCCAGAAAAACATCCAGCTTTTTCTTAAAGCAATCTATAGTAGTTACTGAAACTACTTGCTGAGGGACCGATTCCACATTTTCACAGACCTTGCAGTGAAGAATCCCTTCCTTATCCGGAGCTTACACTTTTTTTCCTCCAGACGCAAAGAGTGCCCTTTTATTCTTTGTATTGATCTTACAGTGAATAATTGGGAAGGAAGTTCTCTATGATCCACCAGAACCCCCAGATCCTTTTCCATTTCTGACTCCCCCAAGTTTAATCCCCCTAGACAGTATGAAGCATGCATGTTGTTAGCCCCCAAGTGCATAACGTTACATTTATCTATATTAAATGTAATTTTCCACTTGGCTGCCTGATCAAACAGTACATCCAGGTCTGTTTGTAGATTATAGACATCCTGTATTGACTTAATTTTATTACATAGTTTGGTGTCATCTGCAAACACAGAAATGGAACTTTTAATCCTAAACTCTATATCATTTATGAAGATGTTAAACAGTAAAGGTCCCAACACTGAACCCTGGGGTACACCGCTAATAACCTTAGACCATTCAGAGTATGAATCAATAATTACAACTCTCTGGATGCGGTCTTTAGGCCAAATCTCTATCCATTTACAGATTTACTTTTCTAAACCTATTGACCCTAACTTGCATATTAACCATCTGTGGGGTACAGTGTCAATGCTTTAGCAAAGTCCAAGTATACTATATCAACTGCTACTCCACTGTCTATCTGTTTACTTACTTCCTCATGAAAAGAGAGTAAATTTGTTTGACAACTCCAGTCCTTCTTGAAGCCATGCTATCACTTATAATATTTTCTAGCACAGTGATTTTCAACCACTGTGCCGCGGCACACTAGTGTGCCATGAGAGATCTTTAGGTGTACCGTGGGAAATTATCTAATTACCATTGTCGAGTGTCTGTGCTGTAGTGACTGGCAGAGTAATGTAATACTCTTCCATGTCAGTGGGTGGCAGTAGGTAACAGTTTTCTTGTTTATTCTTAGAGACAAAAGAATTAGCTACAGAGTGTCATTTTGTAACATTTTTGATTTGTGGTGTGCCGCAGGATTTTTTCAATGTAAAAAAATGTGCCGTGGCTCAAAAAAAGTTGAAAAACACTGTTCTAGCAGAAACTCCCCTATGTGGTTCTTTATCAAACCCTCTAGGACCTTTCCAACTATGGATGTGAAACCAACCGGTCTGTAGTTACCTGGTAATGACTTTGCTCCCTTTTTGAAGATAGAAACCACATTGGCCTTACCCCATACCATCGGTACCTTGCTAGTGACTAAAGAGTCTCTAAAAATTAGAAATAATGGCTTTGAAATAAGCAAGCTCAGCTCTTTGATGACACATGGATGTAATCCATCAGGTCCTCGTGCTTTGTCAACCTTCATTTTTCCCAGCTATTTCTCAATCACTACTATTCTGAGTCATTGTGACTCATTTAAGGCAGTGACATTGCTATTATGAATTTGGACTTGAGCTCTGCCACAGAGCTAAAAAAAATGTTTAGTAAATCTGCCATTTCTTTATCCTGTTACCAACCCAGCAACATCCTTTAGGGGCCTACATGATCAGATCTAATCTTTTTGCTGTTAAAGCTTTATGCGCTATGTATAAAAAATGGTCAATTGTGAATAGTAAGGGTTAGAACTTACATACTGTCCATAATAATTTTTGATATTTTTTTGAGTCCTACCTTTACGTTCCACTTAGTGGCCAGGAGACCAAATGGTTTTCAGAATGTGGATAGGGATATGCCTTCCAATCACTGAAGAGCAATGATATGAATCAGAGTAAGAGGGGACATAGTGCTCAAATTGTATAAAGTAATTCAATCTTTATATATTGAGATTTAGGGCTTGCAAGATGTCCAGAAAGATATTGGTATTGATAGGTCTTACCTTTGAATGCAGATTAGGGACCAAAATATGTGCAGCAGCCTGGTACTGTAAAATGACACAGCCGGGAGGGCTGTCAGGGACCGAAATGCATCATTTACGGCGTCCATTTCCTGTCAGATGGTGCAAGTTACGCTTACGCCCTCTAGTGTGCGTGCATGCATGGTGCGCCTCCCATCTGAGATAAAGAATCCCCATGACACATGCAGGGCTCGAGTGTGTCCGTCTCTTCTGTGCTCGGAGGGAGATCCGCCCCATTTCCGCCCTCATGCAGGGAAGAATTGATGGCTTGTGCAGAGTAAACTGCCCATTACCCATTAAAGCTCCACTAAAGCATCCCCTGTAAGCTCTATTCTTAGTCAGAGGGATTCCTATAGGGATTGATGGATGAATGGTACCCTAATTAGGAATACAAATTAAATATACATTTGCCTTCTGATCAAAGTACAGTGTTATAGAAAATATTATATATGTATAAACAGTATCTTATATAAAAAAAAGTTCTTCTCAGGTTTACATAGACATACTTGTAACAATGTTTCAGTAGACAGCATACCAATCATAAAATGCCTATATATTATCAAATGCTATGGATTGAGTGTAAATACATAATTTATGTTATACATACTTATGTGTTACTTATGACCATAGGGGGAAAAAAGGGTTTAGAGGAAGCTTTACACATATATATATATATATATATATATATATATATATATATATATATTGCATGTTATTGTATATTCCCTGTGCGTTCGGTACTATTTTTGTTTTCAAATGTACGTAACTTGATCCTTTATCCATGTTGATTAAAGCAAGGATTTGAACCTTAGGGCGTCATTAGGACCAGGTGTTTGTGTGGCTTTTAGGTTAATTATCCACTTTGTTTCAATTTGCAGTAGTTTTTTATCGAGGTCTCCACCTCTTGCATTTAATGGTATGTGTTCCAGGCCAAAAATTGTGTTGTTGGTCATATTGCTGTCTTGTGCCAACGTGGTGGCAGATAGGTGTCATAATTTTACAGACTTCAATTGAACGTATGTGCTCATATATTCTTTTTTTAAAGGTATTTTTGTGTTGCCTATACAGAAGGAGCCATAAATGCACATGATAATGTAAATTACGCCTCCTCTTGTATGATCTGCACTACTGGTACGTAAGTAACAAAAATTCTGTTTTTCATTTTCTTTAATTAACGAGCATATATATCCTGGTATAACACAATTAGCTGTATGAATATTACTAGTAAGATAAATGATATATATATATATATATATATATATATATATATATTAAAAAAATATACTATTTTTATATGTATATACAGATCGTAAAGTTCATTTATCAATACATTCCTGAGGTAGCCCAATCGTGGCGAAAGGCATTGGAGTTTACACAACAATATACAGTCATTTTGAATCTATGTTTGATCAGAAATATCTATGTATAGTATGAAATACCAAGGTCCTAAGAAGTGTTAACAGGACCCGGGTAATATACTGATACTTGTTGAATGTAATGATGTATTGATTGAATATGCAAAAATACATAATTAACCTTTTTGTATGAACCAGTGAGCCTAAACCTCTTTCCTTATCTTTATTCACACATTGTTTCCAAAGGGAGTCCAAAACTGAAAATGCAAATTGTGGGACCCCCCGGGCCACTTACATAGTAAGAAGCTTTGGGGTGGGGCCCCTTAATTTATTTTTACCTTTTACAGAACTGTAACTGTCATGCTATGCTATCCTGTCTGCTTTTCTTCTTTGAATCACAACTTCTCTGGAATGTGGAGACATAGAAAACCGAAACTGTAGGTGCAAATGGGGGACACTTGTGGCTAAACCTTTCTAAAATTTCATCACTATGGCATTATAAGAACATAAAAAATCTCTACCTATCAAAATGTGCTGCCTGCTCTGTTTTACATATCTGTCTGCCTCGAACCTTAATTTCTCTAGAATGAAGAGGTGCAGGGAAACAAAAATAGAGGTGGAAGTAGGAAACAGGTGTGGCTATCACCTCCCAAAATTTCATCACCATGGCATCATTACAACATAAAAAAAAAAATCTGTCCATCAAAATGCTTATCCTTCTCACACATGACTGTACACTTCTAGTACCTGAACTCTATTACATTTTAGTCAGCAGAGTTTATGTTTTAATAGTGACATAGCGATGAGGTTTTAGAGGATGTTAGCCACAGATGTCCCCCACTTGTACCTACATTTTTGGTTTTTTACACCTCCCCATTCCAGGGAAATTGAAGTTCAAAATGTTAGAAGTGGACAGCAATGTGTAACGGGGCAGGGAAGCATATTTTGATGGGCTAAAATTTTATGTTCTAATGATGCTGTAGTAATTAAATTGTAGGGAGACAATATGTCCCCCACTTGGGGGACATATTGGGGTTCAAAGATGAGAAGCAGACTGGGTAGTTTGATAGGTATAGATTTGTGACAGGTAGGTATATAATTAGGGGTCCCACCCCAATGGTCCTTGCTATGTTTGTGATCCCGAGGGTCCCCAATTTGCTTTTTTAATTTAGGACTCTTAGACACACTCCCTTGAAACAGCAACCCCAAAGGTAAATTTTCATAACTTTTTACATTTGTGACCCCCAAATCTTGAAATTCTTTAAAACTGGGGGCTGAAATTGAGGTAACTAGTAGCTATGAGGATCCCCTGAAAATTTCAAGTCATTGCAATATACGGTTTAGGAGATATGTAGGTTTGTACATAGAAAGCTGTGAGGCTGCAGAATGACTTGCAGTTACACACAGCTCTCACAGCAGGACAGATGACTTCATTAAACACGCCCACTCAGGCAGATACATTTTAGAGGCTGCTTTTTTTCTTTTTTAAAATATAAATACTAGCTCGTGCTATCAGATGTGGGCAAGACTGCCTGTGTCTCACTCCCATGAAGGCTAAACTGTGTGATGAGTTCCCTCACCCACGTCTCATCGGCAGCAGCAACCCTCTGAATGGATGACAGCTGAGCACAGATCAGTTCAGAAAATTAGAGCTGCTGATAAGAGGTGGGTGGAGAGGGCACGGCAGATGGGCAGATCAACCAGCTAAAACCTTCTGGGGAGAACTATGTATGTCAATGGGAAACTTATGTATAAAAGGAGTTACTCATGAGGGTGTGGTTAGAGAATGGACCATCATATTCTCTTGTGAACTGATCCATATCATCAATCAGGTCATATCCTCACATGCTTTCTTTTTAATTACTTTGAGAAATTGCTTAATTTGTATTTTTGTGTACCTTGTTTAAGTACTTTTTATTTATTGACGGAAGACTTCTCTAACACATATTTTATTCACTAAAACCTTTCTTTTGAAAGTTACTATTTTTATCACTCTGGTGTACTATTATACACTCGCCAGCCACTTTAAAATGTGCACCTTACCAATACCAGATTGGACCACTTTTGTCCTAAAGAATTATCAAAATTCTTTGTGGCACAGATTCAACAAGCTAGTGGGAACATTGTAGGGATTTTGATCCATATTGACAATAAGCAGTTGCTGCACATATATGATTCAATCCTCCCATTCCACCCATCTCAAAGTGCTGTATTAAACTGAGCGATGGTATCTGTGGAGGTAATTTGAAACCAATGAACGAATTGTTATATTCAAGAAAACAGATTCAGATGATTTGAGCTTTGTGACATGTTGTCATTATTGGTGCATCATTCTGCTGGAAGATGCCTACGTTATTATCAAAAAGGAAAAGACATTGTCACCAATTGGCATTTAAATAATCCTTGATTGGTACTAAGTGGCCCAAAGTGTGCCAGAAAAATATCCCCCCTACCATTACACCATCACCAGAAGCCTGAACCATTGAAATAAGGCAGAATGGAATAATGCTTTTATGTTGTTGATACAAAATTCTGACCTACCATCTAAATGTCATCAGATCAGGCAACATTTTTACAACCTCTTTTTGTCAAAATTTGGTGAACCAATGCAAACTGTTGTCTTGGTGTCTGTTCCTAGCAGGTAGGATTGGCATCTAATATGGACCCTGACTGCTGTAATCTATTTGCTTCAAGGTTCAATTTATATGTGTTCAGAGTCCCTTCTGCATATTTCTGTTGTGATGAGTGGGCATTTGAGGTATTGTTGTCTATTAGCTTGAACACTTTATATTTTCTATTTTTTGAACAGTTCTCTGTAAACCCTAAAAATGGTTGTGCATGATGATCCCAGCAGATCAGCAGTTTATGAAATACTCAGACCAGCCCAAATGGCACGAACAACCATAGATAGTTGCTGAAATTACCTTTCTTCCCTTTTTTGATGCTTGAATTGAACTTCAGCAGGTTGTCTTGTATATGTCTGAATGTCTAATTGCATTGAGTTGCTGCCATAGGACTGGCTAATTGGATATTTGCATATATACATATTATATACTTGCATTATATACATAACAGGCAATTATATAGATGTGCCCGATAATTGTAATTAAAATTAGGGCTTATTTTTGTATGCAATGGAATGGATCACTGGTAATATTTTCCTTCTATTTAGAATGTATCCAGGATCCCGTCACCACTGCAGCCCTTGCAGACACAATCGGCCTCTGACGATTCTTCTCAGTCCATCGTGATTCTGCCACCACTGGGCAGCCACTGGTCATGTAAGCCACTGGAGCATGCAGTGCAGTAAAACAAATAAGAAAAAAAACAGGATTACAGAAAAAATGTTTTCTCTTTTGCCAAGAATCTTTACCTCCTTTTGAATTTTGTATATGTGAGTTAACTTCCACTTAAGGCTGGGTCTACACGGACGTTTTCAAAAACGCATGTAAATGTTTCTACTGAGTTTATATGCGTTTTTATGAATTTTTTTAGCATTTTAAAGCTTGCTTTTAAAATGCTGGAAAACATCTTATGCAGCTTTTTCCAATGTTTTTACCGTCCTTTCCCGCGGTTTTATCACGTTTACGTGCTTAAAAATGCAGGGAAACGCCCTATTGAAACCAATAGAAGTGGTTCTCTGTTTTTACCCACGTTTTTGGAAGTTTTCCAGGGTTAACCCTGTAAGGAGCTGAGGAATTTTGCTGAAGTTAATTATTTTTGTGCTTTTGGTATGTTTTGTAGATGATTGAAATATGTTGAAACTAGTTGTACTCTTCTTATCAGTAAACTAATGTCCTCTTCCCCCTTTTTTGCCTTGAAACTCTCCTTTTCCTCCCTACAGCCATTTATATGTTACCTTGACAAAAATATTTTGTTCTAAGAGAACCACAAGGACATTTGTCATGTCTACTAGTTGTCTGTAGTCATGTGATCATGCACCGATCATGCCTTTGAACTGTTATATAAACTGTGTGCAAACAATAAAGTTTTGAGAGTGATAAAACCACACATTAATTTGCGTGTGTTATGTGCTCTCCCAGGGCTGTAAACAGAAGCTATCAGTGAAAGAGGGACAATTGATCTGGGATCAATAGGAGATCACCTTAACAAACCCCGCCTTTTAATTTCTTAAACGTTGCAAGCAATGGTATAGATAACGCCCATAAACGTGCGTCAAGGAAACATCCTGGTGTAGATCAATATATTGGAACGCATGGGAATTTCAAACATGGGCTTATAAAGCCTCAGGTTAAATGCTGGGGAAAACATTCATGTAGACTAAGTCTAATGCAGAAAGCAGGAAGGTAGGACCCCACTGGGGGGATGCTCTGGCCAGAGCTGCAGACCATGTCCCCCATACAGATCGCAGGCTTGGGGCGGTGGGCATGTTGTGTCTCTGGATGGTTCTGGGCAGGTCCTGGCATCATGACGTCACTCTGGGTGAAGTGTTTTTCCCTTTGAGTGACACAAGGCTCCCTGCGGTGAAAATTAGTGGTCCGTGACATCCAAAAGGTTGGTGACCACTGGTTTAAATGAATAATATATCCAATGAATGATTAAACACTGTCAAACACTTAAAAATGCCTACATATCAAATATTGTCTATAGGCTCTAATACATCCTTTAGGATTTGCAATGATGCTATTAGGTATTTGGGAATTCTCATTACTTCAGACTCACGCAAACTGACTTTACCTATACCCCTCTGTTTAGTAAGCTCCAATCAGGGAGGGAGAAATCCTTCTTCCTGACCCATAAACTGGCTCTGTAATGTAAGGCACAGGAGACTAATTTCAAGTTTGTATCTAGATGGCATTATTGCCCAGTGGACCTACATCGAATCTCCCCATCTATGCCCGACAGATGCTGGCGTTGCCTTTCCCAGATGGGGTTCATAATTCATATTTGGTGGGATTGGCCGGCGATTTTTAGTCTTTAGGAAAAGGTAATTCAACTATATAATGATTGTACAGGGTCTGTCGTCCCTAACACCCCGACGATAACTTTATTATTCATGGTCCCTGGCTCGATTAAATCGATTAAAAAGGGGTACTCTGTCATTTCCTTACAGCTGCCAGGGTTCTCATTCCGAGACTCTGGAAACAGATGTCTGTTCCCTCCAAAAAAGACTGGGTTTCTGAGTTAGAGAAAATCGGACATATGGAGGTAATGGGAGTGGAGGAAGATGGTCGATATGAACAATTTGAACTAACCTGGGCCGTGTGGGACTGATTTAAAGAGTTCCCACAAGTTCAGTCGTATCTGTAGTGGATATTTTAGTAAACATATGAAGAGGTTTTTAATAATTGTGTTATGGCCCTCATAAAGGAATTATCCCCCCCTTTTTCCTAGTCCCCCTCCCTTTTTTATTCCTTTTATTTCTTGTGTTTCAGGCCGATGTTAGTCTTGTTTTTGTTGTTCCCTTCCCCCCCTCCCCTCCTTGTTATTGGTTAAGATGTTAATTTCCAAAGGCAGTAAAGATTTCTCAGGGCATTAGTTTGAAGTGAATATGCCGCTTAAATAGCTTGTTGTGTTTATAATAGGGTGTACCAGCGGACATTAAGGGACAGAGGGCTGGTTCCTTCTCACATATAGATATGTACAAGCTATGTCAGATATCATAAATCAATTACTGTACTTTTTTGGGTTGTTTATTTTTCTTGTTATTATTCAAAGTATGTCTGTTGTGTATGTACCCTGGTTTGTTGATTGTGTTGTTTATATCTGAAAAAACAAAAAAACGATTGAAACAAAAATGCCTACATAAATAAAAACAGTGTTTTTCCAGGTGCGTAAAGAAAGTCCATGTAAACCAAGCCTAAGGTGCACTGCCAGCCCATTCAAAATAAATGTGCTGACTAGTTGCCCAGTCTGTGCGAACTTGAGTAATTTAATGCAGCGCATAGTGCAAAAGGGCCCTATTTCTGTCCCATATTTATTTTCTTCAGTTTTCATAAATTAGTCATTGTGTCTGTACCTGTTCCACAATGATGCTGTTTTCCACTATGTTTCCATCTTGAAGTTGTGTCAAAAAACCTTTCATGGTGGGCATAAAATCAGTGAATGTAGACACCTGAAAAAATAGAGATTCATATAAGGAACATATGTGTAATACATGCATTTGATTTTTATTTTAGAGCACCTCCTTGCCAAAACCACACAGCATGGGAACTAGCAGAACTTGATTATCTTTCATTTTTTTCACTATGCTTTGATCATTTTAATGATATTCTAGACACTTGAGGGCAAAAACAAACTAGATTAATAAGTAAGAAAAAACTAACTGCAATAGGATCAATCTTTTAAACTGGCAATATTAGCATTACCTGGGATAAAAAAAAGTATATGTTAACATGTTTAAAAAAATAGCACACTGTTTACTCCAAGGTATATTAATATAATTTGAAAAGTTGTCAATATATGAAATATGCAACTTTCATTTAAAGTATACCTGGTGATCCTGCAATGAAGGTCCTCGTTTAGACATTTTCTTTAATTATGTTTTAGATTTTACAGATGAACTAAACCTTCTCTTATAGTACAGAGCATAAGGCATTGTCTTAAAACTATTTTGTCTTTAATATTCAAGCAAGGTGAGAAAAGTGAAAAATCATGAAGTAGAATTAGAAGAAGAGTTTATCCTTTACCAGTATTAGGTCAAGGCATTAAGAAACATCTAAGTTTGATTGCTTTCAAGAAGAATTCAAGAACATTTTCACCCTCTAAATAGTAACATGACTAGACAAACTCTTCTTTTGGGATCTTTGTTTTGCGTTATTGTATTTAGATTTAGAACGTGCACATTTAAAGTTGAACTAAAGTCCCACTTTGAAAAATTGGCGATCAAGCAGATTTTTATTGCAGGTATTTTATTGATTGATGTCCAGCTGTCAAACTTCACTGAGATGTGCAGGGCTTATAGACAGGGTTACCTGGCAATACCGGCTTTCCTTGCACATGCCGGAAAAAAATAAACTCCCACCTGGCTGCATGGGAATTATGTCATCCTGGTCACGATAACAGAGGATCATACTTAGGAACAGTGGGATGAAGAAAAAGGGGGCACCCTGCAACAAAATAGGGACAAGCACGTACCACTGGTTTAGTTGTGCTTTAAATGTGGTATATCAATTGTAAAATACTTCTGACAAACAGCCCAGGATGCCTTCAACCAAATTAAGCTATAATTAAACATGGTCCTCTACATTGCAAGAGAGAAAAAAAAAGAATAATTTTTGCCAGAATGTTAATCATTATTTTATGTCACCTTTCCAAATTCTACATTTACAGGCTTCTAATAGCAAATCTCAGAAAACAAGCGCACATTTACAATAGGGAATCCAAAGGTATAGAAATAACATGAAAAAAATGTTCATAGGTATTAGCAAATGTGAAGAATATTAGGTCAACTTACAATTTACTACCTAATAGAGATTTGTAAATAAAATATAGAATTTTGTTTTACAGAGGAAGCTTTTGTATTAAAGAACTTAGAAGAGCTATATGCAAATAACATCCAGTATCCCTCTGATATAAAACAAGAGCTGCCTTTGACTAGTTTCTCATTTCTAAAATGCTAAGTTCTTTGAAAAAAAATTAGTAAAACTTATTTTGAATATAGGACAGTTACAGGTACAAATAAAATGGATGTCTCTTCAGCCCCATCGTGTTCAGTGTTCTTCTGTAGGCTTCTGCCAGTAAAAGCTTGAATTTAGAATCATCAAATGTGAAAATATCAATGGCTTGCTCTCATTCAGGAAAGTTTATTCTCAGCACAGCACAAATATTCTCAGGAAAGGGCTAATGCAGGAATTTCACTTCAAACCCAAAAAAAAGCAATGATGTCTAAATCAGTGATAAACTAGGCACCATTTTATAAAAGTACATTTTTAAAAGTAACTTTCTGGTGTAAATCGATCCGCCAAACCTGGTATTTATGCCTGTTGGAAGTGACAAAAAATGATATTAATAAGACCTGATTATTTGGATAATTCTGCCTCCTGGAAAGCATACTACAAACTACTACTACTGCTGAACAGAGACAATGGCCCTAATTTATCAATGAAATGCACGTACCTACGCACTGCTCAGCAAGATCTATTACCACGAGTCGGTCCCGAGTTCTAGTAAACTCGCCTGCCGGTTTCCTGCAAAAATTAGCAAAGATCTCGAATCCACCAATAAAGGAGATTAGTTTTCAGCTGCCTGATTCAGGAGGAGATGGTAAACTCAATGGTGAAGTGATAGCAATTGATTAGCGCACACCTGCTCCCTGTTCTGTGCGTATCTCCAGTCCATTTTACAGGTCAGTTTGAATCCTTAATGCTTGTTTTTTTTTTTTTTTTTTGTGTAAGTGCTAACATTTGTTGCTCTTGTTGTTTTGATACTTTTTCTTTTGGTTGCAACACTGAAAACTAATTTCTATCAAGTTGTTTAGCAATTCTTCAGCAATATTTTGTCATTTTTTCCACAAGTATTGAGTACAAATGTGTGCATGGTTTCCATTCCAAAGTGCTACTTGACCCCCCTCGTTGCCTTTGTCCCATTGTCACATATTGGTATTTGAATGTATTATGTACATAGTCCTTTTCTGAATAAATTATCATGGTTTTTATTTCTTTTTTTTAATAGTTTGACATTTGCACTCATGTTGATTTGCCAACACACAACTCCTCTATTCATTTGTGGTAGTATTATAGGTTTGTTGTCATTGTGCTGTGCTGCCTGATCTTAGCACTCTTGGAAATGAACAGATTTTGTGTTGTTGCTTACCTTAATGCTCATTAAATACAGGAGTGTATTATGCATTATTTAGGTGTTTACACAAAACAAATAGTACTAGTACTAGTGAATCAAACTTCCAGAGCCAAACCCACTTTGTGCCAAACCTGTTCTTGCTTTTCCATCCCTAAAGGGTGTTTCTGCAGGTTTGAATGACATTTTAGACCTTTGCTCACTATATATATTGACTTACTCACCTCAGTTTGGTAGTGGAAGTACATAAAGTGGATTCCTCCTTTAACCAGAAGCAAAATCATCCATGAATTTTGCTTGTAGCCAAGCCCATGACATCAGAAATCATAGGAACAAATAGGCAATCTTTTCAATTTGAAGCATGTGAAGCGACATGGTCCAAAAAGCCCTCTTTGCCTATTTCTTCCTAAAATTTCTCTTTTCTATGTATATGTATACTTCATATGCACTCATATCTACACATATGTGCATGAGTGCACATGAAGCAAAACAAGCAATATACACATAAAAATAAAAACTTACCTGAACGAAGACTGTGCAAAAGTGCAGCCATTTTTTTCAACCGATTAAACACAGTTCAAGGCGCACATAGCGGGTCCGCCTTGGCGCACAACTATGGGCTACATACTCCTGAAGTTTGGCGCACAACTATGCGCATCAAACAACTGAGTTTTAACAAGACAATTGTGCTGTTTTCAGCCTTTCAAACAATTCAGAAAAAGGAACAGCTTAAAAACAATCACAACTGACTTTTTAACCAACTGACCGATAAGCCCGACCTTGGTACGGGCTAAAAAAAGTTACTATTTTCGATAAGCCCGAGCTTTACTCACTGTATGTAAATACAGTGAGAAAAGTTCGGGTTTTTCGGATCACTTACCTGGTCCCGCTGCGATCGTCCATCCGTCGTGTTCCAGCGTCGTCCTCCAGCGTCGGGTGTCCTCTCCGGGAAGAAGAAGCCGGCCGGCTTCTTCTCCCTCCGTTCTGTCCAGCGTTGCTCGCAAAAAAAAAAATACTCACCTTCTCCCTCTGCTCCTCCGGATACGTCTTCTCTCTTCTGTCTTCAGCCGGCGAGTGCAGTGACGATCACCGGGGTTTCCGGGAAATTTAAAATTTTGTATTGAGTTCCTTTGGATTGAACTCAATACAAAAAATACTGCTATACCAGTACTAGTCTTTGCACGTCACCTGCCACCACCACAAAGTTTTTGTGGGAAACCCAAGACTTGCCGTGGCTTCATCAACCTATACAACATACACTTTGAACTTCAGCCACAAAGTTTCCCCACTGACCAGGCAAAGGTAGCATACTTAATTTTCCTGCTTTCTGGAGAAGCCTTGGCTTAGGCGTTTCTGCTCTGAGAAAGGAAGGATCCATTCACCAGTAATTTTGAAGCCTTCCTGAGCTTCTTTAGGAGGGTTTTTGATGAACCAGCTCATGCCACCTCAGCGGCCTCCTCTGTCTCCACCAAGAGTCACTTGCTGTGGGCCAGTTTGCAGTTAAGTTTCGCACTTTGGTGGCTGAGCTTGCCTGGAATAAGGAAGCACTCCATACTACCTTCTGGCAGGGCCTTTCTGATCATATCAAAGATGAGTTGACTGGTTGAGATTTTCCTGTTGCTTTGGATGACCTTATCTCCTTTGCCACCCAGATTGATATTCGTTTCCAGAAGAAATCCCACTCCCACAAGGTCTTCTCCTCACGACTAGCTCCATCCTTCTAGCGGCCTCTGAAACCTCCAGTCCCCCATTTCTCCTTCATCAGAAGTACCCATGCAACTGGGCAAATCATGTCTATCTCTAGAGGAGAGATCCTGGCGCCTTCTGGTCTCTGCATTTACTGTGGATTTAAAGGACAGTTTATTAAACTTTGCCCACAGAGGCCAGGAAATTTCAGCACCTAGTATGCTCTGAGGGGGGCCTACAAGGTCACTCTTGTCTCCCCTCCCTTCTATACCAATTCAGCTCCACGACAATACGTCCACACTTCCCCCTAAGGCTTTCATTGACTCTGGGGCAGCAGGCAATTTAATTTTGGCTACCCTTGTCAAGGAATTCGCCTGGCCTATTGAGCCACTGGGCCAAATTTATCAAGCAAAATCGGTTGGCCGGTCGTGCATCCGTATTAGCGAGCTGAAATGCAAAGCGATCGCGCTGGTCATCAACTGGATGAGATCGCCAAAGCCGCGCAGCATCGGCAGCTTTACACTGGCGAGCTGGCATCAAAAGTCACTGTTCCCCTAAAAAATCATCCTTTCTAATGGCACACATATCAAACTCACGATTGACATCTTAACAGATCCTCCTTAATCGCGCATCTGAAATCTAATCGCCCTAATTGGCAGATTCGCAACCCCTATTGCCCATTTTGTTATGAAGACAAGCATCCGGCTTGGCAGTGAGATGCGAATGAACGAGCGCATATGACTCCAGCCCGCGGTAAACCGGCTCAATATAACGGCGCGAAATAACGCGCAACCAATATTTTGTGAACTGGTGCCCAAAACTGGACTGCATATTCAAGATGAGGTCTGACCAATGCTTTGTATAGGGACAGGATTATGTATTGATCTCTGCAGTCTTTTCCTCTTTTAATACAAGAAAGTACTTTGCTAGCTTTAGATAATGCAGCTTGACATTGCATGCTACTATTAAGTCTATGATCTACCAGAAGCCCCAGGCCAGATGTTTCCAAGCCCTGGGCCACAAGGGGGCGATACAGCTTGCACAGTAGTGATGTAAGCCCTGAGTCAAGGCGCAAAGTCTAAGCAGTAACCAGGTCTTCCCCAGAACGCCCATATCCTTTTCTGTTTCTGACTCCCCCAAATGTATTACCCCTAGACCAGGGGTCAGCAACCTTTATTATCAAAAGAGCCATTTTTCCCCCTCTTCCACTAAAAAAAAATAGTCTGGAGTCGCAAAACATAACACAGCTTATAAACTTTTTTTTTTAAATTTTAATCCATTTTTAATTTTACCTGTTACAACTGAATACAACAAACAGAAGTGCAGTGTGCATGTGTAGGCCTACTTTAAAATAAATGAACACTAAAATATGCAGACCTTTTTAAAGTTGTTCCGGTATTTGTGTAAAATTAAAATAAAATGTAGCCCACTTTATTATAAAAAACATAGTTGCAGCTTAGCAGTTTTAAAAAAGTAAACAAAAAACTAGGAACGTTTCTTGCATTTCAGTATGCTCTCATCCTATTCGGGTTTCTTTCTCGACCAGCAATCAACTGAAGCACCTGAACATACAATAAAAAACTACATCAGCCCTGGGTCTAAAATAAATGTTTTTTTCTGAAAAATATTAGCCTAATAAATGCTAGTGTTCTGACCTGTTTAATGTGACCTCTGTTTCTGAAGCTCGATGCTGACCTTCCCTATGTCGGGGCTGTAGGATGTGACTTTGATCTTCACACGGGACTGTAGGCTCCCATTTGTGAGGGGGGAGCAATATTTGGACTTTATGAAGTTCATGCTCCAGAAAACTTGCTTGCATAAGTATGTTGAGCCAAAGATTGGCAGGACTCCACATGCATACTTTTTCATGTTCATATATGTGTCGGAAATGGCACTCTATGTTTCAAAAACAAGTTTGTCAGACTTGGGGAGGTTTTCAATATAATTACATTAGTGCTCTTTAGTGAGAGTGGCCTTCTGACGGACGACTTCTTTGAGATCCGCTGTCAGGCTTTTGAACTTGGACACTCATAAGTCTTTATCCACTATGTCGACCAGTTCAATTTCAAGATCGGGCTGACTTATCCCTGTGAATGTGGATATGTTCAGCAAGGATGGGTCGATGTCCAGTGGTGTGACAGGGAAGAACAGAGTTTTTTCCTTTCTGAACTCGCTGAATCTTTCTCCAAATGCAGCTTGCATTTCCATAATTGCACAGTGTAAATAAGCACGATTTATGTGATTGTTCTCTTCTTTGAACTCTCCCAGGGAGGGGAAGTGATAGAGTGTACCTCTCTGTACATCTTTGGCAAACACTGTCATCTTGCGTTCAAACACCAGAATATCCTCAAGCAACTGCAGAGCCGTGCTTCCCTTTCCCTGTAGATTTTTATTCAGCGTGTTTAAGTGACTTTTAGCATTTTAGCACGTTTCCCCTTCACAGCCACTGAACTCTGTTGTGCAGCAGGAGATCTGAAAAAGCACTCTCCACTTCATCCAACAATGAACAAAACTTTTTTGTTCACTATCTTAATAACGAGGTTCATCACTTCCACACATTTACGGGAGAATATTTGAGTGCACAGTGCAAGATGCAGTGAAACATCATCAGCTCTCGATCCAGCAACTTTTGAAGTAAATTCACAAAGCCCTTCTGTGCTCCTCTTATACTGGGTGCACCATCAGTAGACACTGACACCAGGTGAGTGGCGTTATTCCTTTGGCTTTTAGACAACTCAAAACAGCCTCAGAAATGTCCTGTCCCCGCGCTTGGCCCTTTAGCGGTATGAGTTCAATCCGTTCTTCCTGCGGCCCGTCAGAGTTCACACATCTGCATAACAGTGCTGTCTGCTCAATATTGTTTACATCACTTGACTCATCACAGGCAATTGAATATACTTGAGCTGAATTGATGACTTCAATTTGCTTACTGGTGATGTTTGTTGCCATTTTTGTGGTCCTGTCCTTGACAGGCTTTGCAGAGAGAGGCATTTCTTTAATTTTCTTAAAAATTTCCTGTTTGTTTTTGAATTCGGAGTATAGATGCTCTGATATTTTTATGAACAATTCTTTCATGTATTCTCGGTCTATGAACAGCTTCCCCTCTTGATCTTATAAGTAGGGATGAGCGAGCAAGATTTTTAGGCAAGATTTTTAAACTCGACCTCGCGGCGAATTTGGCCGTTCTTGCTTACTGAAATTGTAAGCGAGAAAGGTCAGTGTAAAATCGCCAAAGTTCTATGCATTCATTGATCAAGCTCAGTGTGCGATCCCGGCACTAAAGGTTAAATGGGGACATGTCTCCCTATTCAAAACCTCTAGTGCTCTCTGATTGGCTGAGGAAAGGAAAATCCTGATGACGCTTGTCCCCATTTAACCTCTAGTGCCGGGGATCACACACTGAGCTGATCAATGAATGCAGCCGTTGCACACTCAAGAAGCCGCCTGCAGGTAAAGGCGAGGGTTATAGACATGGATGTGAGGCATATTTTAATTGGCAAATTATAAAAACTAAAATTCGATGTTAAAGTATTACCTCGCACTTCAAGCTTACTTTGCAACAAAATAAACAAAAATGAAATACTAAATAAATAAAAATTAAATTAATAAATAACTGTTATTAGAATACATTCAAAGCATTTTTTTCTTGGAATAGGACTTTAAAGGTGCTTTGTGCAATAATATACTTAATGACAAGAAAATAGTAATTTTGTATAAAAGAAAATGTTTCTTTTTAAAAATTCACTGTGATCATGATCAAATTAATCCAATTCATATGATAGTATACTTATTTACTTAAATGTATGTTTATCATGATTTATTTGTCCCAAGATTAACAGCTCAGGGGTTAGCACTCTGGCCTTTGCAGCGCTAAAGCTGCGTACACACTTCCAATTTTTATCGTTGGAAATGAACGACGAACGAACGACGAACGATCGATTGGGCAAAAATCGTTCGTAAAAAAAGTAACCAACGCCGACGAACGAGAATAGTCGCTGGAAATGAACGACCGGACCGGCGGATCGGACGACGATCGTTTACCATCTATCGTGTGTACAGTCGTTCATTGATCGTTAATGGTCTGAGCATGCGCGGTGAACGAACGTTTGCTCACTTCCTGTGGTGCACGTCACTTCCTGTATCGTTCAAACGATCGCATCTATTGTGTGTACAATATCTGCGAACGATCGTGTCGTTATCTGCATGTACAGGATCGGTGCTATATGATCGTTCGCAGATATCGTGCAGGATCGTTCGTCGATAATTATTGGAAGTGTGTACGTAGCTTTAGTCTTAGGTTCGAATCTCGGCCAGGACTCTATGGAGTTTGCAGGTTCTCCCCGTGTCTGCTAAGGTTCCCTCCCATGTTCTAAAAACATGCAGTTAGGTTAATTGGCTTCCCCAAAAAAATTTACCTTCGACTACATTAATGACATATGACTATGGTAGGGACATAAGATTGTGAGCCCCTTGTGAGGGACAGTTAGTGACATCACTATGGACTTTGTACAGCGCTGCGTAATATGATGATGCTATACAAATACTGTGTATTAATAATAATTTATCAGATGATTAATATATGATTAGTGACTAATCATTATTATATGATTAGTTCCTAATCATAAATTATTCATCTGATAAATAATGCATCATTAGTTGATATAACTTACTCACAAACTTAACTTTTTTCCTGGCTCTCTGGTACTTTAACAGCCGTGCATCACTCAATGAGCAGCTGCATTTGCATTTAGTCCTGTGTCCCACGTGTAAGCACCCGGGAACATGTGGGACGCGGGACTCGTATCAGCATTGGACTCTCTGGAGTCCCCATGCTGATGGCTCCGCCCCCACCAGGAACGCCCCTGAAAGAGAATCCCTCTCCTCTGCACTGCACTGAAAAGGAGTGTCCCCTTACCCCGCCGGCAGAAGTGTCAACGTCAGCTGCGGTAAATAGGAAAGGAAGCAACAATAAAGAGGCTTAAGAGCCACATGCGGCTTCGGAGCCGTGGGTTGTCGACCCCTGCCCTAGACAGTATGAAGGAAGCATGTTTTTAGCCCTCAAGAGCATAACTTTATATTTATCAAAATTAAATGTCATTTGCGACTTGGCTGCCCAATCAAACAGTTCATCCAGGTCTGCTTGTAGATTATAGACATCCTGTATGGACTTAATTCTTTAACATAGTTTGGTGTCATCTGCAAACACAGAAATCGTACTTTCAATACCAAGCTCTATATCATTTATAAAGATGTTAACCAGTAAAAGTCCCAACACTAAACCCTGGGTTACACCACTAAAAACCTTAGACCACTCAGAGTATGAATCATTAATCACTACTCTCTGAATGTGGTCTTTAAGCCAGTTCCCTATCCATTTACAGATTCATTCACAGACCGTCTGTGGGGTGCTGTGTCAAATGCTTTGGCAACCTCCAAGTACACTATAACAAATGCTACTCCACTGTCTACTGTCTACTTTATTTCTCATAAAAAAAGAGTAAATATGTTTGACAACTTCGGTTTTTCACGAATCCATGCAGATTATCATTTATTATAATATTTTCCGCAGAAACTCCTCCATGTGGTTCTTTATCAAACTCTCTAGGACCTATCCAGCTAAGGATGTTAAACTTACTGGTCTGCAGTTAACTGGTAATGACTATGCTCCCTTTCTGAAAATAGGAACCATGTTGCCCTTAAGCCAATCCATTGGTACCATGCCGGTGATTAAAGAGTCCCTAAATATTACAAACAACGTCTTTGAAATAACAGAGCTCAGCTCTTAGAGGACACGTGGATATAATCCATCAGGTCCTGCTGCTTTGCCAACCTTAATTTTACCCAACTGTTTCTCAATCATTTAAATTTTGAGCCATTGTGGCTCATTTAAGGCAGGGACATTGCTATTAGCAATTTGGACTTGAGCTCTACCATTTTTATCAGCCTTTTCTTTATCCCCAGTTACCAACCCTAAAACATCCTTTAAAGGGCCTACATGCTCACATCTGATCTTTTTGCTATTATAATGGTTAAAGAAAGATAAAAAGATGTGGTTTTAAGTGCGCATGCACGGGTCTCCGGGATGGCAGCTGCCTAACTTAGCTCCGCTACACCCTGACTAAAAGAAAAGCTATCAGAAGAGCACAGCGTCATACCTACCCTCTGTTCCCGGTCCAGGACACAGTGGCTATACTGCTTCACTATGGGCACTCATTCTCAAGCCTCCAAGAAACGGCAGGCAAAACAAGATCGCCATGCGGCCTCTGCCAGGCTTCTCTCCAAGATGGCGCCTGCGAGCCCCGTGTGTTCTGTGGGCCCGTCCAGCGCGCCAACAGACCAGCCATACCTGCCAGCTGAAGACATGTCCTGTCAGCTGGCAGCATCCAGCCCAGGTATGAGCGGGATCCAGCAGGGCGGTTCGCCCCCTCACGATAGCAACACCTCTGGGCACCGCAAAGCAGCCCTGTATAGCGCCAAATCGCCTGCTCTTATTGATCCTGGGGCTGACTTCTCAATCTAGCTCTTTCCTTAGCCTCACTTTCCATAAAGCAGTTCCAATCCATACTACATAAGGTTTTGGAAGATCAATTTACCAGATTGGCAGGATTTTTCACTAAGGAAATGAAAGAAGTCTACCATCGTACTGCACAATTAGAAGGCCGTATGAATGATGCTACCACAGTTTTAGAAGGTCACGAAGAAGATATTGATTCATTAAAGCTTGAAATCCAAACTCTGCGCTACAAATTGGAGGACGCTGAGAATCGTGCACGCCGCTCAAATTTATGCATAAGGGGTCTCCCTGAGCATATTGTGGACTTACCATCTACTATCTTAGCTCTACTACAGGAATTAGCTCCAGATGTACCAGTGGAGCGCCTAGAGATGGACAGAGTTCATGGAGCTCTGACCAGCCGCCAACCGAAGGGTCCACCCCGTGATGTAATCATAAAGTTCCACTTCTATCGTACATACGAACATATTCTTCGCTGCTCTAGAGAGAAAGAACTTTTATCCTTTCAACGCGACGATTATTAGGTCTTTGCAGATTTAGCTCCTTCCACTATACAAAAGCACAGGGCCATGAAGCCGTTCATTCAAGTTCTTCACCAACATCATGTACAACACAGATGGGGATTCCCCTTTTGGATGTCCTTCCGTTTCCAAGGTGCGACCTACCCCTGAGGAAGCTACTCAATATCTTTGTGAATTGGGTCTTATGGATTGCTCTACCTCTCAAGTTCCTGCAGCTTCTTGATCTCCCCAATGAGGCCATGACCAGCCAGCAGAGGGAACATCAAGCCCGTATACATGACAATGCTGTTCTGCTTATATCCCCTTTTTTCTTTTTTGAATCCTTGCCTATCATCCTTTTTGTTGTGAAGGATAGTTCTGAGTTGGATATCTTGTTTTGATATGTCTGTTGACTGGTTATTTTTCCCCTTTTTTGAGCTTTTTTTGGGGTGGTCGCCACTCCATGCTCCATATCCCCCAATTGGTGTTGCCGGTTGGGTGTGGCTCACCCTTGTTCCCATTTTTATGGTGAGCCTATGTTTCTCTGATTTAATGTTAATCTATACATGTTGTTATTGTAAGATGTCTTTTCTGCTCTGTCTTTCCTTTGCCCTCCTTTTGGACTACTTATGTCTTTCCTCTCTCCCTGCCCCTCCCCCCTTCTCTTGGTTCTGAGAGGGCCATCCTCACACCTATCTGAGAGGGCCATCCTCACACCTACCATCTGGCCATGGGGTAACATACATTCAAGAGTTTCAAAGTACTGGTTGCTATGCCCATAAATGTTATGAGCCTGAATGTACAGGGCTTGAATTCCCCGCACAAGCATACTAAGGCTTTTAGGTACTTTCATTCTAAGCATGTGAATATAATCCGTCTCCAAGAGACCCATTTCTCACTTAGTTCATGCCCAAAATATTTTAGCAACTCATACTCATACATTTTATTGCAAATTGCACAATAAAGACGGGGTAATAATCGGTTTTCGAAAATCGTTGCCCTTTACATGTGATTTAGAAATTAAAGACACGGAAGGTTGGTACCTTATTATAGTAGGTTTACTGGGTGACGTTACTATTGTATTATACTACGCTCCCAGCACCAAGCAGATGCAATTTTTTACTCAATTGATCACATTAGTTAAACAACATCAGAGAGGTACTTTGATAATGTCAGGTGATTCTAACAGGATAATCCATCCATCTCTGAGTAGGCGCCAAGCTAAGCAGACCCCACCTGTCCAACGCAGTTAAATGTCCTTACCCGTTTCGCTAAGTTCCTGCAGAGACATAATTTTTCTGATAGCTGGAGGGAACTACACCCACCCAAATGCGACTACACATTTTATTTGCACCATTACAATACCTGGTCTAGAATAGACCATGTGCTGGTATCCATCAACTTCCTATCCTCAACTATTTCTTGTGACATTCTCCCTGTGCCCAGCAGTTATCACCGGTTACCAATCCCAGGTGCCCATTAGTTATCACCAGTTACCAATCCAAGGTGCCCAGCAGGTATCACCGGTTACCAATCCCAGGTGCCCAGCACTTATCACCGGTTACCAATCCCGGGTGCCCAGCATTTACTGCCTATTACCAATCCCAGGTGCCCAACAGTTATCACCGGTTACCAATTCAAGGTGCCCAGCAGGTATCACCGGTTACCAATCCCAGGTGCCCAGCACTTAATGCCTATTACCAATCCCAGCACTTATCACCAGTTACCAATCCCAGGTGCCCAGCAGTTGCCAAGAAGTAGTCACTCAGGAGGGGCATTTTTTATTGCCAATGTGAAGTAAGCCTAATTTGTTAAGCCACGTTGATCACAATATTACACTACTACAAGGTATTACACTATTAAAACATGGAACATGGAAAAATACACAGCACTGGACTGTTGGGGTATAATATAAAAAATGGAAAAAATTGTACATTCTAACAAGCCAGGCATTAGAAAGTTGGAACAAAATATAGGGGGTAGCTAGAATACTGACACAATAGCAGGGGTTACTGGATACTTTTGGTATAAATAACTAGGAGCTCCAAATTTGCTGTGTCTAGCCCCGGCCACTTTTTTACCACCCAGCTACTGTTTCCCCCCACCCGTCTGAAAACAATTTCTGGGGAGAACATTGCCTAAACCTTTACGGGTGGAGTTGGAAGCCCACTTAATATCTCCAATCGCATTGGAAACCCCACTCTAAATCCACCCACAGCTAAGAAAGAAGGTTTCTAGCCCTTTCATGCAACACTCTATAAAAAATATGGGTTGATGTTAAAATATTTCGGTGCTCTGATGTCCCCGCATACCCCACTGGCTACCATAGTGGGCAACCCTAGTTTTTTACCAGGTTTTAAAACACTGTCTCGCTTTAGCGAGTGGTTGACACGGGATATCTGCAGGGCTAAAGACTTTATTGTAGCCGCAGGGATCAGGTCCTTCTCGACCTTCAGATCCAAATATGATATCCCCGCCTCCTGTGTATTCTCCTATTTGCAGGTGAGACATTATGTTCAGTCTTTACTTAAGCACACCCACAATACATTGTCGCACACTAATTTTGAGGGGAAATGTGATAGAGATCCTTTGGGAAACGGAACTTTTTCTTTAATCCACAATTCCCTGCTAACAGCAGAAGTGTCCAGTAAACCAGGGTATGTAGCCAGGTGGGAAGAGAATATTGGTACACCATTAGATGATACGCAATGGGCACAGATTTGGGGCACAGTGACACATGGCATAGTCCATGCAGAGTATCATGAGGATCATTTTAAATTGCTCATGGTATTTGGTCCCAGCTAGACTTGCCAAATGTAATCAAAATGTGTCCAATCTGTGTTTCAGACAATGCGAAGAACTGGGGACGCTCTACCATGTTTGGTGGACCTGCCCAAGAATAAAACGTTTCTGGACAAGAGTCTATCAAGTTGTGTACACACTACTGGGACACTCTATGCGCAAAGACCCTTATGAGGCGTTACTACTCTTGAAACCTTCTAGCTGTACCAAGCACCAATTTAAGCTCCTGAATTTCATTTTTACCTTGGCCAAACAAACACTTGCAAAGGCCTGGTCTTCAAGTAAACCCACAGTGAACCAAGTAAAACATAAGCTTAACTGGTATTTTCTCAATAAACTATAGGCAGCTAAATTGAATGATACCATGGGTACCTTCCAAGTGGTTTGGGCACCCTGGATGGACAAGACTTTGATAAGAATCTACTCTCGTTTTGAGTGTTGCAGTGTTCGCCCCTACTGATATTTCACTATGGGTCCTCTCTTTCCCTGTCTGTAACCTTTCCGCGGCCCTCCTTTTCACTTCTATTCTCTCTTCCCCTATTTTTTCTTCTCTTCTGTTTCTCCTCCTAGTTAGATCCTTCCTTTTTTATCTATGTTCCATATATGAGGATGTTTGTTTTTATTGTGTATCAAGCTAAAATGTTTGTGTTGGTGAAATGCTCATCCACTAGGAGTGAAAAGGACTATGTTTGATTCTTTATCTTTTTGCCTTGATTGTGTCTCTGTTCCTCTTCGGAACAATTGTAAAACTTCTATTCTCAATAAAATTATTGAAAACAAAAAGAAAGGGTTTTCTGGCTTGTGAACTAATTTTCTATTAACAAGAAGATGATTCATACATAATTACAAAGCAATCATATTTCATATAATCAATATCTGTTGTATCAGCAGAGAATTGAGATTTTCATGCTAGACAGGTTTCTACTAACGTAGAGGGTTTAAAGTCAAGTTCATCGTTCCAGTTTCGTTTACCTGACACGTTTTGCCTAATAGGGTTCTTCAGGGCTGTGCTTGGACTAAAATGGTCAGGATATGTTCAAATGAACATGTACTTGTACATAGTAAAGAAAAATAAGGATAACAGAAATGCAATAATCAATATTAGGTGTGAAAAACATTGACATAATTGTTCAAGATTGGTATATTATATACATCACACAAATATAAACTAATACATATCAAGCTTAACATTTTTTTGTAAGTAGGAAACTGTGGTAGTATTTAATGACTCTATATTAAATATTACATATTATTCACATAGAGGTAAATTATTCACATAGAGGATAACATGCCTATGTAGGTAGGAGGTCTGTGGTTTTGGTATAAAGAGGTAATCACTTTTATGTGGGGATTGAAACCAGAAAACAATCCCACCAATATGATATTTAATGAACTGTAGCACCTAATATATAAAAGAATGATAAAAAATTTAGTCCTACAAAACTCTAATTAAAGTTATATCATATATTGGTATAGAATATTAAAGAGTATTACATACATTTGAGGATATTGATTGAGAAAAGTGAGAAGAAATATTGGTCCTCCAAACTTATCTCAGAAAATTTGATTGTTGGTGCAGCTTTTCAGAATTGACTATCTTTATTGTGATGTGAAGATGATGAGGTATAGCGTGCTTCTCTGGGAAAGGTTATAGGTAAGGGTTGTTAGCAACGTACAAATATATTATTGCATATGTTGCTGAAGAACTTTTAGAGAATTTTAGTCAGCTCACCCGGGTGATGGGGAGGCAGGACAGATTTCAGTATCCACTAATGGCTCTGGAATTAAGGAAAAGGATCTGATCCTGTGTCCAGTTTAGATGTTGTTCTTTTTCTTGTCAATGCTGTGATTTTGATATGAAAGGACTGTTAAGTTTCCTTGTAGGAGGCTTTTAGGACAAGTAAATATATAGGGTAGTGGACCATACCTCTCGGTTGTGTGTAGTGATGGTCTAGGGTGAAGAAAGAGCTGAAGCGCTCTGTGAAGTAGCCTTGGCCCGTTAGTGACAGGAACCCGCCAAATATAGGCGGGGCGGGGTTTTACAGAGCCCGACGTGAGAATGTTGGGTCCGGAGGTGTTACATGCCCCCTCAGTGACGTGTACCAGGGGATTCCTTGTGATATAGGCAGGGTTGCCTTATGTCATCAGATTGAGTTGGTGCCACCACCTGTTTGATAACCACTCCACAAGAGAGGTTTGCCATATATATATATATATATATATATATATATATATATATATATATTATTTTTATTTTTTTTTGTTAAATTTTAAACAATGTATAAATAAAGTTATGTGATTTTAAATATGGTTTTTGTTATTGGTCTTTGAAGTCCCATATAAAGTGGTGTTTAAGAAAAAGAACAACATCTAAACTGGACACGGGATCAGATGCTTTCCCCATTTCCAGAACCATTAGTATTTACTGAAATCTATCCTGCCTCCCCATCACCCAGGTAAGCTGGCTAAAATTCCCTATAAGTTCTTAAGCAACATATGCAATAGTATATTAGTGCATTGCTAACAACCCTTACCTATACCCTTTGTAGAAGAAGCACGCTATACCTCATCATCTTTACATCACAATAAAGATAGTCAATTCTGCACCAACAATCAAATTCTCTGAGATAATAATTTGAAGAACCAATATTTCTTCTCAATCAATATCCTCTAATGTAAGTAATACTCTATTATTCTATACCAATATATGATATAACTTTATTACAATATTGTAAGACTAGATTATTGATCATTTCTATATTTATTAAGTGCCACAGTTCATCTACCCCCATTGAATATCATATCTGTGGGATTGTTTTCTGGTTTAAAATTCCCACATAAAAATGGAGTACTCATTAACCTATTTACATATACCAAAACCACAGACCTGTATATAATATACCATTTTGAACAATTATGTATATGTTTATCACACCTAATGTTGAATATTGCATTTCTGTTATCCTCATTTTTCTTACTATGTACAGGTACATTTATTTATTTGGCCGGTATAGTCAAAGCACACCCCTTAAGAATCGTATAAGGCGTCCGGTAAACGAGACAGGAATGGTTAATTGGACTGTAAATGCTCTACGTCAGTAGAAACCTGTCTAGCATGAATATCTCAATTCTGTGCTGATACAACAGGTATTATTATTATTAAACATGATTGCTTTGAAAATATATATGAATCAACTTCATAATACATAACTGTGTATTCACTCCCATGGCAGTATTCCCATGCTCGGGGTGAAATTTCTTTACAGAAAGTGGTAACCCCAAGCCACACTCAGTGTGGAACTGAGGGCTTACCTGGTCCTCACGAGCCTGCAGCGTTCTCCAGCGATGCCAGGCCGGCATTTAGGTCCATTTAGTGATGCCCGGCCAGCATCAGTGTCCCCTAGCCTCGCATCCCACCTTGTGAGCGTTAGAGACGAGGCTAGGGGATGCAAATGCCAGCTAGGTATGTGCTGGTGTGTGGGCGGCGTGCATGCATCTGGGGCAGGACCTGCAGAAAATTTAAAATTAAAAGTATTTTTAAATGTCAAATATACTGATATGACATTTAAAAATACAAAATATTCATACCGCCAGGAAGGATAAGCATCCTCATATTCAACTCCACCCATAATGCCTCAACTCATCACATGCTCCATCAGCAATTTCTTCTTTCAAATAAAGACACCATCGCCTTTTCTTCTGACTCGTATTTACGAAAGTGAGAGTATAACCAGGAATATAGACAGCCCAGTCATGTGAAGAACAAAGCCAGGATTCAACAATACCAACTAAGTCAGAATGCTTTTCATTCATGAAGGCTTCCAACTCCCCTGTTTTGTTTGCCAGACTTCTAACATTTGTGAACAGGCTCTTTAAACCATTGCTGCATTTACCAGCACTATCTGCCAAAGCCTTCTGTTTTTCAGTAAAATTAGTACTGCACAATCCAATATTTGTGTGTAACATGGGAAACTCCTTATACTTATCCATAACCCTCCCCCAACTATTCCCAACCATACCATCCACTAGTGACTGACCTTTCTCCCACCTTAATTAACTGTTCCACTCCCTCTGTCCTTTAAATTAGTTTAAATACCCCTCCAACAATCCCCTAAATCTTTACCGTGGCACAGCAGTCCCCCTTCCATTGATGTGCAAACCATTTCTGGCATATTATAAATACTGTATAATAATAATAATAATAATAATAATATAGGTTGTACCCCAATAACAGTTAGCCCAGTGCTCCAAGGACCCAAATCCTTCTCTTTTACACCTGGACTTAAGCCATGCGTTTAGGTTTCTAGGCTTCTGCTTCCTTCCCTCTCCTATGCACGGCACAGGCAATATTCCAGTGAATATAACCGTGAAAGTCCTTCCCTTCACTTTGAAGCCTATTTCTTGAAACTGATTTTTAGGGATCCTCCATCTTCTATATGCCCTGTACCCCGATAAAAAGTCAGCCCAGTGCTCCAAGAGCCCAAACCGTTCCCCTTTACACCAGGACCTGGTTTTTAAGGATCCTCCATCTTCCATATATCCTGTCATTGGTTCCAACATGGAGCACGACAGCTGGGTCATGCCCAGCCCCTCCCAGTAATTTGCCCACTCAATCCATCACATGCTGAACCCTTGTACCAGGGAGACAGCAAACCATTCGGTTAAAGGGATCTGGGAGACAAACAATTCTATCAGTCCTCCTGATCAAAGAATCCCCTATGACAACTAATTGTCTACACCTTCCTGCATTGCCTTCCCCATCCCTACTAGATGAGGTGCTCTCCCGTCTGTTAGGGATAGCAGTAACAGTGTTCTCCCCAGAAATTTTTTTCAGCCGGGTGGTAGGAAGCTGTAGCCGGGTGGTAAAAAGGGGGTGCGGCAAAACACGGCAAATTTAGTGCTCCCAGTTGTTTATGCCATGGGTATCCAGTAACCTCTTATTGTTTCAGTGTTCTTCCTTCTTCCAATTATTTGTTACAACTTTGTAATGCCTGCCCCGTTAGTATATCCAAATTTCTATTCTATGTATTTTGCCACAACTGTCCTATGCCGTGTATTGTGACCCAACTTACTAGTGTTCTAAGTTTTAAGAGTGTAATCCATTGTAGTAGTGTAATAGTATAATTAATGTGGTGTAACAAGTTAGGCTTAGCTCATATTGGCAGCAAAAAACATTTACCCCTTCTGAGTGACTTCTGGCAACTGCTAGGAACCTAGGATTGGTAACAGGCCATTAGTGCTGGGCACCTAGGATTGGTAACAGGCTTCATTTTCTAATGATGCCATAGTGATGAAGTTTTAGGGGATGTTAGTCACTGATGTTCCCCACTTGTACCTATATTTTTGGTTTCTTACACCTCCCCATTCCCCAGTTGAAGTTCAGAATGTTAGGTAAGTGGACAGGAATGTGTAACAGGGCAGCCCATTATGATGAGCAGAGTGTTTTATGTTCTAATGATGCTGTAGTAATGAGATTGTAAGGGGACAATGTGCCCGCCACTTGCACCTATATTTTCAGTTTTGTACCCCCACCCTAAGAGAAATTGGGCTTCAAAGAAGAGAAGCAGACAGTAGTTTCATAGGTATAGATTTGTGACAGGTAGGTATATATTTAGGGGCCCCACCCAAATGCTCCTTGCTATGTTAGTGGCTCCGGGGGCCCCAATTTGCACTTTCAATTTAGGACTCCTAGTTGCACTTTCCTCTGAAACAGCAACCCCTCTTGAAATTCTTTAAAGCTGGGGGGCTGAAATTGTAATAACTAGTATCTATGAGGTTCCCCTGTGCACCCTGAAAATTACAGGTCATTGTGACATACAGCTTAGGAGATATGGAGGTTTGTACACACAGAGCTGTGAGGATGCAGAATTCACACGCAGGGCTAGAGGTGGATACATTTCACAGGCAGAAATCCAAACTCGTGCTATGAGATGGCGGTGGGGCTGCCTGTGTCTCCTTCACATGAAGGCTGAACTGTGTGTGCTCACCTCCCATCCCAGCAATCCTCTGAACAGATGACACAGAGCACAAATGGCACAGAGCAGCCTCACTGAGATCCGTGCATCCGAGGATGAGAGCTGCCGAGAGCTGGGCGGGGTATTCAAAGCAGCTGAGTGGAGCAACCGGCTAAAAACCTCTGGGGAGAACTATGCAGTAACATATAGAGCTACCAACACTGGGTTTGCCACCTGTACATCTTCACATACATTTACAGATTTGTTAGGGTGCTCAAACACAGAGCTGACCTTCCTTTTCTGGGAGCCCCTACCACTTCCTCTGACTACAGTAACCCAGCTTTCTACATGTTCATCCTTTTTGACCTCTCCACCCTCATTCTTCATGTTTTACAGACAAACCCCAAAAGTTTGCATATGTTTTTTTAAATGACAAGAATAAAAAAAAATCTCAGTTAATTTAAAGTGAACTTAACAAACATATTACACTGTTCTAGGGTAATGTCATCACAAAATTTGGGATACTGTTTCAGGAGAATTGTATTGTCACATTCTCGTTTACATGATTATACTAATTCCACTATATAGAGCTTCATCTAGACCATATAATGGGCCTGATTCAATAAAGATCTCCAAGGCTGGGAAAGATACACTTTCATCACTTTCATCTGTGAACCTGGGTGATCTGGCAATCCTGGAATAGATTTGTTAAAAGTCATTTGCTATTTGTTAGCAAATGTTTTCAATCCTGGACCAGTTCCATTCCAGGCTTGCTAAATCACTCAGGGTCACTAATAAAAAGTGCCAGCCTTGGAAATCTTTTATGAATCAGGCTCATTATGGAGAGCTAATAGTTAATAGGGTTGTAACAAGGTTTAAGTATTTGTGGGACTACAAGAGTCAGGAAGGGTTAAAGGATTACAGTATTCTGTACAGTAAGTTAGTACTTATCTTCATTGAATGCATACAATGGTCCAAATGATCATGTCCTCAAACTGACTGATCATGTCCTCTCCTGTCAGGCAGGGAGGAAACTGGCATTTCCATATGCATATCCAGAAAATATCAGTTCTATGATATCTGTAGTGAAGAATTAAACACTTGGTAAAAATTTATCAGCATGTGGACAACCATTGCTGGAGATGTAAGATGGAGATAGATAGTCTTTTACACATATTCTGGGAGTGCCCTTTGGTGAACTCCTTTTGGTTCTAGGTGGCAGATGTTGTTCTAAAATTAACTAATGCGAATATACAAAACAGGCCAGAATTATTTACATATTACATCTGTCTCATTACATTTACATTACATTATTACATCTGTCTCATTCGTCACCAAAAAAGTACCACAACTGATTAATAAAACATCTTCTTAATGCAGTGAAATCTTGCATCTCAGTACTGTGAAAACAATCCTCCCCTCCCACAGTAGCTCAATGGTATAGGAGGATAAATTAAATTACGGCAATGGAGGATCTGTTAACGTCTAGAGATGGGAGATCAGACAAGTTCAATAGGACATGGTTCTATTGGAAACAATACACCTCAACTCAAGCTTATCTCTCGACTATGTGTACAGTGGATGATGTGTAACAATGTAAAATTTGAGGTCATGGTGGGTAATGTACGTAATATTAAAAGTTGATCAGATTGTTTATAGTACAATCACAGTGATAATGCCATCCCCAACTCTCTTTCCTGACCCAAGTCCCTTATTTCCTGTGCTTCTTTCTTTGTTCTATTGACATTTACTACATGATGGGATGTTTTGTTTGCCCATTGTATTTGTTTAATAATAAAAAGTTCCTCAGTGTCCAATCACCATATTGCTGCTGTAAACATGCAATATAAATGTTTTGATATATCAAACTATTTTCTGTATGCAAAGAATTGCATTGGTATTGTATTAGTTTTGAAGCTGAATAATAAAAATAAAGTAAAAAAAAATGATACACTGATCTCAACCAATGAGTTTGTTACATGACTATTGCTAGCTCATTTTAGCTAAACATACTAGTTACATTATACTGTAAAAACATGCACTAATGATTATATTATATTTATATATTGTTTTTTTCTTTCTCATGGCCCATCAGTGCAAATTAACCACAACTTTCTTCTTTTCAGGTCACTCCCACGCATGCGCAGTGAGATCAGCAAAATTTTTTTTAATCCTACGTCACCCGATCTTGCACCTGGGTCAGGTGACGAAGGATGAAGAACCTGGAAAAAGAGACAAAGATGGCAACGTCTGGAGCGCCGGCTCCAGGACAGGTGACGGGATGACACGGGACCAGATGCAGGACACCCCTGGATCTTTTTTTTTGGCAGTTTTTAGTTTAGTTCCTCTTTAAGCTACGTTAAGGGGTCTATTTAAAAAGCAGTGAATGTAGCTGAGGGCTCCCTCTAGCATGTATGGTGTAATTGTCCCAGTATTAAGCAATTCTGGATTGGTGTCAACCAAATTGTTTATACCTTTTTAGAGAGAAGCTTTCATAATGATCCCTATGGGGGATCCTCATTGGAGGCCTTTCAGAATATTTGGACACCCTAGATTATCCACTATTTACGAATGACTTTAACATGGGCTTGCTTTCTCTCTGATGTTGCTCTCCCATATTTTCCATCTAAGCGATGTGTACCCCACATTTAATAATGGTCCCGGAATCTGTCTTTGTTGTCCCGCCCCTTCCTTTTTCAATATTCCCTCCTTTGTTATTTTCATCCCCTCCTCCCTCACCTTAATCTTTTCTTGCTTCTTTTTCTCTCTTTCTCTTGCCAGATTCATCAAGCAAAATCGCAAGTTTGCTTGTTCGCTCGCGTGTATTTGCAATCCGGCATCGGACTCCTCAAAACTATTTATTACAGATTTTCAGCTGCCGGGTATACACAAGCGTATTCTCCCAAAATTTATCAACTGCAATGATCTGGCGGTTCGAGGCGCGCATCTCCTGCAGCTTGACACTAGCGAGCTTGCATTAAAAGTCAATCTTTCCCTAACAAATCATTCTTTCAAATGGCACACTTCTTTCACTTAAATAAAAATGTATGGATGTGTTCAAATGTTTCAAAGATATATATTAGCTTAGAAATAAGCATATTTTTAAATGACCTAATATTTTCAGGTTCGAAAAAAGTGAACTGATTTCAGCTGTTTACATAGGTGCATACCTAAACACTTACAATGCCTGACCCGAGGATCAGCCTGGTGATAGATCCCTGAGGCAAGACCTCTCTTTTGCCAGTGGATCAGATCATCACACAAAAGACACACACACACACACACACGTTCTTCTATAAATAAATCTCTCTCTCTCTATCCAAACTTCACAAACTGCGCATGTCTCAATCATAGGCGAATTCCTAGCAGCTGTGCGAATAGCTATGTACATATCAGGTTGTTTGTTGCTTTTTCTTTTGTCAGTTTTTTGGGTCCTGGAGGAGGAGGAAGGGGAGGTCTTGTTTGGTGTGTTATCCTAATCTATGATGCTACATTTTTTTTACTTTGCTTACCATTTAGTACAATAGCTGCTTTTGTTTTTTTACAATTTAAATGTTTTAATGTCAATCTTGTAATGAGAAAGTCAATGTTAATGCTACGTTGTGTTTGTAGCCATATTTTTGGTTTGCAAATTTGTTTCTTAGTGCCTTTAAAAGTTTGTTCTGCCGAACTAATTTTTAGCACAGTTTTCCTCCCCAATGGGTCCAAATCACATATACTTATTGTCAAGCTTTTTTGAATACAGTATTATGTTGGCCCATTTTTAGTCATAATGTGGTTTTCTATGGAAGTATGTGTGTACATGTGTTTTAATATAAGTTTTGTTTTTTTGTTTTAATGTAGTGGCGTTTGTGTAGTGTCTTTATTCTGATGTTTCAGTGGTTTTGTGGAATAAAGTTGTGATACTAATTTGTATTTGTGTTTTTTGATGTGATCTACTCGCAGGATTTTAAACTTTGCCTGATCTTCCAGATTAAAAAAAAAACAATTGTGTTTTTTTTAAGCTGTAGAAAGGCCTAAACCAGCACGTTATGTAGTGGTCACAAAATTCTAAAACCAAAAGTAGTCACGATGTGCATATTTTCACGCAGATACGCATAACGCGCTACGTGCACATACATGCAAATGCACAGTTGAAAACCGGTGAAACCGGAAGTTTCATATCTGTGTCCGAAACATGCCGTCCCCGTTGTTTTCCGAGAAGGACCTGCGCTACATAGTTCGGTAAATTTTTTTTCTTTTTTTCTTGTTTTAGTTGAATGAGCATACATGTATGTTCATGCATAATTTATGTCCATGCATACACATTTAAATGTGTGTATCCATGTTCATGCATAATGTATGTCCATGCATACACATTTAAATGTGTGTATGCATGTTCATGCATAATTTATATCCATGCGTACACATTTAAATATGTGTATGCATGTTTTTCTTTAGACAATGCCTCTTTGGCGGTACAATCAGCAGCTGTCGATCTACGCCAAGCAGCGGAGTATGGAGAGGCCTGCAGACAGGCTGTGGACCCCTGCAGGGAGTCACCCAAGTGCGACCTGAAGCGAAAGAGACTGGTTTTGCTCCGCAAAGTGGGGGACTGCATCCTCTCTGGTAAGTATTGCATTTTGTCTTCTCCTCCTATTAAGGGGAGTTTTAGAATGTTTTTTGGTTGGGGAAGGTAGTTTTGTCTGGACTTAGAACTGTTTCTCACTTCCTAGATTTTCTTACCTTTATTAATTTTTGATGTTTGTGCTTTTTTTTTTTTTTTTTTTTTACAGCCAATTCTACATCACGGGGGCTGATGATCGTGGAGCAACCAGTCAGGTGGTTGGCCATGCCACAAGATGTGGAGGAGGAGCCCGCTGCCCGACCTCAGCAGCCCGCACCCTCAGACGTTGGAGAGGAGGCGGTCGAGGACATTGCCTGTAAGATAACCTTAGAATCACCTTTTGTTAAAAATGTTTCAATCAAACACATTCTCATACTACTTTCAACATTTTTAGTGAAAAATACAAAGATCTAGCATGATTCCATGTAGCTTCCAGTCATTTGTCATGTGTCAAATGAAGGTTCTTTCTAGGTTGTTGGCTAGCATGAAGAAAATTAGACATGAGTTGTTCAGTTGTACCTTACTGGCAAATGTTTTATCCCAATTTTTTTACATAATCAAAAAGTATCTGTTAAAAGTTCAGCATTATTCTGTTATCCTTGACTAACCTTACAAATCTACTTTAGTTCGGCCCACCCACTTTTACTTATTCTGTTTATTTTGAATCTACAGCTATTGGAGCGGCCTTGCCATCACCTTCTCCAGAGGACACCGAGGAAGTTCCTCCTCTGAATGTAAGTATTTATAGTTTTTCTATAGAGTGAACATTTCTTTAGGACAAATAATCTAAGCTAGGATATAGTTTGTTAGGCCTAGCTCCAATAAGTATCATTAGGAGTGTATCACTAGCTTCGTGTCTAGGCAGCTTTTAACAGAAGCCAAAGGTTGAATGTCACTTAGCCAAGTTTGTCCCTTGTGAAAAGCCACAACCTTCATGGACACCAAACTGCATCACTTCCAATTCCATTGCTATAATTAGCTTGGCCCCAGGAAGCACCTTTCTTTCTTGTTTTGCTAGGTATAAACAGCAAAACAGTCATAACTTGATGAAACTAGATAACATAACTTTCATTCTTTAGTACTGTGCAATTTAAGAACTAGCTGCATATTATATCCTTGCATTCGCTCAGTACTTACCTAGTTTTTTTTGTCTCCTTCCACATACACAGTCAGTTCTAGCTCGATGGAGGCAGCCAGCCCTGAGGAGGTCCCATCCCCACCCCCGCCATATGGCAGACATCTTGCTAGTAAGTTTCTAGTTTTGTTTTTCCAAGAACAATACTTTTCCTAAATGTTTTTCCCCAACTCTTCAGATTAATATATTCTTTGTTTTTTCTTCACCCAGCAGCAACTCCATGGGGGTAGCCTGTACTGGATCCACAGCAGGATGTCTGCCATAGAGCATCAGCTGGGGATGTCCACTCCTCAGGGTATGCCCAGATGTTATAGGTTTTTTTAAAAAAAACTGTAAATGTTTTTTTAAAAGTTTTACAATTTTATATTTTAATTATAAATATTTTTTATATTTATTTTGTTTACAAAAATTCAGTTGGGTCGGGAAAAAAAAAAAAAAAAACTCAAAGCAAAATGTTTTTTTTTTTTGTTTCAAACACAAAGTTACACATTTAAAAACATCATTGCAGGCTTTCCTTCACATCCTTGGTTCTCCTTTACAAAACAGAAACACACAAAAAATTAGTTTTCACACAATAGCTGTTTGCACAGCAAAATATATACCATGCTCTTATCCTACACTTACCTGTTTTTAAGCTTGGAAAAGTTGCCACCATTTCTTGATTCCTCTCTGGTCATCTCCTCCAACATATCATGTTACCTTAAAAGTAACGTAGTTGAGTTTGTTGGATATGTCCTCTTCAAACTAAATGTGATTGTAACATCATTCAACAATACATTCTGCATACAATACACAGCAGAACCCCTTAGTATGTCAGTTAAAACAACAGAAATGTAGTTGGCCAATTTGCAAGCACATTTATGTTAGAGGCAAGTTTAAGAGAAGTGAGGTGTGCCGTATTTAGTCCCTACCAATAATTATATTTGTGCTTATTTAGTGAACAAAAATAAAATTGTGTTCTTGTATTTAATTTTTAGATTTTTTTAAGGTCATTACAACAATACAAGTATATTATTGAGCTGAGACTTCGTACTTGATTAGAATAACTTTTACGGTTTACCAAAAACAACAGAAATAGAGTGAGCTTGACTGTAAAAGATTATTTGTATTGATCAGTTCCCCCCTAAAAATAACAAAAAATCATAACACTCACAAACAAATGCGTGAAATGTAACATTTGGGGAGCTGAAATATTACATATATGACTGTTGTTTTAAACATGATTATAGACAGCTGCACAATGTCAAACAAGCTATACTATGAAAATTCATCTTACCAGGAGGAAGACCAGTGTCATCTTCTACATGTGAAGTGACATCCTAATGACCAGGGAGGGCAGGAGGGGACTGCTGCGTCTCAGGGCGTACTATTGTCAAAAATTAGAAATACATAAATTGTTGATGCAAGTAATAGGAATGCAAAAATACAAAACAATAAACAGCTCATCGTAGAAAAATTATCTCAGATTTCCCCCCAAACAAAACTAAGGAGAAACACAATACAACTTTGGCATAAGTTTAAATTACTAAACTGTTGCAATCCAAAAAAAAATAAAAAAGACATTTGTAGTTAGGCAATTAGTCTAAAAAGATTGAATTTAGATGGTTGCCAAGCATGGGTCATCCCAGAAGCCCATCCCTACCACCGCTTCTGGCCTAATGAATGGCAATGGCTGTTCTTTCAGACTCCCTGAGACGCTGTACAATGTGTTGAGGATATGTCCCACTCCTTACAGCCTCTGTGCCCAGGACCCTTTTGAAGTGTCTGAAGATGTCACCCACGCTTTTGACACTGGGTAATGGTCCCTTGCGTACTGCCCACTGCATTAACCCTCCTGACAATTTCCTCCCAGAGTCCCTGCCTTTCAGCATGGGAGGTCTGGGAGTCCAAGCCCCCATGGATTCCCTGAAAAAATTTGATGTAGGACACCATGAGGGCTGCATTTTGCTCAGGAGTGAACCTGGTTGCATTGGAAGCAGAATCCTTGGGCTGGCTCAAACTGGCTGAGCTGCCAGGTTGAGGGCCCAGGGGCCTGGATGTTTCTTTGCCTGCTTGTCTAGGCAACCTAGCTTGCCTGAGGAAGCTGCCTACTGGTCTATGGGCTGGAGAATGTCCTGGGGTGGTAGTGCCAGCAGTGGTGCTGGTGCCAGGGGTGTTTTTTGGGGGTTGTGTTTTTCTTGCTGGATGATACATGGTCTTAGGAGGAAAAAGAAAATTAGTTATGGGACAACACAAAAAACATTTTTTTAAACATTTTTAAAGGAAGAAAGTAAGTGGTGGATTCTTACCTTAAATATATATTTTTGGGGGATTTTTAGAATGTCCGAATGTTTTGGTTCGTGAAGGCTTATGAAATGTTGCAAGCAGAAGGGCTAACAACTTCTCTGATATAATATAGGGTTGCAGTGGCATGCGCACGTATATGCGGGGCGATTCCGCCTGTCACATCATGTCATCCATAACCTCTACAATCCTTTGGAGGACAAAATAGCTCCCAAGACCAGAAGAAGCCAGGCTGTGCCAGGAATGTCCAGACTCCTGGTCACTCTCTACATATTAGGCAGGCAATCATTCCAGAGGACCTCGGGCTTAGTTTGTGGCTTGGGTCAGCCTAGAGTATCCAGGGTGTTTATGCAGGTCATAAATGCCATTGTGAACTTTGTCCCACTATATATTAATTTCCCTCACACAGGTCAGGAGAAGAGGAATGTAAAGCTGGATTTCTTCAGGGAAGCGGGATTTCCAAATATTTATATATCGATTGCACCCAAGTGGCAATTCGGGCCCCTAAACAGGAATCTCCTTTCAAAACCGGAAGCAGTATAATTTGCTGAATGTACAAGTAGTCTGTGATGCCAACAGGAGAATCATGAGTGTACACACAGGTTTCCCAGGTTTATGCCATGATGCCTATATCCTGCGTCAGACAGCCATCTACCAGAGGTTCATGTTTAAAGTAATTACTGTAATACAACTAACAATAACAGTAGTTAAATCATAAAGACACTAATATGTTGCTAAGAAGTTGTAGTCCCTTTGCATAGGTTCTCAACAACATAGTGTCACAATAACATTAATAAGAAATCAATGACTGCTGTGTGCAAAGCTATTACCTATATTGTATATATTTTATATAATATAATATTTATAAAAATAGTTTAGAAATACTGTACAATATTGTGACCATGGGGGAACCCTTGGACTAACTTTCAGTTTTTCTTGGAAGCCCTACTATAATTACTATGTCCACAGCTCACAGTACATCATTGTGGTAGTCAGTAGTAACAACGGCTCCTAACAACCAAAAAGCACTAAACAGACCTGAGAGCACAACCCTTAGCAACCTTTGTAAGAACCTCTAGGGTTACACTGAACCCACAGAACACTTAGAACAATAACTACCACTTTTTTTGTCTTAACTGCTGACAAAGGATATGGGCAGCTTCCATGGCTTATGACACCAGTGCGTCACCCTTGGTCACAAGCACAGCATAATTACAACGAGGCTCTGCAGAAAAGCTGGGGGATCATGGAGAACACAATCAGGATGCTAAAAACTTGGTTTCTGTGCTTGGTGTGGCCTGGTGGTGAACTCCTGTACGCACCCTGGAAAGCTGCCAGAATCATCATGGCATGCTGCGTCTTGCACAACCTCTGCATACACCATGCTGATAACTGGGAAATTCCAGACGTAACAGCCAGAGGTGCACCAACATTCTGCCTCCAGCTCACAAACAATGGCAGAGGGACGTTGAGTCAGTGATGAGCTGATTGAAAACGTCTTGCCGCGTAAGTATTTACATAGTAGGTTAGGTTGAAAAAAGACATAAGTCTATCAAGTTCAACCACTAGAGTAATAAACATATCCCAGATATAAAACCCTATAAAACATAGTTGGTCCAGAGGAAGGCAAAAAAAAACCCTGGTACAATTTTTTTCAACAGGAGAAAAAAATTCCTTCCTGATTCCATTCAACAGTCACTGCTATTTTTACTTTAAAGCCTCAATACCCAGTTATATTCTGTGCTTCTAGAAAAGCATCTAGTTTTTTCTTAAAGCAATCTATAGTAGTTGCTGAAACTACTTCCTGAGGGAGCCGATTCCACATTTTCACAGAGCTTACAGTGAAGAATCCCTTTTTTATCCGGAGCTTAAACTTCTTTTCCTCCAGACGCAAAGAGTGCCCTCTGGTTCTTTGTAATGATCTCAAAGTGAATAATGGGAAAGAGAGTTTTCTATATGGACCCTTTGTATATTTACACAGGGTGATCATATCCCCCCTTAAACGTCTCTTCTCAAGGGAGAATAGATTCAGTTCAGCTAATCTCTCCTCATAGCTGAGCTTTTCCATTCCTTTTATTAATTTAGTTGTCCTTCTCTGCACTCTCTCCAATTCAACAATGTCCTTTTTGTGAACTGGTGACCAAAACTGGACTGCATATTCCAGATGTGGTCTGACCAATGCTTTGTACAGGGGCAGGATAATGTCTCCATCTCTGCAGTCTATTCCTCTTTTAATACAAGAAAGTACTTTACTAGCTTTTGATATTGCAGCTTGGCATTGCATGCTGTTAATAAGTCTATGATTTACCAGAACCCCCAGATCCTTTTCCATTTCTGACTCCCCCAAATGTATTCCCCCTGGACAGTATAAAGCATGCATGTTGTGAGCGCCCAAGTGCATAATTTTACATTTCCTAGTTCTTTCTAACAATGCAGAGCTTATAACAAAGGTGCAAATAAAAGAGAATCTGAGTATCAGTGACCATAATTCGATTTTATTTAATGTTAGCTGTAAACAGAAAGCAAAAACAGGAAAGATAAAAAAAATTTAATTTTAAGAGAGCAAATTTTCCATTAATAAAGGCGGCTCTCTGTGACTTGGACTGGGAGACAATATTGTCCTCAAAGAACACAGAACAGAAATGGGAATGTTTCAAGTCCGTTCTACAACAGCAAACTGAAAAATATATTCCAATGGGTAATAAGTTTAAGAGGCTAAAATTAAAACCTATGTGGCTTACAGCTGATGTTAAAAAAGCCATAAGTGGGGCGCATGCGCGCAGCCTGCTGGATGGTTGCTTCCTGATCAGGCCTAGCTCAACCTCGGGCTGTTAGCAAACACAGTAGCATGTCAATCGGACACTGAAGCAACTTACCTTCACACTCCTGTCCTGGCATACTCCCGGGGAACATCTAGGATGGGTCCGACATCTAAAACGAAGCGTCCCGCGGCACCGCAAAACACATCCCGTGGTGCGGCCTCGTGATCCAATATGGCGCCGGCGTCTTTGCCCCACGCCTCTCCAGCCTCCTCCCCGATGCCTCAGTCGGAAGACAGCATGGATGCTACCCCTAGTCTCCTGAGGGAGACAGCTCAGTGTGAAGATTCAACCCTCCTGCAAAAAATGAGAGCCATGATTTGTGAAGAGTTGTCCCAAGCCACCATCACATCAGAATTGCGCCGTGACATTCGTGAGATTGGCCAACTTCTCTTGAAACCCGGATGGATGACACCACGACCATACTGCAAAGCCTAGACCTGATCTGAGAACCGGTCACGCCGCAGTAACCTTCAGATTAGAGGTATCCCTGTGACTGTTATTGATGTGCAAGGCTATGTTACTGCTTTTTTCCAAGAGCTAGCACCAGAGATCCCAGCTGAGCGCCTTGTGCTAGATAGGGTCCATCGTTCCTTAGACTCTAAAGAACAAAATGGCCCACCTAGGGACATTGTGGCGAAATTTCATTTTTTCCGCACCAAAGATGCGCTTTTGTTAAAAGCTCGCAACATCTCCCGTTTATCGTTTCAAGGCACGGAGTATAGCCTGTTCGCTGATTTGGCCCCCTCAACATTGGCTAAACGGCGAACCCTTCGCCCGTTCCTGCACACCCTCTTAGCTAATGGAATAAGATATCGTTGGGGTTACCCTTTTAGGTTTATGCTCCAGATGCAAGGTGGTCAGAATCAGTTTACTACACCAGATGAAGCACAAACCTGTTTGGAAAAGCTTTGGTCTACTGCACCTGCCTTCATCCACGTCACCTTCAAGTTCTCAAAAAGCTATTGCCTCTCGTTCGGCTTCGCCTTGTCCTCCTGGCCCATTTCAACGGAGCCCTGTGCTTCGCTCTCAAGTTCTGGCCCGGCTGGGCTCTCGAGTTTTCTCCTTCAAATCTCCTGGACGATCCCTTGTTGGCAATCCACGATGTCCACTTTCTCACGTAAAGTATATACAACCTTTTTTTGAGTTATGTTTTTTCAGCTAATTGTCCAATGACACTCCTATTCTCAATATTTTTATAGCCCGTTTGTTTGACACGTCACCCCTTTGGATTGCGCCGGAACCCCACATTTGGACAGTGGGAACAGGTGATCCCGACTATGGAAAAATCTAAGGCGCTCAATGTTTTTTTGCCACCCTCAGTAGTCGAAGCCTTGCAACCCCATTTTGCCTATAAATGGTTGGGAGTCATCCCCTATTTGGGTATAAAGATTACACCTCGATTGTCTTCCATTCATCAAGCTAACCACCCGCCATTATTTTGTGAACTTTCTATTTTACGTTCCAAGTGGCAACATCTCCCACTGTCGTGGCTAGGCAGGATACATGCGATCAAAATGACCTACCTCCCGAAACTACTCTATCTGTTTCGCACGCTCCCTATACTGGTTCCCTCGCAGGCACATAAAGGAAACAAAGGAACAAAGAAAGGTTCTGCAGTTTGTCTGTCACCCCAGGAGACCACGGGTTCCGGAGAAAGTGCTATAACCGACCCAAACTTAACGGAGGACTTTCTGTTCCAAATTTTTACAAATATTTGCTTGCGCCCAATTGGCTCCTTTAGTGGCTCTGCATCGCCTTTAGAACCTTTCTATCTGGGCTCATATTTATGCGGGAGAACTATCCTAGGTGCCACTACATAATCTTCTTTGGATGCCCTCCTCGAAACGTCCCCTTGTGGCTGACCCTACATTATCTTATGCGTTGGGCTTTTGGGATAGGCTCAAATGCCCCGCGGGTTTGATGTTTGATGAATTTTCAATTGCCCCTCTTTTAAACCAGCGTATGATAACCCTATAGCCTTTCGCTGGTGGTCTTCGAGGCCTATCTGATACGCTTATGATTTGTTTTCCTTTTATGGAGTCAAGTCCTTTGCGTATTTGCAGGAACATTGGGAACTGCCCTTCAGCGAAGTCTTTAGATTTATACAAATTAGAGATTATCTGAAAGAACTTCTTAAGAACGTGGCTGATTGCCCACTTAGGCTAACAGGTTTTGAATCCTGTTGTCTACGAAGTTCTGGTTCTGCTGTTCTGATGTCCCTGCTTTATGCTTCACTAATACATATGGATGCCCACCACCCTCAATATATGGTTAATTGGGAAACAGACCTTGACTCTACTTTAGATATAGATGACTGGCAAGAGATATGGCAGGCTTTTGCCGGCTGCTCCCCAAATGTGATGGCGCAGGAAAATGTGTACAAGGTGCTGTTTAGGTGGTATTTAACCCCAGTAAGAATTGCCAAATTTGTCAAAGGGAGTAACCCACAATGTTTCCAAGGTTGCAGTGTTCCCAGCTCCTTCCGCCATATATGGTGGGATTGTCCAGTAGTTAAAAGCTTTTGGATAAGAATCTTTAATTATATTAGATCAGTTCTGCATGAACCTATCCGAAGGGATCCTTGGGTAGACCTGCTTGGGCAGAACCCTACTTTTTCTAGGAGTAAGAGTAAACTAATATCATTTATCTTTCTGGCCACACGACAGGTGATAGCAGCAGCTTGGAAGAAACCTTCCCTTAATTTTCAGGCAGTAATGTCCAGATTGTTGGATACAATGGTGCTGGAAAAAATGTCCGCTATTGCCAATGACTCTATGCCTAAATTCTATAAGGTTTGGACACCTTGGCTGGACCATCACGCCACCCCTGACTTAGATCGCAGGCTCTATAATTTATGATGAGCAGCCACCCCCCCTTTTTTTTTGTTTACTCATTTTTCCTGTCCCTACTATGGCTTTGTAGCATTTTTTTTTCTCATCCTAACTATACTACTGCAGGTGTCGAGTACACCCATTTTATTGTATTGTATTTCGAATTCCGGTTGTCCTTATATTCGACCCGAATATGGCTGTTGGAATTCGGATAGACAAGACCCGAAATACACGGGATTCGACAGCAAAAATTCGGGAAAAAAAAAGATTAAAAAAAAAAATTAATCCTAAATCATTTAATTTGTATGTGTTTTTGTTTTACTTGTTTTTTTTTTTGTTGTTTTTTTTTTACAGGTTATCCGACAATGACATTATGAATCATAATGTCATTGTGGGATTCCCGGACCGTGGGAACTTTGCGGTTACAGCTAATTGGAAGCAGGTGCCTTCAATTAGCTGTAACCGCAGGCA
>NC_092862.1:85448312-85528736 GCF_032062135.1 Pyxicephalus adspersus | reverse complement strand
AGAAATCTTTATATAGTATATATATATATATATATATTTGTTTTATATATATATATATATATATATATATTATATGAGCTACTGTACAATTACATTACACACTTTTTTTTTTTTTTTTAAATTTAATGTTTTACAAAAAAAAAATTTAATATCAAATTTATAAAATTTTGGACATATTTCGGAGAGTTATGCGGTAATTCAGTGAATTATAAGTACCGTATTTTCCGGCGTATAAGACGACTGGGCATATAAGACGATCCCCAGCTTTTCCAGTTAAAATATAGTTTGTTGCACTTAAAAAAAAAAAACAGTAACAAAGAAAATTTTTACTTTAAATATTAGTTGTCTACCCTTCTATGTAAAGTAGGCACACAGCTCCACCTAGAGGCTGATTTGTAAATGTTATAAATATTCTATAACACGCCCCAAAGCTCTCCGACGGCTGACTCTTGCTAACCCGAGCTCGGATCTTCTCCCCGTTCAGGGGATTGGTAAGTACCCGGCGTATAAGACGACCCCCGACTTTGGCACAGATTTTTCGGGGTTAAAAAGTCGTCTTATACGCCAGAAAATACGGTAATTATTGAGTAATTTGGTGAATTATAGCCTACAATCTAAAATAAATTTCCATGCAAAAAATTTACCACTTCTTTTTGCATGGAAGTTCAGAAAGAATTAGAACACCCGGCGTTTGTGTATGCGTCCCTCGGCGATTCATGTCAGTGCATGCGCCCATCGATGGAGGTCGTAGCGGGAAATTCAAATATTTTGTATTGGATTCAATACAAAGTTCTGTATCCAATCCAATACAAAATAAAACAAAATATATTTATGTGGTTTTATCTATAGGTATGTGACGTTGGACATTTTAAAATTTACCACACTAGGTAGGTGTTTTAGAAAAATATATTACTATACAGTATACCCAATTATTGCATTTTCAGTATTTTTGATTTATTTATGTATTCTTGTTTAAGCTGATTTTTGTGTTTTTTATTTAATTCTATTAAAAGTAATTTTTTTTTTTTTACATGATTGTGTATTTCAAACTTTTTTTTATATTTATGATATACGACGAACGAGGATTGTCGTTAGAAATGAACGACCGCTACGGTGGATCTGATCTATCATGTGTATGGTCGTTCAGTGATCGTGCATGTTTCTGCGGTACACTTTCTCCTTTACATGTCCCTCCCTGCATCGTCCAAACGATTGTATCTAGCGTGTGGACACTGTTGGTGGATTATATTTGAATGATCATATTGTTACAGCATGTACAGAATTGTGCACAGTATGATTGTTAAAGTATAATCGCACATATTCGTTGATTGGTCGTAATCGTTTTTTTCTAACAATAATTATTGAAAGGTGTACCTAGCTTTGGCCTAATATTGATGAGACAGGTGCTCTTTAATCTTCATGTGAAATACAGGGGTATGTAATAGTGTTATGTATCTTTTTATAATGTATCTTTTTATGTATCCTTTTACAATGTATCTTTTTACAATGTATCTTTTTATGTATCCTTTTATAATGTATCTTTTTACATCTGTTTGGAGGCTGTAGAAGCTCTACACAGTGCTGAAAAAAAAACAGAATTTTTCCTCCCATTGACTTTAATGGTGTTTGACTGACATTCGACCACCTGAATAATTTTGCTCTATTCAAGCGAATAGCTGACGAATCGAATAGTGAGCTATTCGACCAACACTAATAACTAAGAGCCACATAAAGGAGTTTCTGCTAGAAAATACTATGCCAAGGGGCTGAATAGCCCCTACAAGCGTTCACAGATTCTCTACGGTCAACACAAGGCTAAAGTGCATATTCTTTTACTCAAAGAAAGGCACTTCCAAACTCATAATGTACCGGCCCTGCGCAACCGTTACTATACTTCCTGGTTCCATAGTACTAATCCCGAAGCCAAGTCAAAAGGAGTATCTGTAGATTTTCATAAATCCGTCCCAGCTCAGGTTCTTGACACCAGGTTAGACCCATTGAGCAGGTGTTTGTAAAATTTACCGCCTAGGGATGAATTTATACAGTGTCCACTCTTTATTCACCTAATCAACAGCCTACAGATGCCACTAAAAAGTACCGGTGGGCGGAAATTTTATCCTTGCTCTTGATCCTAGGCTTGAGACCTCTTTTGGGAAAACCTTTATTTCCTGTTATAAACCTAATGCATTCTATTCTAAACTGTAGGAGTTACAACTGAATAACACCTGGCGCTCTTTGAACTCCACAACCAAAGGTTACACCTTCTAATCGACATTGTATATACTCACGTACAGACTAAAACTTTGTTAGTCATAGAGTTTTAGATTGGTAGCCTACCTAGGTAAAAAGGAATGGTCTTTGAAATGCAATGATTTTCTGTTCAAGGACACAGTATGTGCTAATGCTGTGAAATCTGCAATTACTAATTTTTTTAGTGACCATGTCTCTGACCCCACTTCTCCCCCTATGCAATGGGAAGCTTTAAAAGCTGTAATCAGAGGCATGCTAATTCAACAGGGCACACGTCTCAAATAGATCAGATCTCAGTATAAAGCAGATACCTCAAACAAAATTTTCTCTCTAGAGAAGCTACATAAACAAAACATGGCAAATGTTTTTTTGGAGCCGTCATTTGCAACGAAACATCCTCTCCAATTATATGACCTGGCCCACCAAAAATACAGGGATAGATCCTGCAAACTGGTAAATCAGTATAAGGACAAATGTGGCAAACTTCTTTACATCCCAGAGCACCAACCACATACATATTCTCCATTCGCACCCCTCATGGCACAGCCACTTCTATCCCCCAGGGCATTTTACCTCAGGGCACAGCTTCTTCTATCACCAAGGGCATTTTACAAGTTTTCCAGAATTATTATTCAGATCTTTATACCTTGACTCTTGGCATACATCCCCACGGTCTTTGCAGGAGTACATCGACTCTACTGCATTACCGACGCTGAACCATGATGTAGTCTCTCATTTAGAAACACCCTTCACTGAAGAGGGGGTATTTATGGCCATTAAAACCACTCTGTTGGTTAAAAGCCCGGGCCCAGAACAGACAGCTTTACCCTGAAATTTTATAAATTACATTCTTTTAATTTGTCCCTGTTCCTAATCAGGGTTTTCTCTTCAATCTCAGCTGAAATCCTTTTTCCGTCACAGAGCCTGGAAGCTTATCTAAACCAGGCAAGGATCACTCAATATGTTCCAACTATAGACCTATTGTCACGGCTCCACAAGGCAAAGTGGTGGACCCACTGTGTCACCCACCCTGTGGGTGGAGACGTGCACGGGGCGCAGGGTCTAAGCAGTAACTTGGTCTTCTCCAGGGCCTCTAGAGGTGAGCATGTTGTGTGGCAAGCTACTGCCAGGTTGCGGCCCATGTGCCCCCCAAGACAGGTGACTGCCAACAAGCAGGAACTGAAGCGTAGTCCAAAAGGTAAATCCAGGAAGGTAGTCAGACAAGCCAAAAGGTCAGGACCGGCAGCGAACAAGGATGGTCAGGAAACAGGCAAGAGGTCAGGATGGGCAGCAAGCAGAAGTAGTCAGGAACGAGCCGGGGTCTTTACACGGAGAACAATAGAGATAAACAACAGTAACCTGGAAGCAGAGCCAAAGAACTCCTTGTTCAGGCAACTTCTTGTTGCCAGGTCACTTCCTTAAGAAGGGAAGATGGGCGTGGATCAAGAGAGCCACAGACATCAATCCCACCAGCTGAAGGAGTGCTGTTGCTGGGATGATCTCAGGTGTTATTTAGATGTTGGCCAGCAGAGTGAATGCGTCTTCGGAATACTCTGGTTCTCTGAGGCAAGGAAGCAGCTGACTTGGAGCAGAAAGTAAACAGAGTGTTGGATCCAGAGGCAGGGATGATGCTGGCAGCAGGGTCTGCAAGGAGGAGGCAAAGGTGACCTGGACTTGTGGGAATCTGACAGTCCCCCCCTCTTAGGGCCCCCCGAACCCCCCTGGGTTTGTCGGTAAAGCTGGCATTGAATTCCTTAAGTAAGCGGGGGGCATAGAGGTCTTTTAGAGCGACTCAGGAGCGTTCCTTTTGACCATTCCCCTTCCAATAGACCAGGTATTCTAGACAACCTCGGACAAACCTGGAATCAAAGATTTGTTCAACCTAGAAACATGACTCGGCGGAATGTATCCCTCAGGGAATTTGTTAAGAACAACAGGTTTAAGCAGGGAAACATGAAATACATTATGGATCCTAAGGGATGTAGGCAGTTTCAACTTGTGACAGGGTTGACCTGGGACAAGGCGGGGAACGGACCGGTGAAGCGAGGTGCAAACTTGAGAGAAGGCACTCGCAAGCGAATATGCTTGGTGGAAAGTCAAACCTTGTCACTGGGGGACAGCTGGGGAGCAGGAGCTCTCTTCATGTCAGACCATTTTTTGTAGCATGCCGAGGAATGTAGCAAGGCCTCTTGGACTTTCGTCCAAACTTGCTGGAGGTGATCAGGGGCAGCACCAGCAGCAGGAACGTCTGACACGAAAGAGACAGGAGCAGGAATCCAAGGATGAAGACCGGAAACAATAAAAAAAAGGAGACAACCCTGTGGATTCGCTGATGCGATTGTTGTGGGCAAGTTTGGTCCATGGCAGGAGTTCCGACCAGTCATCCTGCTGGGAGCTGGTATACATACGTAAGTATTGTTCCAGCGCCTGATTAATACTTTGAGTTTGCTCATTGGTCTGAGGGTGGTAGGCTAAAGAGAAGTGTAACTGCAGCTTTAGCTGAAAACAAAGGGCTCTCCAGAAGCGGGAAGTGAGTTGTACTCCGCAATCGGACGTGGGAGGGTAGGCCATGTAGACAAACAATTTCTTTGAAGAAGATCTTCGCTAAGGTCGATGCAGATAGGAACAAAATGGGCCATTTTGGAGAAGCGATCGACCACAACCCAAATAGCATTGAAACCATTAGAAGATGGAAGGTCGGTGACAAAGTCCATGGAGATGTGGGACCAGGGTTGTTCCGGAGTGGGAAGCGGAATTAATGGGCCTGAGGGAAGCTTCCGTGGCACCTTATGTCGAGCACATTCGGTACATGTGGCCACAAAGTCCCTCACATATGGTTTCAGATCAGGCCACCAGTATCTACAGCTAATCAAATCAAAGGTCTTCCGTTGCCCATGATGCCCAGCTAACTTAGAGGCATGCCCCCATCGAAGGACCACTTGATGCTAATTTTTTTGAACAAGGGTCTTCCTTGGTGGAACTTGAAGCAGCTGGACTGGAGCCATGGGCATGATTTGTGCTGGGTCTATAATGAAGGCAGGTTCCACTTCAGGATTTTCCCTCTCGAAAGAACGAGAAAGGGCGTCTGCCTTTACATTTTTGGGGCCCTGCTAATAAGTGAGAACAAAATTGAACCTTGAGAAAAACAGAGCCCAGTGGGCTTGACGGGGGTTCAAACATTGTGCAGTCCAAACGTTGTATTGTAGGTTCTAACGCACCAACGCAGGGGCAGAGGCAAAGACTTCCTTTAACAATTTAAAGGTCTTGAGAGCCTCGGAAGACCCGGCTTTACAATTGTTCTCTTTTTTAGTCATAGCAATAATTGGGTGCCACAAGCAGCAGGTAGTCACGGATAAACTGTCTGTTGGGGAAGCCCAGAAACCTCTGGATGGGCTTCAGCTCAAGGGGTTGTGGCCAGTCTAGACCGGCAGTGAGTTTGGCGGGGTCCATCCGCAAAACTTCAGCAGAGATGATAAAACCCAGGAATGGAACTTCAGGGCACTCAAAAAGGCATTCCTCTGCCTTGGTGTACAGTCTGTTTTGCCAAAGCCGTTGTAGGACTGTTTTGACATGGTTTTGATGAGAGAATTGATCCCTAGAGTACACCAGGATATCATCAAAATAGACAATCATGAAATCATATAACACGTTCCAGAAGATGTAATTTATGAAGTCTTGGAATACCGCAAGGGTATTGCAGAGTCCGAATGACATGACTAGATACTCATACTGGCCATTTCGGGTATTGAAGGCTGTCTTCCATCCGTCGCCCTTGCGGATGCGAATTAAATTGTAGGCATCCCGCAGATCAAGTTTATTGAAGACAGACGCCGCTTGGAGATTATCAAATAATTCAGAGATCAGAGGCAAGAGATATTTATTCTTAACGGTGATGTTGTTGAGACCCCAATAGTCAATGCAAGGGCGTAGAGATCCATCCTTTTTCTGAATGCAGAAGAAACCAGCTCCTGCTGAAGAGGAAGATTTACGAATGAAGCCTGTAAGGAGCTGAGGAGTTTTGCTGATTCTTGTAGTTAATTATTTTGGTACTTTTGTTATGTTTTGTAGATGATTGAATTATGTTGAAACTAGTTGTACTCTTCTTATCAGTAAACTAGTGTCTGCTTCCCCCCTTTTTGCCTTGAAACTCTTCCTTTCCTCCCTACTGCCATATATCTGTTACTTTGACAAAAATATCTTGTTCTAGGAGAACCACAGGAACATCTGTTATGTCTGCTAATTGTCTGTAGTCATGTGATCATGCACTGATCATGCCTTTGAACTGTTATATAAACTGTGTGCAAAGTTTGAGAGTGATCTAACCACATATTAGGTTGCGTGTGTTACACCCTTCCAGCGCTGTAAACAGAAGCTATTAGAAAGAGGGAAATATTGATCCGGGATCAATAGGTAATCGCCCTAACAATTTGGCATCAGAAGTAGGATATCTACCTACCTTAAAAAGGACCAGGATCGGGTAAGTAGAAATTTTCTTTTCTACCTCTGCCCTCCCCTGTGTCCCTGTAGATATCTTACGAACCTAAGCACTGTGGCAGTGTAGACTCCCTCATAGAAGGACTGGGTCCTTAGGAAGATTTGGGAAATCTTTTATTGAATATGTGCACACTGATGGCTTCTGTTTAATGTATAGAGTATAAGAATTTTGTTGCATGATTTAAAAGTGTAAGAAATATTGTATATAAGATAAGTTTGTGTTCTAATCTGGTTGTCAAGGTGAGGTTGGGTCAATCCTCACTGCTGTGGTTGCCTCGGGCATGCAGTAACGTGACCTAAGCTGCATTTTGGTAAGCGGTCCTGGGAACAGGACGTCAAAGAGCACTGCAGCTACCTGCTGAACTAACTGAACTAACAATAACTGTGTACAACCGTCTGATATTTATACTGTAATTTATACTGCAACTATGTGGAATTCCCAAGGTAAGGGGAATTCCACAAAGGAGGAACCGCTCCCAGATCCACATAAAAAACATGTAAAGAAACTCTTTAAAATCAGACAGAAACAAAAACCCACAGCCATGTCACCCAGTGATGAGGATATTCCTTATTATATTCCAGGGGAAACTCCCGTTGATTTTGTAAATGGCAGAGCAGGGGACTGCCCTGACCCCTTCCCACTGGAAGGATCATTCTCTAAATTCCATATTAGTTGTATCTTAGGAATGTGTCTCAGTAATCAAGACGGATGGGGATATAAATTCCACGAGTTCCCTAATGGGACCAGCAATACATGAAGGCTTGCGGAGATGTCTGGTATACTTTGAAAATGTATTGGAAAGATTACAATCCCCCTAAAGAGAAAACTATTGCACAAATCACATCCTCTATTCCACCCCTGTATACACCCTTATACCCATAACTAACAGCAGAAACACAAAGGAGAACGCAGGAAGATGAGGATTACGAACACGATATCTGTCTAATACAGTCCGTGCAGCAACAAACCGTTACACAGGATTCCCCCTCATCCCCCCTCTTCTTACCAAAACAAAGACCAAGCAGTCAAAGATATTATTACCACCACCCACTAGTCCTACATCACCCATCATCCGCTGTTGTGTACTTAACCCCAAAAACTTATGTAGGACCAAGTGCATAATGAATTTGATAGGATACATGGAGATAGAAAATCAATAGCCACAGCATTAGCATGCAAACAGAAAGCAGGAGAAACCGTAAGTGATTATGCTCGAAGGTTTAGGAAAGTGTGGAAGGAAGAGGCAGGTCTAGGATAAGGAGGAGATTTGAATGTTGTTTTTACACAGTCACTGATTAATGGATTAATCCCTGAACATGCTAAAACTGCCAAAATGATTATTGATAATTGGAACATATTACCCCCGCAGGATATAATGGGACAATAGTTAACTAAAAACGCGGCAGGTTGCTTTGAGCTACCTAAACTGTCAAAACCTCATGTGCAGTGACTCCATTATTCAGGGAAACCTAGAGGGTACAGAGGAAAAGGTAGAGGCAGAGGAGGTAGACAGGACAGAAATGACAATAGAGGATATGGAAATGTTAAAAGGAATCAAGCATGTTTTGCCTGTGGACAGGAAGGTCATTGGGCCAGGGACTGTCCTACACAAAAACAGCAGTCAGTACAACAGCAAACACATAGCACGCCAATGCAGCCACATTCAGCTCACAATTACAACCACCTTACCCCAAAGTACCCCATTCAACGGGGAGGAAAACCAAATCAAGCATAGGGATGCCCACAGGAAGACTCCACTACCACTATGTTTCAAATCTCTGACCAGGCTGATGAAAACCCAACAATCACATTTAAAATAGGACAGTTCCTGACAGACTTCTTAGTAGAAACAGGAGCGACTTGTTCTATCCTCCGATCCTGGTCAGGTCCATCTACAGGAGTCATCACCCCTACAAGATGCACACCTCACATTCCCATATGTACAGTACATGGGGAATACATTACACATCACTCATTCAAGGTATTACCTAGTTGTCCAGTTAACCTGTTAGGAAGAGACCTGATGGGATCTCTGGGAATGTCACTGGTTGTTGACCCAAAGGAGGGATTAATGTCAATACAACCTTGCAACTGCCCTTTTTGGATTTTCCAGTTCCTGACAACACATGGTCCACCGGACCATACGACGTGGGATTCTTGCACTGCACCCCATATACAGCACTCACAAAACCACATACACCAATATACCAAAAGCAGTATCCTTTAACTAAAGACAAGGAAGATTCCTTAGCACGCATGATTCAATCTTTCTGCCAGCAAGGCATACTTAAGAAAACCTGCTCTCCATACAATACTCCAGTAAATCCTGTCAAAAAGCCTGATGGCTCATATTGCTTTACACAGGATCTCAGAGCCATCAATGAGCTGATTACGCCCCTGACACCAGTCATGTCAGATCTCAGTACCATCCTTACAGCAGTACCGCCCGAGACCCAATTTTACAGTGTTATTGATTTGGCCAATGCAATTTTATTCATACCATTATCGCTTGAGAGTCAGCCCTTTATGGCTTTCATTTTCATGGGACAGCAGTACACCTGGTGCCGCTTGCCCCAGGGTTTTGTTGACTCACCCGCTGTTTTCTCAATTGCCCTCCAGCGGGTCCTTGCCAACTGGCAGCCGCAGCATGGTTCAACTTTATTTCAGTATGTTGATGATCTATTGTTGCGTAGCCCGTTGCAGGAGGCATGTCAGAAGGATACTATTTCATTGTTGTGTTTTTTGGGAAAGGAAAGACCGAGGGTGTTGCAGAAAAAAATTCAGTTCTGTCTGCAACAGGTCACATTCCCGGGAATGCTTTTAACCCCAGGATCCCGGCTGCTAGCCCCCAGCCGTGTACATGCCATTACCAGTCTGCCTTGCCACAGACAAAGAAACAGCTGCTCAGCTTTCTTGGCATGATCAATTTCTGCAGACACTGGATTCCTGACTGCTCGTATTGGGACTCACAGCTGGATATGCCATGGTACAGCTCCCTGACACAGTCCTTGAAGCCGCCCCACTCTCTGTTAACTCTTCCCAAGCCGCAGAATTGATAACATTCACCAGAGCCTGTGAAATTATGGAAGGAAAAGCTGTAAACATATTCACTGACTCCCGCTATGCTTTTGGAGCTGTACATGATTTTGGAGCCATTTGGCAGCGAAGAGGTTTTCCCACAGCTGATGGAAAACCCATTCAGCACTCTGCATTAATTAAACTTTTACAAGCCATTCACTTCCCCAATCTCAGTCTACCACACCCACCACTAGCCCCCCGGATACACTTCTGCTCCCCATCCCAGCTTCCACTGAAACCAATACACTTCTAACACAATTACAGTCCTTCGCCACTTCACAGGACATTGAATTCTAGGAAAAGGAAGGATTGACTTTAGATTCCATTGGAATCTGGTCAAAAGGAGGGATAGTAGGGCTACCTCAAATAGCAGTACCCCTCACTTTTTTTCAAATTCACGGTATAGGACACAAAAGCATTAAGACCACAACACAAGAAATAAACAAGCGATTTTGTGCCCAAAATTTAAAGGAACAGACACAAGCCATACTTTCCTGTTCTTTAACATGTGCTAGAAATAATGTGCAAGGGAAAAAAAACAGGACAACATGAGCATGTTACCTCCACAGGGTCCATTTCAAGAGTTACAAATTGACTTCACACACATGCCAAAGGCTTCCAATGGATGTCAGATAATGTTAGTGATTACAGATAGATTCAGCAGATGGGTAGAAGCTTTTGTAGTCAGGAAAGAAAATGCAAGGACAGTAGCTAAGATACAATGCAAGGAGATCATCCCCAGATTTGGATGCCCAGTGAGAATAAGCTCAGACAATGGCACTCCATTCACTTCTAAAGTCACACAGATTTAAAAAATGATGAACATAGAATGGAAGTTCCACATCCCATATCACCCCCAGAGTGCTGGAGTAGTAGAAAGGATGGATAGGACATTGAAAGACAAACTTAGGAAAGCAACTGAAGGGACATTCCATAAATGGGACCAATACCTACCAGCAGTGTTAGCAGAAAAAGGAATGACACCCAATCCAGTTAATAAGCTATCACCCTTTGAAATTTTAATGGGACGTCAATTCCCCATCCCTTGGGCCAAAGAACCCCTTATCTTACTACCGGGGGACATACAACAGTTTCAAGTTATTCAGGATCAATATGTAGCTAAGGTAATTGAAAAATTGAACAGCAACTATGGAGATATCTCTCGCTCTTTTCCTCTCCCTACAGATCAATCGACGCACTCATTCAAGCCCAGAGACGTAGTGTTGGTCAAAGCTCTGCACAAGCACAAATCCTTGGATCCACCCTTTGGACCTCCAGTCACCGTGCAAGCCATCACTAGAACAGAAGTGAACAAGCCCCTCGCCAAATTCTCTTGAATATATTCAGACATGGCTTGGGTCTCTAGAATAGAGGGAGGATGGACCGAGAAGGCGATCTATAGCACAATTGTAGGGGCGATGTGGTGGTAGAGTCTCAGCCTGTTTTTTGCATAAAACATCCTGAAATTCCCAGTATTGTTTGGGTAGCCCAGCAACAGGGCATGTGGCGGTGAAGCAAATATGCCGGACAGGAAAGATTTGATGAAGGCATTTCTGAAAGCATGTGCTGCTCCATTGAGAGTGTGTCTCCAGATCTCCATTCCATGATGGGGGCATATTTACGAAGCCATGGTAGCCCCAACAGGTCAGGATGAATAATCTTGGGCACCACCAAAAAATAAATTGCCTCTGTGTGTACGGCCCTCAGTTTCATGGTGAATGGTACTGTGGCATGCTGGATGTAATCCAGTAAAGCCTTGCCATTGACCACAGAGACTACCAGTGGCTTAGATAGGGGCACCAGAGGAATATTGTATTCAGAGTCTAAACGTTGATTAATGAAATTCCCAGCAGCGCCAGTGTCCAGGAAGGCAAGGGTCCAGAATTGTTGTTTATCAGAAGCGACCCTGGACAGGGAAGGTTATTTTAGAGGAAAGAGAGGTAGAAGGTTTGCCTAGTGGGCCCTCTCCCCATTTCCCTAGGCACTGGCATTTTGGGCCTTCACGGAACACTTGTTCTTGTAGTGGCCCTCTCTTACACGGTACAAGCAGATTTCGGTGTCTGCGTCGTGCTTGTTTTTCAGGGGAAAGATAGGCATGGTCCACTTGCATGGGTTCCATAGGAGGAAGAAGAGGGTTTTGGAACGTTAGAGCCAGCTTAATAGGGCGCCGGACTCTCTGGGTCTCCCGAGCCCACTCCTGGAAGCGAGTGTCAATTTAGGATACAAAGGGACACCAGGTCATCTAAGGTAGGAGGAAGATCACGACCGGCCAGCTCATCTATAATATGACCTGCAAGCCCCTGCCAAAAAAACGCCACAAGAGCACCAATATTTCATTCCAGTTTGGAGGCCAAGGTTCAGAATCTAATAGCATATTGACCTACTGAGAGGGAGGCTTGGCGTAGGCTCAAAATTTCCGCAGCTGCTGAAGAAGCCCAGCCAAGTTCATCAAAGACTTTGTGGAATGTCTCCCAGGATGGGATCCCCCTTTTCCCAGAGGGGCGAAGCCCAAGCAAGTGCCTCTCCCGACAATAAAGAAATAAAAAATGCTACCTTGGTATGTTCAGCGGTAAAGTTCCAGGGCTGTAACTCGAACTGAATTTGGCACCGGTTCACAAATCCTTGACAGAGTTTGGGGTCCCCGGAGTAGCGAGGGGGGCAGGAAGCCGAAGTGTAGAACATGGCGGCAAAGCAGCTGGAACTGCAGCAGGAACAGAAATCCCAGGTACAGGAGCTGGGGTTGTAGTTGCAGAGGCAGGAGATTGGCTAATGGCTCACTGGAGCTCATTAAGGCGTTCATCACATCACAAGTCTACAACTTTAACTTGAAGTGACTCTTTTTCCTGGAACCGCTCACGCAAGTCCTGCATGGAATCAGGAAAGGGAATGTCAGCGGGGTCCATGGCCTGAACAACTGTCACGGCTCCACGAGGCAAAATGGTGGACCTACTGTGTCACCCACCCTTTGGGTGGAAACATGCAAGGGGACAGGGTCTAAGCAGTAGCTTGGTCTTCTCCAGAGCCTCTAGAGGTGAGGATGTTGTGCGGCAAGTTACTGTCAGGTTGTGGCCCCCTGGCAGCAGTCGGCTTTATCCCAGGTAGGGAAGCTAGGGATAACACTATCAAGACACTTTTACTAGTGCAAGTGGCCGATACCTTAAAGATTCCTGTGTCTTCTCTCAATTGATGAGGAGAAGGCATTCAATAGGGTGAACTGGGAATTTATGTATGCATCATTAGGGCAACGCGGCTTGGGCCCCCACTATTTACAAATAAAAACGGTACTAGGCAGGGATGCCCCCTGTCCCCCTTACTATATCCTTTAGTGATGGTACATTTAGCAGTTGCCTTACGTAACAACCCGATAGGAGAGGCATTCAGTTAAGAGGTATACAATACAAAATTTCACTTTATGCAGATGATCTTTTATTAAACATAACATCACCCCAAACTTCAATTTCTTTGAAGGGTTTGGCTTAGTTAGTAATTTTAAAGGTAATTACAATAAATCTGAATTGCTTAATGCTACCTCAGACTCAAATTAACTTCATAGGCATCAATACTTCTTTTAGGGTATGTAACGAGGCTATCAAATATTTGGGGATTCATTATACCCATTGTACCTTTATTTACGTCAATACACCCAGTCTATTGCCAAAAATGCGCCATTTTCTCGTATGACGGAATTTGAAAAATTATGTGCAGGAGGACCCTCCCAGAGGGGGCTGATCTCGGGCATCTATCTGATATTAAATACTGAACCAGAAAGCCCCTTTGTCAAACATGGTTATATGCTTAAATGGGAAGCAACCTTGGGCAGGGAACTTCCTCTTGAACCCCGGAAAATCATTTTGGATAGTGCACGTAAGAGCTGAATATGCACAGTGTTTACAGCAAATGCTTACAAGGTGCTTATGAGGTGGTATTATACCCCAAATAAACTGCATACGGTTTTTCCTAATACAAGCAATATATGTTGGAGAGGTGGTATGGAAATTGGTACTCGATATCATATCTTCTGGTCCTGTTCACTAATACAGCCCTATTGGGAAAAAATTAACTCTCTTCTCTCAGAGATTCTGGAGGTACAAGTATCGCTGGATGTAGTTACTCATCTGTTAGGTCTTTCTATTTCCACTTTAACTAAACTGAATAGGAAATTGACATGTCACGTCCTCACTGCGGCCAGGTGCCTTCTTGCTAGACAATGGAAATCTACCTCACCTCCCAGCTTAATGGATCTATATACTAGAATAAAGGAAGTTCAACTTATGGAACTTCTTATGGCCAGGATTCATGATAGATATGATAAATTCACAGCAATCTGGGCACCAAGGGACTCATATCTGTTATCAAATACTAATATGTTTCAACATGTGACAGCTAATCTTCAGTTAGCCGCTCCCAACGTGTCTTCTTCTACAGTCCCCGGAGACATAATTTCGGGAACTCCTCCTAATTAATTGCCATATACTTACTATTGGCATTGCATTCTTCCGGAATTCTTGCTCTTCTCTCCCCCCCCCCCCTTTTTTTGTTGTTTTGTTTGCTTAATCAGGATATCTTCGGTCTAATTTATGACATTATTCGTAATGTAGACTGCATAAAATGTGGTGAATAGAATAAGACTCCCATGGAAGCTTTATATGCTGTGATGTTTTTGGAGTTACTTTTATTCTACATATTCTGGTTTATGTTATATTGCTACGGTTTTCCTGTATTTTGTTTTCTTATATGGTATGTCATTTATTGTATGATACCTCAATAAAAATTACAATTATTAAAAAAAAATTATCTTTCTGTATTTTAGGGCAAACTGATGTGTTAAGAGCCAAGCCCATAATAACCTTCTTCTGAGATTCCGAGAGTGTACTAATAAATTTAACTTCCCATTTTGTTAAATAATCCAGGTACCCTGGAATATAAAGTTTATTTTACAGCCTATATAGCCACGATACAGTGCCAGAGGGCTTGTCTTTGTTACATAACAGGTCCTCCATAGGAGTTAAATCCTTCTTAGATCTTTAAGGATGGGGTAAAGACCTCACAAAATTACACAATTAAAAGTATCGGTCGGAGTTGCCTCTCACCACATGATGTAGCAATAAATTAGAGTCACCCATTTGTCCCAAAAAGGGATTAGATTGCAACCCTGGTAAAAAATAAGAGTGACCCATGATTGGGAGTAAGGGAGAATTAAATAGCCAGCCATGTTGTCTGCCCAACATATCCCAACATGTAGTTAAAGGGGTAAAGTGTCCAGACCCAAATCTCTAAATTGCTTAGGAAGCCACATAACTACATTTAAATTAACCATACAAAGATCTGATTCTAAAGTAACCCAACCCTGAGATAAACTATCATACTTCCAGTTTAAGATCCTGTTCAATACGGAAGCCCTGTAATATTTTCTTAAATCCGGCAACTCCAAACCCCCCTCTGTTCAGGCACCTACAAAATGATGAAGGATTCGGTATGGGGAGCATTTGAAAGACAAACAATTCTCTCGGGAGCACATTCATTTTCAAGACATTGCCCCTGATTCATCAAGCAAAATCGGATTATCGGTCGCGCATTCGTATTAGCGATCCGGAATCGTGCGCGATCGCGCTATTCAACAACCGGAAAAGCTCGCGCACGGAGCCGCGCTTATCCGACAGCTTTTTACTGGCGATCCCGGCAGATTCAGGATGCGATTGTACGCGCGCCCTCGAGTCCCGGACCGCGGTAATCCGCGATCGCTGGTCGCGCGTATTATCGCGCTTCCAGCGATCGCGGATTTTAATGATGAATCAGGGGCATTGACTTTCCCTGTCCATGAAAGTCTTAGTTGTTTCCAGTGTTGGATATCCTTGATAAAGAAGGTGTGATCTCAACACCCAAGTATGTCAATTTCTTTTGACATTAGGTAAATGGAAAATTGACTTTTAATCTATGAACTATTTGCCCTGAAACATTTATGTTTAAAATCTCGGATTTGGATAAATTAATCTTGAAATAAGACAAATATCCATACTCCTCAAATTTGGCTAATAAGTTAGGGAGATATCAGGCTGTTGGAGTATAAACAAGATATCATCAACATATGCTGCCGGTTTATGTTCTTTTTGACCAATTTTAACCCCTTCAACATTAGGGTTTAAGCACAGTATATTCAGAAAGGGTACTAAAGATATAGCAAAAAGCAATGCAGATAATGGACACCCCTGTCTTGTACCGATGTAGAGCTGGAAAGGGGATGATAATACTCCATTCACACAGACCTGAGCCATGGGGCATGAATAGAGAGACATAATCCACTTAAGCATCTTTGGGACCAGGCCTATGTGCCTCAGGGTAATAGATCGGTACAGCCAATCCACCCCGTAAAACGCTTTCTCAGCATCAGTGGATAGAAGCAGGGTGGGCTGGCTGTGCCTGCCAAAATAATGTATCAAAGAAAGAACTCGTGAAGAGTTGTCCCTAGCTTCCCTCCCTGGAACAAAACCTGATTGGTCTGGGTGAACCCACAAAGGAACAATACCTTAACCTCTTAAACAACACCTTCTGCATCTGCATTCGGTAGGGAAATAGGCCGGCATATACATTCAGTCGGGATAACCCTCTGAAACCGGCACAGAGGGTGGGGTCTTTAGCCGGTCTGGGGACCACTGAAATGTGTGCCCTTAAGGTATCTTTACACATTGAACCCCCTACCGTTAAGTCATTATTATATTTGCTTAAGTAGGGAAGTAGAATATCTTGGTATGTTCCCAATGTTCCAAATTTATTTTTAATCTTGGAGACGCAAAAGGCTGTTTTCTCAATCTTAATAACATTTGCTAAGTATTTACTTGTTTTATTCCCCTATTCATGAAATCTGTTAGCAACCCTAGAAATAGCTGATCTAACTTTAACATCCAGCATTTCCTTTAAATGATAACGCAGGTTTGACAGCTGCATAGCCTGTGGTTTCCATTGTGATTATGTACTGCTTCCAGTTGTGAGATTTTAAACAGCAATTCATTAATTCTTTGGTATCTTTTCCTTTTCTTACGCGCCCCATGAGCAATGAGTTTACCCCTAATGGTGACCTTTTGGACTTCCTAAACATGAGCTGGGGCGGTATAATCCAAATCCTTTTCTCTAAGGAAAATACGCAAATTAGTAACAATATCCTTTTTTTATCATTATCCCACAAAACAGAATCATTAAGATGCCACCCAAATGGGGGAGAAAATGGAGATCCCAAGCACATGATGGCCTTCACTGCAGCATGATCAGAATTTGTACGGGGGCAATATCTACCCCTTTAAGTCTACTCAAATGTAGATGATCAACAAAAATCATATAAGAGAATGGAGAATAAAATGTAAAATTCTTTTCACTCGGATGTATTACTCACCACACATCTTTCAACTGCAAGATCTGTAACAATTTCTTTAACTCATTAGTTTGTCTGAATGGAAGGCATGATTTACCAGAAGAGGTGTCTAACAAAGGCTCAAGCACTATGTTAAAGTCACCAGCGACAATTAGTAACCCTTCATGAAATCTCCTCAATTTACAAAGCGCCCCCCCAAAAAATTGTATTTGATGTTTATTAGGGCAGTATATGTTAGCAAATGTGCAAATTTGGTCATTTAACTTCCCTTTAAGGAATAAGAGTCAGAAACTGTATCAGTTACTTCATATTGAACCCTTTCTAAAACCAATAGCCGCCCCCCTTGATCTCCCCGACTGCGAGAAGCCATAGAACCACCTAGAGAAATGCCTAGAAGACAGTCTAAGATTTGAGTGAAAAGGAAGGTGTGTCTCCTGTAAAATTTATATCTCCTCATAGTAAATGTAGTTCTTGCAGAACCTGATGTCTCTTTGTGGCAGAGTGTAGTCCTTTCACATTAAAAGTAAATAAATTTATATATTTAGATAGCATAAATTTATTATTGAAACAGAAAAAAGTATATACCCGTCTGTGCATTCTGTAGTTTCATTATGACATCCTTCTTAACAGACAAACACATTTCAAACTCCAGTTTCCTATTGAAACCAGGAACATAAACATCCCTTCCATATATATGGTAATCCAAACCTAGGAAAACCCATTGTGCTGAGTAGGGTCCAAAAGAGGTCCTCAGCTGTGAAGCTTGGGGGGTCACAACTGAGTATGTTGCCATTAAATTATTCACATGACCCTAATATCTGCAACAAGATAAAAAACTTACAGTAAGATATCACCCTGCCACCCTCCCTGTCAAATTAAGGGTATTTTTAAGCCCGCATAAATTCACACGGTTATATTATCTTTTTAAGCCATCATTACTGTAAAACAGTCCCCATATTAAGACTTTGCAGCGGCCGCCGTCAATTGGCATGGCTGTTTCCTTTGATTCTTCTGCCAGGCTGTTTGGTAGGGAAATGGAGAACTAACTAAGGTTTTGGTATGCCCAAATCAACACAGAATTATTCTAATTCTTCTGGGAAGTGTAGAGTAAAAAAGTGCTAATTTTTTTTCGCAATTAAGCAAGCTGGGAAACCCCAACAATAATGTATGCCTGTCTCTCTTAATGATGCCAGTAGAGGTGGCTTTAGCGAGGTCTGGATGAAAAAAAATAGGTGCTCCTTTAAAAACAATTGTAGGAAAAGTCGTTAACGTGAATGGAAGCTTTGTCTCAGTAGTAGGGAATCAGAGGGGGCCGCCTTCGCTCTGAGGGTCCTATGGACCCTGTCAAACAGAAGGGAGGCTGTTGGTGGAAAGCCCAGAATTCGATTAAGCAGGCTCCGTACAGTGGTTTCCAAATGATCTGAGCCTATGGTTTCGGGGAGACCCCTCAAACCTAAATTATTCCTCCTACCTCAGTTTTTAGCGTCTTCTAGCTGATAATATATGCCATGCTGCTTTTTGACTGACTTTTGATTTGCATCTTGCAGATTTCTTTTGGCCTTTTCATAGAAATCCAATCTATTTTCCAATTTTCCTTTTTTCCTCCACCCTAGAGCGATTATGTGATAAGTCAGACCGAAGTAAAGTCACCTATGCTTTCAAAAACTCTTTCATATCAGTAAACATGAAAGTGATATCTTCCTTTGAGGGCAAGGCACGAACATACAAAGCCGGGGACTCAGGAGACGCTAGTTCCAGCTCCATTAGGCTCTGTGAGGTAGGCATTTCTGACTGAGTGTCCCCAGAGTATTGCAGCTGCCTGCTGTGTGGATTCTAAAAAGCTTTGGGGGAAGGGCACCTAGCATGGTCACCTGCCAGCGAGACAGTTTCAGCTGCTAAAAAGGTTTTGATTGATCCTGCTGTCAGCTTCTTGGCTAGCTCGCTCCTACCTTAATTTCCGACCATTGTCTGCAGCCTGCTTAGGTGGATTCCAGGGATTCCAGTAAACAAGTGCTGTGGATGACGGGGAGAGTGCTCTGTCTAACCACAGCCATCCGGCACCATCTTCAGATCACGCCACCTGTGTTTGTCCAGTAGTTTGTCTTGTTTATTGTTTACGCATTCACGTTGACCTGATAATGTATGATGTTGTATTTGTTGTTATTTTATGAAACTTAATAAAAACTGATTGAAACAAAAAAGTATCAAAACAACTGCAACAAAAAAAAGTATAAATGAAGCAACTTTGTTAATTAGTATAATGTAACATAAAAATGTAGCACTTACCCTTAAAAGATAAAACACTAAAGATTCAAATTGACCTGTAATTGACTGTAGGTGCACACAGAACAGGGACCAGGTGTGCCCTAATTGATTGGTATGACATCACCATTGACAGAGCTTAACAGATCCACTTGAATCGCGCAGCTGAAAATGTATTACCTTATATGGCGAATTCTTGACCCTACTGCTCATTTATCAATGCTTTAGGCCGGCAGGCCCTGGCTCGCAGTAATGTGCCATGTCCAGCGGAGCGTATATTCGTGCAGCGAGCTAATGTGCGTTTGCGTGATAAATCAGCACCCATGTGTTGATACATATACTGCAAAAGGTAAGCAGGATTTCACTGGGTTCACAACCACTTATCATGTAGATTTACATGTAACTGATGTCTCGCTTTGTTTTTGGACACCCATTCGATCATGTTTGTGATTTGTTTTCCTGCATCTCATTATTCATGTTCACTTTGTTATTTATTTATTCTTTCTGATTCTTCTGAGAAATGTTAAAACTTCTAATAGAAATAATTGAAACAAAAAAAATGTGGAAACATGGAGGAGAATCAATTACTGCCATTAAAAACACAGACTTGGAAAACTCTTCACCAATTATTTTTTCAGTTAATGTCAGATTCACTGCTTTATAGATTCCTTACTACTTGTTTATTCTTAAACAAACATGTAACAGCAATTAGGGTTCTATTTATAAATTATTCCATCTTCAGTTGACTTATAAAATTTGTTTCTTTCCTATTCAGATCCTATTGTGACAGCTGTGTACGATTAGCCACTAGGTGACAGAACAAGTAATTGCTTTAATAGGAAACCTGTAGAAAACTATGACTTTATAGTTCACCACCAGCAAATTTTCGAGAATCATACAAAAAGGATGCAGTTTTTTTTGTAAACATATGCATAGTTAGAAAAAAACGTTTTTAATGTTGCCCGACAAATTTTTTGAGTTCAGTGCAAAGCACCTGAACATAGTAAGAGGATGCTGGGGATCCAGTAGGCCTGTAGAAACATACTAAAAATAAAAAAGTATAATTTTTTTTTATTTCTAAATTAAAGCTAACAAAAAAAAATGGAGCAACAAATGGGGCCAGTGTTCATTGGAATCCTTAAAAAGCATGTTAGAAATGCCGTAAATCTATAGTTTCAGTTTTTGTTAAATTTATTATACACTATATCTCAGGGGTAGTAGGAAGCTATATCTGTATTTCAGTGTTACATCTAACATCATAAGTAATCTAACTTGATTATGGGTTCTGAAAAAAACAGAAAGCACGTTTAAAAGTCATTTCTATCTTCTACACAACCAATGCTAAAGGCATGGACTACTGACACCAAAACACTTTGTTATCCTCTAGAGAATCTGTGCCAGCCATACTAGGTGTCACACACACTTATCCCTGAACCTTTGAAGCTTTTTGCCTCTTCATTGTCCTCTGGCCCCATACAACAACATGATCCTGCAAACTATATCAGGGAGTAAAACAAATAAATAAAAAACCCGTTTGGGGTAGTATTTAAAACAGGAGAGTGAGGACAAGCTGACTGCACATCAACAGGGCTCAAGGTACTTTAGGGAGGAACTTAGCTCAATATCACTTTGCTATGGGAAAGACCAGACACCATCAACTTGCAGGGAAGACTTTAGTCTCCCAGGCACTCGGAAACTTATTCAACATGTTCCTTTTTTAGTCCTGGACCACAGCCTGACCAGGGATTAATTGAGACATATTGCTGACCATGTTATCCTACATGAGCCAGCTCCAGCAGCACATGCATCACCAAATGCATGATAAGGACTGGAAGTGCCTTATGAGCTGCTGTCTGATCTGACAAGCCCAAGACAAGCCCAAATCTGCAAACTCATTTCTTTTAATTTAGCAGAGGTCCAGGAGTTTGTTTACAGACCAGTAATACTTTACAGCATATCCTAGAGCCCTGCTTCCCCTCTAAAGAATTGGTGCATTCTGTCAGGAACTGCAAAAGCAGTGAGGCAGGTAATCACTTATAGGGGCATAAACAGAGAGGTATAGCCAATGGTGCAGTCATTTTTTATTGCAACTACATATCTCCACATTTCAGATGGTCTGACAGCTTTTCCTGAGGAGCTCCATTTGCTGAAGCTGTCCTAAAAGACTGGCCCTATTACTGCAAAATAGATCAATATTACCTTGTAAACAAGAATATTCCTTCTTTTTCCCCATCTTCAATGCTGCTAAATTGCTCATTACTATACCACAAAAGGCTTAATTCAGCTCTCTATCAGAAACTGGTATACAAAGATTGACCAAATAGTCAAGATGAAGGAACATGATATGACTAGGGACCTTGTAAAGCATTGTATATTATGTTGGCACTATAGAAATACATATATGGAACCAATGCAGAAGTGGCATGACTCAATATAGCTTATTCTGGGACAGTTGGCTACATTTTTACACAAGTAGTAGCTACAGGCAGACATAATGTCCACAATCCCCCACTGTTTTTTCTCCCTCCTTTTTTCCTACCTTATATTTTAAGCTTTTTCTTTTTAATTCACTTCTAACACTAGTGCTAAAGAGACATGGGGCACTCTCTAAACACTGGTGTAATTTGGTGACTTTTGTTTAAGCCCCTTTTTTGCAATTACAATTGTACTTTTAACTTTGTTTCAAAGAGGGTTTAAAAAAAAAAGATTTAAACCAGACAGTTCTAGGCATGGAACCTGGCTGTCAGGAACAGGGTGAATTTCTTTGCAAGTTGAACTCCCTTACCCTTACCTAAAGGGGGTTTAAATGTATAGTAGGAGCCTAATATGATTCAGCCAGATTTAAACCGCTATGTGGACCTTTGCTGCCTATATATAAAACACAAAACTGTCACAAAAACACAAAAGCTGGAAATATCACTTCAATGTCTTATTTAAAGAATGTCACATTAATTGATGCATTGATTAATTTATGCATAGTTCTCTGAAATATTTACCATTACAAAGCCCAATTTCAATAATTATTGGGAAGCCTCTGACAGGTTGCAAAATGTTTGGAGTTGCCATGATTAATATTTCTAATCAATACAATTTAAAAACTACAACAAAGATACAGACAAAAATAAAAAATCTAACAAAAGGTTCTAATCTTCCTTTAACTCTTCTATAAAGCAATTTTAACTGCGTTGCTGTTGAAGGGACAGTAAATGAGGGTAAATCTAACAGAGCCAGAAACAGCAGAAAACCTAACATTTGTTTCAAAACCCTCACCAACCTACAAAAACTAAAAAAAAAGTTTTGGCAAAGCATAAACTTTTAGCTTCCATAGATTTAGTTAAACATAACATTTTTATATCAAAAGAAATTTGTCAAGAAATTTTCTTTTCAGCCCTTATTCAGGAGATTTCCCCCCCCCCCCCCCCCCCGATGGACCTGTCCCTTCCCTATTTATTCTTGATACTACTTCATATTTTAAAATAGATAACATTATTTCTACGCAGAAGGTCTTTTGACATTTTGCACAATTGAAAACATTTGTAACCCAAAAACCGAAAAAAAAAACAAAAAAGCTTAGTAGTAAGACATTAAGGGACTGTATTAGTTTTGCTTTCTTTTTACGCTTTTTTAATTTTTACCTGTGATCCTGAAATTTGTTGTGCCTATAGAACATATACATAATAAAACATTTTTATTGACAATTTAATCCTGAAGGGGGGAAAATAGGAGAAGTAAATTGTTTGAATTTACATATATTTTAAGTTGGACATATGTTTAAATCTTTGCTTCATCAACAGGTTTATATATTTGCTTATACATTGGATAGTACGCAGACTCTCACAGCTGTCTGGCTTGGATTTCTCGATGAACAGTTTAAAATGTATGTGTACTTTACTTGTCTGTGCTTATCTTCAACATAGGGCTGCTATTCTTCCATTGCAGTCATTACTGAAATTATCTCAGTGAAACTTTCATTTTTTTTCATGCCAGACTTGACCAGCTATATGAGAACTTGTACCAATCTAACGCCTGTCTAGTCTAGAACTAAGGGATCTACTTAAATCTCTGCCAGCTGTCTACTTTAATAGAGTAAAAGTTAAATCATTTTTACATGTTGTTTAAATGATTTTCTTATCTGGCCGTTTGAATCTATCCATAGTTTGGCATAGCGTCTTATGCAGTACACCTCTTCAATGTCTGGATTTATAATTTTCATGATTACTTCCTTAAGCTTTGAATGGGGAATTGTTTCATAGGCTCCCTTCACATCTGCCTGAAATCAGATAAAATAGCTAGATTAGTAGATTGGCACCACATTCAAACATTCAATAAAAGAATAACATTAAAAATGGTAAGACACAATTGCACAGTAAGATTTTTAACAATTTGATAGTTGTCAAGCGTACTTGACATGAAAAATATATATACAGATACACATATTCATGTACACCCCACAAAAACGGTTTACTTTCTCAAAATATTTTTTCAGGGAGCCATTAGATCTTTCCTCAAACAGCATTAAATATACTACACAAGGTGTAGACAACAAGATCAGGGATTTAAAATATTTATTCAACTTAATAAAATTAGATGTAAGGATGTACTGTTGAATAAAGAAATACCTGTACACCCTTAGTCTCTGAACCTAGTATTATCCACTTCAGCAGAAAGTACTTTTTATAGTTGTTACATATTTTTAACACATTTTGACCTAAACATCCTGGTGTTTGTGGGTTTCCTTACATAAAATGCCCACAAAATGTCAACAGGAATTAAATCAGGACTATAAATGACCAGTTCATAACTCTGCATTTCTCATCATTTGCAGTTCCTTAATTGCTTTTTTACTTCAGTTCCTTATCGCAATACAAGATCTATTTTCAGTTCAGCTTTTTAACACATGGTCTTACACTTTCCTATAATGCAAATTTAAAAGCATACCAGAACATGTTTACTTCTACACCTCACAATTGATACAGGGTTCCTCTCTCTCAAAAAAAAAGTCTTCAGTTTGCACCATTGGTGATAACATTGTCGAAGCAATGATATCTTGCTGGTTTTTTCATCTATAAAACACTGTTTTAGAAGTGTAAGGCACTTACCTGTCCAGCGAGCCTGCGGGGTCCTTGGGGATCGCAGGGAGCAAGGGAGACGCCACTGCAGCAGGCAGCGTGGCCGAGGCTGCTGCCCTGTTCGCAGCGCGTCTCCCTCTGCCGGCGGAGGGATGCATTCTGGCAAAACTACTGCTCGGCCAGGCGGCATCCCCGCGGGGTGGGACATAGTTAGTTTGAATCTTTACTGACCATACTGAACATGACCTGAAATACCTTGAAGGGCTAAATGTCTCAACTCCCGACAAGCTCGTTGGACCCTGTTTTTTTTACGAGGCTCAGTTTCCGAATTATCTACAAGCAAGGTTCCAAAAACTTGAAGGCTGATGCCTTGTCCCGTTGTTTCCTAGAGGCCGCTTCCCTTCCGGATCTGTGCCCTAGCCCCATTTTGTCCCCCCAATCTGTGGTGTCAGCCATACAGACCCCACCAGAACGACTATCCCCCTACAAAACCTGAAGGGCGTCTGTATGTTCCTCACCATCTTTGCCTGAAGGTTATCCAACAGCTACATGATTCCAATGCTGCCCACCCAGGAATTAAGAAATCCCTAGAATTAGTAAAAAGAAACGTTTGGTGGCCTCACATGTCAGTGGATGACTTATAGAGTCAAGCTTCCCAGTTCCTTGAGGGGGGTAGACACGTTCCATTTCTCTATTAAAATCTGCTGCCGACTCTGCTCCCTTTTCAGATCCCCCTCCGCCAGTTGAGGTGCAGGGAACACCCGAAAATGAAGTTGAGAGGATCCTGGACTTTTGTAAAGTGCATAACTACGGTTCGGCCAGGCAGCATCCTCAGCATTCCTATGGACGTGAGCTTTCCTGGGGAGGTGCAAAGTAGGGCAGGTCCCAGGGGTGCTGTAGGAAGAGGCGCGCGCGCTACCCCGGGGGCAAGGCACTTGGCTGCCTCGCCGCAGGGCGGGACATAGTTTGAATTCCCTGCGGGGATTCAGTCATCCTCCAAACGGAGCCAGGTGGCGCAAGGTCATTGGGCACTCTGGCCATTTAAGGAGAACCTGCCATGAACACCATTTGCCCGCTATAAGCCTCTGTTTGTACAGTGTGCTTGGGTGCGTTCTATGTGTGTTGGTTCATATTAACCTCTGTGTGTGTCATTACCAATAGCGACCCGGTCTGATATCCGATTCTGCCTGAACTCCACATGTCCTGACTTTGGATTGTTTCTCACTACTCTTGCCTGCTGCCTGCCCTGACCTCCGATTGTTCATGACCTGCCTTTGCCTTATCCATCTGTACCCTGCTTATCGGACTGATCTTCTGTGAATGACCTTTGCCTTTTTGCCTGTTTTATGACTATGCAATAAAAGCTTGATAAAAGGTTTCCTGGAGTTGGCTGTGGTTTGTGTGCCCAGGCGCATTACAAGAAAGTCTTTTCTTTGCCTGTATGTCCCATAGAAACCAGTCCTACTCAATGGTATTTTTTAACTATTTTCTAACATACCAATTTTCACAGATTATGAAAAAGTGATTACCATGTCCATTTTGTGTGCCATATGTTCAAGTAAATCACATTTAAATGATCTAAAAGAATTTATATATATATATATTTTTTTTTTTTTTTTTTTTTTTAGTACATACCTTTACAAAATAAAAATTTGCTACATTTGATGTTTGCTTCCCAAGAACAAATTTTTTCCACTTTTTGTATATTTCATCCAAACCAAACACTGAGGCGCCTATGATGTCAGGAGACCTACTTCGTTCAAAGTTAAGGATGCTGAAAAGATCTTTAACTTGACTGTTGAAATGATGTATCTAAAACAAAATATTTATTTGTAAACAATATATTTTTATATAAAAAAAAAAAGGTATATTTCATTTGTATGTAAAAGCCATAAATTCCATAAAGCAATCTGTAATCTATAATTTCTTTGTTACAGAGGCAATGTCCATTTGGAAATTAAACTGTTTGCCTACTGACATCTTCAACATATGCAGACGGGTAACAAGAAGGCAAAATGTTTTGAGAGGTGAGCATCTGATAGTTAATTATAGCAAAAAAGCTAGCAAACAAAAAGTTTTTTTTTTTTTTAGTATAAAGCTTACGCTAAATTGATTTCAAAGGATCAATACATAAATATACAATCAGCACAAGTTGGTCTACAATATTACACCATGTAAATAGTATTATTTATACAACACAAGTTTACTAGTTATAAACCAAGTATTTACACATCACCCCGCAAAAAAAAATTACAGGAGATTGTTACTTGGTTCCATCTTTAGTTTAGTCACCAACTACCTTTTCTCTTTCATCTTCTTTCACTTTTCTCTCTCCTTGTGTTTTCCTTTCTATGCCTAATATTTGAAGTGTTAGAATTTCTGAATTCTGTCTGCAATCAAAATGTTCTCCTTTTAATGTGCCGATTATAAATATGCATGAAAAACAAGAGTGTTCCTTACTGATATACACAGAAAGATAAGGTCAGTTTGTCTTGATTTACAAAGCTCTTTTTTTTTGTATTAACAAAAATTCAGTGTTTCAAGATACGTGCTTCCCTGTTGCTAATTACATTGGTGTACCTTACAAGAAAAATCGTGGATGAACCATGTCTCACACACTATACCACAGTCTCTTGTAGATGTGCTGTGTGGGGAGAAGGGCAAAACCTTTTTTTAGTTAAGGGCTCCACTGGATCTTTTTTAAGGAGGATTACTCTGGTTAATGTCTGTCTTTCCAAATATCCCCAACACTTCTTAAGCTAATTTAAAAAAAACACCCTAGCGAACTTAAAAAGATGACTTTATTAAATTCACCAATTTCATTCAAGTTAGAGGTCTAGCCTACTTGATTGCTTTCAAACGTACTAAAAAAAATTGAAATGTACATTTTAGAGATTACAGCAGGGTGCCCCACCTATTTGTCTGAGGTCCTATATGTTAACCTGGATCCAGTCTCCTGTATTTCTCCCTTTCTGTGAGTGTGTGTCAAAAGCATTTTATTGGACCATTTCTTGATTCATAATGGAACATGACAGGTTTGTCCTTTGTCCCCCTCTAGTTTTTATTCTTACTCTTGAACACTTCCTTCATATTTAAATTGGCATTTGCCATCCCCTTTAAGTGTGCTGCCTAATCTGTTAAACATTTGCCCATTCAGTCCCCTAAGGACCCTGCTTACACATTTGCTTTAGCTACCCATCCTTCCACCCCAGAACAATAAATGTGATCTTACTTAGTGGGTGCAAAGGGCTTTACCTTGGACATGTAAATGTAACCCTGTGTAAACAGGATAAATAGGATATGACACTCATATGGAAAACATTATTTGGTATACACTATTCCAGTACTAAAGAGCTCATTCTTTTGTTTCAAGACAGATAAATATAACTGCATTTGCCGCAAAAAAACATGCTTTCTCTTTCATGCCAGTGATATCATTTTACCTCACTCAAGGGGGGCAGCTAACAATATTTCTCATAGGAGGCAGAATAAGCAATCAGTTTTATGGTTATATGTAAGACATCACCAGGTCTTTTAAAGGTTCACATGAAAAGTTTTTTTAATATGTGGTTTTACTGGGTGGTGTTTCTCTATTATTTAAATTACAGGTCTTCATTAATACAAAAAATTGATTCTGACATCACTTGAAAAGATTTGCCTCCTTTCTGGTTTGGTAGAATAGCCACTGTGAAAATGGATGTCCTACCAAACTTTCTATACTTATTTCAAAAGCTACTGATTCCAAACTCCACACACCATTTATCATCTTATACCTTTGATTTGGGGTTCCAATCAGAGTAGAATTTGCAGGTCAACCCTATATGCCTCCAGAAAATTTTGGGGCATGCATGTCCTTAACTTAATTTCAGCACTGACAAAGTGCAGGTAGCTCAGTTAACTTACTACATATTTTTGCACCCGCTGCCTCAGTGGGTCCTGCCCCACAATAAAGATTGAAGTGGTTTTGTGGTCCTCCAGAACCCAGAGACCAGCTATCAGCAGTCCAACTTTGGCTCACTCATTTATTATCTGGGAATGTATTTGCCACATAGAGGGTCTCCGTCTAAACACCATCTGATCCCCCCACATTTTCCCCCAGGCTTACATCCTTGTTGCTTTCAATGGTGGATTAAAGGGTGTGAGTGTATTGGTCACTTTGTTAATGTCCATGGATTCATGACTAACCTCCCTTCAAGCAAGTCATGATTTGTCTACCTCAGAGATGTTTCAGTATAATCAGATGGCCTCTTTGATATGTGCAAGATTATCTGGAGGTCAAACTTAATGGATTCACACCCTTTGAAAGTTCCAAAAAGTAATTCACATAAACCAGAGGCCTTATTTTCATAATCCACACCACGCTCCCCTCTCCCAGGCAGAAGACCTCATATAGGCCAGCATGCGAATGAGATTTAGACTTGGAGGAATGGCAATGGACAGCCTACAAACTACCCAAGATCTCTAAACACTTTCTTGATTGATAAATGAAGAGCAAGGAAAAAGAAGGGTTTATGGCAAACTCTGTATTGTATTGAATAATAATATAATAAGAAAATACAATACTAATATTATTGCAGACCACAAATGAATTATTGTCATTATGGACAATGCTCCCCATTTATCTTTACTACTCAGGGTTGGCACTGAAAGTCCTTTAGGGCAATAATTTTACCACCACAAACCCATGTATACTTTCTTGGGTGAGACAATTATAAAAATTGTACATTCAGCCCCCTGCATCTCTATGTTTTAGAGAATGTAGTCAAAAGGGTACTATTTCTCATGTATGGTGGGGAATACCATGTGGCCCAAAACTACTGGAGGGAAGCCTTCACAATGATATCACAGGTATTAAACACTAACGTAATGATTATTCCACTGACTGCGCTTTTTAGTAAACCTACCATGCAAGCTTGCCAAACATGCTCGCTGTCTATTTTTAAGCCCCTTAAAAGATTGTTTACTGCAGTCTATTATTTGTCTGACATGAAAACCAATAAAAAATTTTGAAATTAAATTACAGGATTTTCTAGTTCTCAAATATTCTGACACTCTACTCCTTGTGGAAATAATCCACCTCCTTATTCTCCTACCCTTACAACCTAAGTATTTGACTGTGCTCAGCCCAGACACTTGTTGTCTTAGAAACAGGTTTGTTCCTCCTGTAGTCCCCTGTCCTTGTGCGTTAAAGAGTTCCCGTCTGCTCCCAAAATTTCTACATTCTACAGTTTGTGAGTTCCTATACAATGCAAGTGTGAATTTCCATGTGATGCCACAGACCTCGTGGGACCCCCAAGTTCCTATATGACTCCAGTAATCAAGTGGGTTTGAGGAGTTCTTGTGTTCCAGCTTGTCCCCAGAATTCCAGTGCCTACATGCCCATCTCCCCGCATTGCTGTATTTCCAGTTGTGAAATCCATCCTACTCCTAACTACACTTGCTTACTGACTACCCTAACCGTTTTGTCAGACCTTGATCCAGTATTGACAGCAGTATGTTGCCAGGATTTGAGCCATGGCAAAAGAAGACCCCAATGTTTGATTGGGGCAGATTGTAACCAAGGCGCACAATCTAGGTATCAGTTTGGTCTTCTCTAGAACCTCTAGTGATGAGGCTTTTATGTTGCAGGCTGATGACAGGTTGCAGCCACTCAGATACACCGAAACATGGTTAGCAATGGGACTGCACTAACAATTTAGTGACAAGCCAAGCTAGCAAAGGAACGTCAGAAAGATTAAACAAGCAGCAGCGGGACAGAGAAAGTAAAAAATTGAATAGGCAAAGCAATAGTCTGGCAACAAAAGTTTAGAAAGATCCAGCAGGGTAGCAAGTGCTGAGATAAGAAGTGAAGTTGAATAGCCAAGGTTTACAGGCCCAGGACAGAGCAAAAACCAAGTTGCAGGAGAATAGCTGGCAAAATGGAGATCATCCAGCAGAAAGGCAGGGAACTGCAGTTGTACATACACAAATGTGTTAACACCTGTGTGTAACTAGTAAGATTCTGGGAGGATCTCCCTTTCTGTGGTCAATGGCAGTATTACAGGTTGTGCTTTCCTATTTGTGGTTAATCTCCCTCAAGTGGTTGCTGGAGATGTTGAAAATGTATTTTACAGCAAAGTTCAACTTGCCCAAATAGGCAGCACTACATAGGGCCATAAACAAATCTAAAGTGAAAGCAATTCCCACAACTCCCCGCACACGCCGCCAGTGCACACTCTGCACCTCAGCCTACACTTGCCTGGTAACTAGAGTGAACTAACCAGGGTAAATATCTCCTCCGCTTTATTTTAAATAGGGTTGTTGAAGCAAACCCTAATCTTATCACAAAGGAGACACATGTTTTATGACTCATATGCAGACCAGAACGAAAAGATCCTTCCTCCTTAAATGTATATCAACATCAACTGTACAGGAAGGGTTATGATGGGAAAGAAGGCATAAAGAGATGAAAAAAAAAGTAGAGACACAGTAGGGAACTAACTATCGCAGTGGGATCAAGAGTTTGTGGGCCAACATTCTATACACATACCATGTGTGTTCAAAGGTCATAATGTTTTGTATATGAGGGTATTGTATTTCATACCTCAAAGAAACCACTGACTCAATTCTCTTTCTTCAGAGAGGGTTCAATTCACTCCATTTAGAATATCTTTGAATTTTTCTAAGAGGACAAAGGTTGGAGGGTCTGAACTAATCAACGTATGTAGGATGGCTTGTTTGGCTACCAATGACAAGATAAACAAAAGGTTTGAACAACCTTTAGTAATTCTCACCCCCTGCATATGTACGACTATGTACATGTCAGATGATTATCGGGCGATAGGAGCTGTTGGGCTCATCTCAGATGAGAATCTGATGTGTACAGAGGTTATTTGATGTCGTTCATGGATCTGTACTAGCATCCCAGAGGACATTTAAACAATACAACATGAATTTTTTTTATTGGGAGAATAAAACCTCCAAGTACTAAAGCTTTTCTTTACATGATATAAAGGAATATTAACCACTTCTGCAGGGCATAACACGTGTAATCAAATACAGACCTTTGGAGTTTTTTAAACTAATTGAATAGCCAGATAGCCATAACTGGACAATAATAAGTTTTCACCTTTTAAAACAAAAACAAACATTTCCAGGTATGTTACAGTATGTCCGGTGACAGAACATGAACTCTACACAATCTTCTTTCTCCAAAGATAGAGTTTGTAATAATGTGGTTTATTGGGGGGCGTTGCTTGCGCATGGCTAGATAAGAAAGCAAGCTAGAAGATCTCCGTACCAGAGAGTTCTTTTTCTGTGGTAGCAGCCTTACTATGCCGGCAAAAAACGTTCAGCCTAGCAAGGAAAAAAAGGTAAAAGCATCACTACAGGCACTGTACATTTACTAAAGCTAAATAAAACCAAATGCAGTTCCAATTTACCAAAGAAAACCATTTGGTACAGAAAAATTTTTTAGTGTTTGACACCTGTTCCTATTTATCAAAGACGACCTTTTGGTACAGTGAAATTTCTGTCCTACTGTAAAATAAATACAGATATTTCAGTTTTTAATACCTGTTCCTATTTACCAAAAAAGACCCTTTGGTACAGGTGCATTTTTGCCCAAATTAGTAAAAGATGAGAGGTAGACCCAGGTGAAGGCGTGGCGTTGGGCGACCTGCCGCATTTGGCAGGGGGCATACTTCCCAGGAGACCGACCCACTGTAGGACAGCAGCAGCAGCAAACTGTTGGAGGCAGCAGCACAAGTTGTCAAACAGGTCTGAGATGTGTGCGGAGCACCAGTACGCTGGTAAATGTATTGAGAAGGCGGAATACAATCATACAGCCACATCATGTGGAGAGGATTGTGGACTGGGTTTCAGGGGACTCAAGTGCAGCAGGCTCTTCCTCTGCAACAGCAGCAGGAACCAGCAGGAACCAGCACAGCCGTGACAAGAGCAAACACAGACCGATGTGACCGTGGGGGAGATGGAGCTGGAAAAGAAGCAGGGCACCCAGCAGACGCAGAGGCAGGCAAAGAAAAAGAGCAGCAAAGTGGTTGCACGCACCTCTCCAATGTGGTCCTTTTTCACACTGAAAGATGATGACGAGTGCGTAGCAATCTGAGGAAAGGCCGGCTCACATTTGGGTACAACATCCCTGCTTTCCCACATGCACAAGAACCACAAACCAAAGTGGGAGCACTACTTGTGTTTTCTTGAAGGAGGTGCAAACACTTCGTCTCTTCTTCCACCTCCATTGACTACTTGTCCACCTCCAACTTTAATTGGTAGTACGTCTCAGAAGGTTGGTGCCAGCCAGACTTCTAGCGGCAAGGAAGTATTAGCTTCTGCTTGCAGGTTTCGTGGTGTCAAGACGACGTTTGTCCCCGCAAGATGGGTACTCCCATCAGTGTGGGTACTGTCCCTCAGTAGGCGCCAAAACATCCTTCTCCTCTTCATCCACCAGGTCCTGTTGTTCCATTGCCTGCACAATGCCTGGGCTGTGACAGCACAAATGCGGGTTGGACAGGTCCTGTCCAGCAGCCCTAACATGGTCTCCCTCATCATCATCATCATCTTCCTTCTCCTCCCCTTGGAACTCCTGATGCTGGTCAGTGTCCCTTCTTGCTCCTCCTGATGCTGGCTGTGCGCTATGAAGTGTAATGTCACCCTCATCCTCTTCCCTTTTTTCCCTTTCTCTCCCATCGCCACTTTCCATCAGGCCACACAGGGTATTATCAAGCAGAAAGATGATGGGTATGACCTCGTTCAAGCCTGACCGCTCCCGACTCATGTTTGTGGCCTGCTCAAAGGGGGCCGATACCTTGCACAGCTCCATCTGCAGCCCTTGGTCACTGGTAAAATAGCTTAGTTGTGTGGCTGTACCAAGGGCTCCGCTGCCTCCATGCACCATGCTGACCATGTAATGGCAGATGGCTAGCTTTTGCTCACACAGACGCTGGAGCATGTGCAGGGGGGAGTTCTATTCAGTCACAGTGTAACAAATCAGTCGATGCCGTCGCAGCCTCTGTTGGCGCTGGATCTTGCTAAGCGTCGCGGCGGTAGGGGATAGGCGTACATGGCTGCAGTTGGAGCAACCCTGTCTCAAAAAGTCCTTTAGTTCTGGGTACGTGCGGTGGAACTTCTGCACCAGCAGGTTCAGTACGTGGGCAAAGCTGGGCACGTGTTATGCTGCCCATGCGCAACGCGACCACAAGGTTGGACCCGTTGTAGCACACTACGTTGCCTGTTGTGAGCCGGAAGGGGATCAGCCAAGCCTCAACCTCTCTGTGCAAAGCAGACAGCGTCTCTCCCTGCAGGCGGATGGATCCGTTCTAGCCAAACTACTGTTCGGCCAGGTTGCATCCCCAGCATCCCTATGGACGTGAACAGAGAAAGTCTTGTTCTCAGTACTCCTGTGGATGTGCAAAGTAGGGCACGTCCCAGGGGTGCTGTGGGAAGAGGTGCGCGCGCTATCACACATGCCTCTTGTACTCCCCGGGGGCGTGGCACTCGGCTGCCTCGCCGCGGGGCGGGACATAGTTTGAATTTCCTGCAGTCGATATCCTCCAATCAAATGGCGCCAGGTGGCGCAAGGTCATTGGGCACTCTAGACATTTAGGGAGAACCTGTCCTGAACACCATTGCCCGCTATATGGCATTGACGATGGACTACACCCAGCTCTAGATGCCAGTTACCAATGCGGTCCACGTTCAGTCTCAGGGTGCACCGCCCCCTCCTGCAGCTGCTGCCGCATCTCAGTACTCCATTCACTAAAATTGTATTACATTTCTGTGTGGCATTGACGATGTACTACACCCACTACACCCAGTTCCAGATGCCAGTTATCAATGCAGTGCCCGCTCCTTCTCAGGGCCCAACGCCTCCTCCTCCTGCTGTTGCTGCCACCTGTCAGTACTCCATTCACTAAAATTGTATTACACGTTTAATCACAAATTTCAGATATTTGTATTACACACTTCTGTGTGCCATTGACGATGCACTACACCCAGCTCTAGATGCCAGTTACCAATGAGGCCCATGCTCCGTCTCAGGGTCCTGCGCCTCCTTCTGCTGCGGCCTGTCAGTGCTCCATTTGCTAAAATTGTATTACACACTTCTGTGTGGCATTGACGATGCACTACACCCAGCTCTAGATGCCAGTTACCAATGAGGTCCCCGTTCGGTCTCGGGGTCCACAGCCTCCTTCTGCTGCTGCTTCCACCTGTCAGTACTCCATTTATTAAAATTGAATTACACACTTCTGGGTGGCATTGACGATGCACCACACCCAACTCCAGATGCCAGTTACCAATGCGGTCTCCGCTCCTTTTCAGGTCCCACCGCCTCCTAATCCTGCTGCTGCCACATGTCAGTACTCCATTCACTAAAATTGTATTATACACTTCTGTGTGGCATTGACAATGCACTACATCCAGCTGTAGATGCCATTTACCAATGCTGTCCACATTCCGTTTCAGGGCCCACCGCCTCCTGCTGCTATCGCCTGTTAGTTCTCTTCTCACTAAAATTGTATTACACATTTGTGGGTGGCATTGATGATACACTACACTCAGCTCTTTATGACACTTACCAATGCGGTCTTCCTGGCAATAGCTGACCAGAGGCCACACACTGCTACTGCTCTCGCTGACCCACGCTCTGTCTCTGGCCCTCCATTCTTTTCCTAATGTCACAGCAGTTTTTCTCCACATCTTTATCGGTGGCATTCCTAACATGTCATCCAGGTCATGATACCAGCCAGCAATGCGGTCTCCTGCTGTTTTGACGGCAGACACTGCTGCTAGTGGGTTGAGTTTGCACGTAGCTCCACCCTTTCTCAATGTCCTAATGTTTATGCTGTCTTCTGTACGCTTTCCATCAAGCAAAAATCCTATTTGCCTGCTGTCACTTTGCTTGCCATTTTCCGGAAAACCACAAGGTCTTTTGGAACTTTTGTATTTTCCCCTTGTTGCCACTGTTCTCCTACACATACCTAGCAAGTTTGGTGGTTCTAATATGTAAAGGGGCTTTGGTTTTAACGTTTAAAGTCGGCCTATTGACTTTTTTAGAATTCGCAAAATCAGTTCGCCGATATTTCGCGGACCCATTGGAAGTTCGAGGAAATTTTCGTGAGACTGTCAGAGGCCTTCTCCCTCATCAACAAGTCCTGATATTTAGGGATATAGAATATCTCCCTAAGATGCTGACCACCCTAAATCTCCCATCAATTGACTTACCTCAATGGTCTCAAGGTAAATCAGGACTAGGATAATCGATACATTTTTATCTCATAGCTCAGCTGAACAAGTGAACTTCCGGTTAACCTAAATTGCAATAGGATTTCCTGTTATCCCATGACTGGTATTCTCAGGTTTATGATTCACACTCTCCACAAGTTTGACAAAGACACACTTCATAGTTGGAAAACTATGACCTGGATGGGAAAGGTCTCCATCATATCCTTTTTGCAGTATTAGGCTTACATCAGGCCCTTTAGTGTGTTTTTCTTTTCTGTGTTTTTTTTCCCTTCATTTGAATATTGTATAGTCTGGTTTTGATACCTGTTTATATAATACCTACTTTAATCAATGTTGCACAATTGTTCTCTCAGGGATACTATTTGCATATAATGTGTAGAGGCACTTATATATGTTCTATGCTATGCTCAGGTATTGAACCTTTAAGTACTCACAACCGTTTTTGGTTCATAGCCCTCCACTCCCCCAAGGAGGTCCCTTACTTCAATAAGATTTTGTTTGGACTTGTACTTGAGTCTGTTGTACTTTTAGTGCAAGTGCGAGTACCTGTCATACTGGCTTTTTCTTTTATTCCTTTAGCATTTGTTCCTTCTCTTTCTTATACACTCTCCTTTTTGTTCCTACAGGAAGGTTACCCTCCCCTTTACTCACCCCAGTTGAGACAGCCTTATAGACACAGTATCTATGGCCCCATTGAAGCTATGTTTGTATAATGTTCAGGGATTAAATTCCCCTAACAAAAGATCACAAATACTTTAGGATTTTCACAAGCAGAAGGTCCACATAAGTGTGCATCAAAAGACACATTTCCGCACCGACAACATTCCAATCATGCGGAACAGATATTTTCCCACATAGTATCATAGTACTTATGCTGAATCCAAATCAAGAGAAATATCCATAGATTTCTATTTTTAAAACTTTTAATTGAAGGGAAAAAATATACCATTGCAAATGTTTATCTGCCAAATCAAGACCCCATTACTTATGGCTCTCGTATTCTTCCAGAAATTATGCAGTTTCAGGAAGGAATGGTTTTACTAGGAGTCTACAGCATGTTCCCACGCAAAACCGTCTAAATTTACAAAATTACTCAATTTTTCATTGGTGGATATTTGGAGGGTAACTCATCCAGGAGAAAGATTATTCCTATTATTCATCGGCGCATGCCTCATACCACAGATTAGATGCATTTATAGTATCCCAGTACCTATTGACTGCCACATTCAGCAACCTTTGGAAATTTTTTGTGGTCTGATCATGTGCCAGTCTTTTTATTGCTAGATATTTCCCCAACCAGTACACATGGCAATAGTTGGAAATTAAATGACAATCTACTTAAAGATCCAACCTGCATAGCGGATTTGACCAAAGTTATCAAGGATTTTATGGCTATTCATGAGTCCGACATGACACCCTTACCGTTTTAATGGGAGGCACCTTAAAGTGTATTCGTATATTTATCAAGCATGCATCTAGGCTGAAAAGAGAAAAAGGAGCCACTATTAAACGGCTTGTAGAATCCATATCCCAATTAGAAGCCAAACATCAACAAATTCCTGACCCAGATACGTTGATTATTCTATTCCAGCACCACCAACAAATGAGAACACTATTGGATGAGTATTCATTGAAGCTCAGAGATAGGACGAGGAAAACATTTTATCAACATGGAGATAAGCCAGGAAAATTGCTAGCTAGAGCACTCCACCCACGCATAGCCAATACCTCCATCCCATATATAAGATCACCTCATGGTAATAAAACCTATAATCCAATTGAGATTGCATATAAAGATTTTTATCAAGATTTATACAATTCTAAAGGGAAACATGCAGATATGGTGCATTGGTTTAGAGATATTGTGAAATGGGGTTAGAGAGTATATAACGACAGCATTGCCAACTAGATCTGTAATTGACCCATAGTATCTAGGGAGCCCGTTTACTGAATTAGAGTTACGCTCTTGTGTATCCTCAATGAAAGTAGGAAAACATTTCAAGACAATTTTTTTTTTATCTCTTCTGTTATCCATTTTTTTTATCCATTGGAGATACAACAGCATCTCCAATGATTGTGTTTTTCCTATCTAATCCCTTGAAGCCCACATTACGGTTCTGCCCAAACCAGGTAAAGATGCTACACAGCAATTATAGACCCATCCCTGAAAAATTTGGATATCAGGATATATTCCAAACTTTTAACGAATAAATTGAAAACCTAGATCCCGGATATTATACACCTGGATCAAGTAGGGTTTACACTGGGGAGGGAGGCCAGGGATAAAACCCTGAAAACGGTGTCTCATATCAATTGGGCTCAGAAAACTTCAGCTTCCATGTGTCTTCTATCAGTCGACGCTGAAAAACATTCGACCAGGTAAACTGGATATTTTTACAAGAGACGCTTCTGCAGATAGGTTTAGGGCCAACTATGTTTAATCGGATACAGGCTCTCTATTTCGGGTCTTATGCCGAAGTTCAGGCTAGTGAGGTTTTAACAGATTCTTTTATATATACGAAACAGTAAAAGACAAGGCTGCCCCCTCTCGCACATACTTTACATTCTGGTAATGGAACATCTTGCCAACGCTATAAGACAAAATATAGATATCAAAGGCCTACAGGTTCGGGACCATCAGTATAAATATATATGTTCTTATTTGCGGATGATTGCCTACTGTAAATTACATCTCAACATATTTCTATACCAGTGCTTATGAAGGAATTTGAACATTTTGGGGCATTAGGTAATTTCAAAGTTAACAATGACAAAACGGAGGCTCCTTATGTTTCCTTATCATGCAATCAAGTATCACAATTGCGTAGCAATTTTCCTTTTCGATGGCAAGATACTTCTATTAAATAGCTGGGCATCAAAATACCATCCAATATTGCATCTATAGCAGACCTGAATTATAAACCTCTAATCATAAACATTGAAAATGCTCTCCGTTTATATAATGATCTGCGGTTATCTGGGTTGAGCCGAGTTAACACTGTAAAAATGGATATACTGCCAAAGGTGCTATATTATTTTTACACAGTAGCAACTGCGCCACCTAAATGTTTAATCCCACGCCAGTCTAATATATGCATTTTTATGGGCAGGGAAAAAAGCAAGAATAAACAAATTCTTTCTAGGAATAAGTCAAATGGTGGATTGGCCATTCCGGATCTTAAATTGCACTACATGGCGTTGATACTTCATAGAATGGTGGACTGGTCTAAGGGTATAATTGAGAAGGTATAGGTGTTATAGGATGAGGCTCTGACCTCCTGCGACATGTCTGTTTTGCCCTGGGTGCAGCCGTCATTTCGAAATCTTTCACCACTTCCCCCACTGTACATACGGTGCTTTCCCTTATGGGATTCATTACCTAAACAGGATTTACTAACTTCAAGGACCAGGTCCATTGACACCTCTCTTAACTAATCCTGAATTTCCCCCAGCCTATGAAGTAGCTTAATTTCTATCTTGGAATAAGCTAGAACAACATTTTATCAGCTGTATATTACACATATATATTATGGTAGACTGCCTTCTTTTCGAGACCTTCAAACCCCTCGAGAATTGCAGGGCTCAGCCTGGTTGGCATACAATCAATTACAGGCATATAGTCTAACACTGCACCCAATTTCTTCTGTCCATAAAACTCCTGGTTTACTTTATTAAATATTGATAAAATTATGTAGGTATAATAATATTAGACCATGAGCAACTAACAAAATCGTTTATTCTGACTCCTAAGCTGTCACGATCTAACAAAGATCAAGAAAGGTCATACAAAATTTTAGCAGATGGTACAGATGCCCGGTGGATATACATAGCTTTGGCCAGACATATTAACCTAAATGTTGGAGATGTGATCAGGCACAGGGATCTATGATCCATATTTGGAACCTATGTCCTCCCATCAATACTTTCGGGCAGAAAATATTTGATCTTTATAACAGAATCAGAAGATCAGACCTGTACCCACACCCTACTATTACTCTTGCACATTTTGCCTGGTTCCCTTAAAAGTATTAGGAAAGATTTGTTATGTCACTTTATTATGGCAGAGCAAAGAATTTATGCTAGACATTGGGGTACGTCCCTATCTCCTATGTCAGATTGGGTATGTGAGCTCAATGACATTGAGGCTATGGAATCACAGAGTGCATGGGAAGAGAATAGAGATGCTGCACGTACTTCCTGGGACACGTGGGTGTGTTACAAAAATTCTCTGGTACTGCCATATTATTTGACGTGTGATCAGGTCCTGTGGAGACCGTATCGTATGGATGCATTAGAATGTAATGTACTTCATTGTATATGCTAATTTAAGCCTGTTCTTATTTGAATTTAAGTTCATTATATACACATTTTCTCATAGACTCCCCTTTTGTTTGTGAAGAATGCTTTTCAACAGTATTATAAATGATAGTATTTATATATTATGGGACGTGGTACACTGATATGCTTGATACTGTTTCTATATATGCTTTGAACATGTATGTATCTTTTTCTGTACTTATTATTTGGCTGTATGTTTGTTATTTGATGTGTTATTTAACCCCCCCCCCTTCTTTTTTTCTGTGTGCATCCCCCTCGTTTGAAAAGTTCAATAAAAAAAATTGATTATACATAATGTGGTTTAGTTATCTGCAGCATTTTTTTCTGTCAAGTCTAGTCTAGCCTCCTGTACTTATATCAAGTGGATTATTTGATACTGGGTGTCAATCAACCTGAACCACTAACCAAGCACTGAATCAGAGAGGTGTAGTTTTATTTTTTTACATTTGAGCGCTGTTGTGGAGGGTTCCATATTTGGGGTTTGGATTTTAAATGAGTATTAATGAAACTAAGGAAAACCCACCTACTCTGAAATTGATCAACTTCCTTTGCAGAGTTTAACGTATGTTAAACTCTAAAGTATGAGTCTAAGTACGAGTCTAAAGTATGCTTTGCTTTTTAGTTTAGAAATGGGGAAGGGTTAAAACCTCTGTCTTTATGTTATTTAGAGAGTGATTAGACAAATTTTTCAGTTTCCAAAAAAAAAAAAATTTAAAAAAATGTTTAGGACTTAAAATAGATTTTAAACTTTTTTTTCTGGTGGTGATGGGGATAGAGGGTGGAGGGTTGACCTACTAAATTGCAAAGTAAACCTATGCTTTATTGTCCTTTTTCTTGATATCTACTCCGCAGCTAATTCATCTTTAGGCTTATCATCTTTTATTAATATCATAGATACAAGATAGACAGGTTAACATACTTCAAACAAAAATCATTTACAGTAGCAATAGCAAAAATGCAGCATCCTAAGGTAAACCCTTTATTATAAATGTGTAAACAGAATGATTTACCTTCTTTTGTACCATTTCCTTCCTTGGCTGAACTTCCAATGTAGCATGCATTTTTGCTATTGGGCGCAATCCATTTTTTTTGGGTATGAATCGTAATGTGGATACCACAGAATTGTTTTTCTTTTTCTGCATGTATTCTATTTCATCAAGTGACAATAAACGCAGCTTTACATCTGTCAAATGTTTCCTATGTAACATGAAATGAAACCATTTATTAAAAGTTATATTAGGCATCTACAAAACACACATAACGGAGTCAGTTTTGGAGCACAATAAACCATAAGCTTCATAGATAGCAGACAAGTTTTACGGATACTAGATATTACTTTTGTCATTTTTTCAGTGCCTACTTTCTCAACAGCTTTCATTAATACCCCCTGGATTACATAAAATTGCAAAAATATCTATATTATTTAAAGTACAACTTCAGTCAACTTTCTTATTAAACTTGCATAGTGTAGGAAGGGGTTGACACGAATGTAAACAATTTTGCTGTCTGTGTATCATTCAGAATATTTCTCTTCACCTCCTGCCCCTGTTGTGGTTGTTTCTCAACATTTTATATTTGTCTTAAAAAATAGAATTAGTTATAAAGCTTTAGTGGAGACACTTTTTCACTAAACCAGTTTTAACAGGTGTAACTTACTCTTCCGTGGGGTAGATTTCATCTCAATTCCGGTTGTCTAAGGCAGTGTTTTTCAACCGCTGTTCCGCGGCACACTAGTGTGCCTTGAGAGATATTCGGGTGTACCGTGGGAAATTATCCAATTTCAGTTAATTGGTCCCAAAATGATTTATTTACTGCAAAAAATTTGTCTTCATTTGTCTATACCAGCGATGTATAGTGATAGGCAGAACCAAAAAAACCTCTTCCACTAGATGGCAGCAGGTAGCTAATTTACGTGTCTGACTTTTTGGTGGTGTTCCGTGGGATTTTTCTAATTGTAAAATATGTGCCGCGACTAAGAAAGGTTGGGAAACACTGGTCTAAGGGACAGGAAGTAAGAGTAAATTTTGCTAATGAGGATACATAGAGCAGTAAAACAAATTACAGTGGTTATAACCACACACCTACACTGTAACTGTAACTAATACCTATTAAAACAGACAAAAACACAACATATACTTTTATCCAAAGCGTTGTTGTACAAGAAATTTGATGACAATATTACACCACGGAGCAATAAATCCAAAATTTGGCAATCCTAGTTGGTCCCAGAAGCTGGCTCATCCAAAACATAATCTTTCCCATATAGCAGGTTCTACATGTGCCTTGCTGATTCATCACCTGTTCCACCCTTAATGTAATTTCTTTTCATAATTTTTATATTTCTTTTATATACTTGGGGAGCTCAAATGAATCTTTAGATCTGTGGAAGTGGTGTACTATTATGGGTTTCTGAGTGCATAACTGCTATTCGAATAAAAGAAAAATAGATAAAAAACACATTTTGCCAACTCTTCTTTGCAAAAGCAGTCCAAATCTGTTAGTATGCCCAAGGTGAAGCGAGCATGTTTATTGAGCTAAAAAGACTTCTTTACCTAGAGTTTTTCAAAACATGAACTGGGGCTAGTTTCACTAGGAATCCACAAGAGCAGGGTGGGGTGGATTACCAATCCAATGGACCAAGTTTTTCTCCCAAACTGAGCTGGTGTGTAATGCACGTGGGTGTGGACCCACTGTGCCACTGACTGGGTATGCTCCGGAGGGGCGTAACCAAGCCGCTACCTGGTCTTCACTAGAGCCTCTGATGGTGAGGATAGGCTTGGGCCGCAGGGTAGCTGCCAGGTGCAAATCCAGAGCGATCCTCGGGTCAGTGGCAGCCCCGAGGGGGCTTGCGTGGCCAAGAGGGAAGTGGCAATCAGACAAAGTCCATAAACATAATCCGAGGTCAGGGTCAGGCAGCAAACAAGTCCAAGGGTTCAGTAAACAAGGTCCGGTACACAGCAAAGCAGACAGAAGAAGCACCTTTGCACTAGGCGTTAGACAAGCTAAAACCATGAGATTACACAGGCAACTTCCTGTAGTAGGAAGTGCCTTTAAATACCAGGAGAGATCCAGCCAGCCATAGGCTGGAGAAACAGAGGGCCTGTATGTGTTGCCTCATAGATGAAGAGAGACACACCCACGCCAGCTCAAACACCATTGCAAGTCTCCAGCAGGAAGGAAACTCTGGCATGGAACACAGGTACTGGGGTTACTTTACCTGAAAGATAGGACCCAGTTCCCGTGCCTGCAATTAGGAGCAGCGGCGCTGGCACGACCCGCAGGGCTAACATGGTGATTTAAGGCAGCTGAACCTTTAGCACAGGGGGAAGAAATGTAGGGGAGTGTGTGCTCAGAGACTACTTGCAGTCTTGTGAGGTAACAAGCTGACAAGAAAAAAGGAAAACTCTGAAAACCTTTTTTAATCCTTTTGAGGACAAACTGGGGTATGCTTATTTGCTTTCTTTTCTGTTAAACGATTTTTTAATACAATAAAAGTGGGCAGAGTTCCCTGAAATATAAAGTTGTTCCATTTACAGGTAGTCTCCGGGTTACATACGAGATAGGGACTGTAGGTTTGTTCTTAAGTTGAATTTGTATGTAAGTTGGAACATGTACATTATTTTAACCTCACCAGCGGTAACCCCGAGTCACACTCTGGGTAGCTGAAACAGTGAAAATCAATAGTAAATAGAGCCTTACCTGATACGCCGGCATCCTCCTTCGTCTTTCGCGTCTCCTCGCATCCTCCGGCTAGCGTCCTCGGCATCTTAGGAGTCACTGGGAGTTCCCAGTAGCGTTGGTGCGTGCGGCCGTTGCGTCCGAGACGCGGCGGGAATTTCAAATTTATTTGTATTGCATTTAATATAAAATAACTGTAATAAATGCAATACAGTGGTTTTGTATGTCTAAAAGCAGTACATTGTCTTTCATGAACATTTTTTTACAATATAATAAAATAGTATGAGGGTAAAATTTTACTATTTTTTTTTTAATTTATTATTTTGACATGATTTTGTGTTTCAAACTTTATTATACTCATACTATTATATTATACTGTAAAATAAATTTTCATAAAAAACAATGTACCGCTTAATACCGCATAATATGAATTTTTCTTTGTATTGGACTCAATACAGCTATTTTGTATTGAATCCAATACAAAATTTTTTGAATTTCCCACCGATCCACCAGCACCAACGTCACTGGGAAACCCCAGAGATCATCGCTGCATTATGCGGCTGGAGATTGGAGGAGCAGGACGGGTCCCCAAGACCTTCGGGGACCAGCAGGACGCCAAGGGACACCGACGAAACAAGGTAAGTGGGGTTTTTTTAGTTTAAAGCTACGCCGAGTGTGACTTCGTATAACCGCTTTTGGTACACTAAATCCACCCCGAGTCACACTCAGGATTACCACTAGGGGGGTTTATAAATGCAATTGGGACAGACGTTTGTCTCAACATTTTATTGAGCAGCATGGTGTCAGTTACTGTATAAAATCCTCACTGTAAGCTAATCACAAACAAAGCATAAAAAAAAAAAATCTTTATCGATCCTAGACATTCATTAACTTCTGGAGCAAACTGTGCTTTGAAACAACTGGAGAGTTTATTTTGGTCATTAAACAGTTACAAGATGCTACAGATCAGCTAAGCTCTTAAGATCACTCACAACCTGTGTTTAGCAAACCAGCCCCTCCCCCCTATCGAGCCTCCAATCTGCACAGCAGGGAGTAGGGAAGCCCAGTTCGCATCTAAGTGTCATACCTATGTCAGATGTCCTTGGCCTGGGAACTACCTGTACCCTACCGCAAAGAGTGCTTTTGGAACTAACCCATCACAAGCACTTAAGTGTCCAGAGGTGTTACAATTTATTGATGACTGTGGATCTTCAAACAACTTGTTTTTTTGTGTTACCATGGCTGGGAAGTTTTTAAAAAAACTATATTGTGGAGAGGTTTTGATGAGATGGTATCTGGTTCCAGTTAGGATTCATAACGTTAATGCCTCCATCTCTCCTCTATCTTATGGAGGGTGTGGTCAGATGGGCATTTTGTATCATGCCTGGTGGCGAGGTCTAAGAGTTCAGAGATTTAGGATTTGCATATATAATCTTATATGCTCTGTCACCAAGGTAAATATCCCGAAAAAATTGGAGAGTGCATTATTCTCTTAGTTAGAGGACAGTCTCAAGACAGTTAAAGTATGCATTATTCCCTTCGAGTTTACTAAAAACAAAATTAACTGGATAATGAACAACAATTAACTGACCTGTACTTCTAAGAACAACCTTAAAGAACAACTAAACTCAAAATTCCCCCAAAACCAAAAAAATTCACTTACCTTTAATCCTGCAGACCAGTCGATCGGTCTGGAGGTCTCTTCCATCAGATCCAGCGGCATCCATCTTCGTGACGGCACTCCGGGCCCCGCCATCTTTGCCTCTTCTTCCAGGTTCTTCTTCCTACGTCTCTTGACCAAAGTGCGAGATCAAGTGAAGTAAATGGGAAAAAAAAACAATCTCACTGTTGTCAATCTGTGAGATTGCGCATGCGCGAGATCGGCAATTTTTTTCTCTTTTCATGAATAGGCTCCTTCTGGGCATGCCCGAGATGCTTGGGCATGCGCAAAAGGCGCACCCAAGAGCCTCCCGTGACGCAGGTATCCTGGGAGGCTTTGCGCTCCTATTAATTCTTGATTGCCTAGGCAAATCGAGAATTAGGAGGCAGTGCTGTACCCTTGCGGCACTTAAAAAAAAAAAAACAAACAGAATTTTTACTTAACATAAAAGGGTTGTCTACCCTTTTATATAAAGTGAAAATTGTGAGTTTAGGTGTGCTTTAATAAGTTCTTCAAAACCTGGGACCACTAGATAGATTTTTTTTAAAGTATAATTCAAGAATGGAACCCCTCTCCCCCACCCCTTTTATCCTGATAGCCTTACCCCTACCCCCCTACGTGACCCTGACCAAAGATGGCAATATTATAGGAGAACAGTTAACAGGAGCCATAAGCCATTACCCTTTTGACAATATATGTTTATGTCGCAGATGTTTGTGCAACATGTTGGTTCTCCTTTTGTTTAATATTTTCTCTCACCACTCCCCCCCCTCTCTGTTTATTTTACCTGTATTGTTATTTTATATTTGAAAAGTTTAATAAAAAAACTTTGAAACAAAAAAAACTTAAATTCTGTCTCCATTTTTGGGAAGCTCTAAGTTTGCATGAGGCCACAAGAATTATTTCCTGATCAACATATTAAGGTATCTGACAATGACTGGAAGATCTTGAAGGAAGATTTATCATAAGCAGGTTAATTCCTGGCTCTTGTAATGTTTACAAATCCCTATGAATAATTTATTTGAAGCACTGGCTTCTATTCTGTAGGTCCCCAAATTTGTTCCATAAGGAATTTATGAATATGGCTTGTGCTGATTTTGCTTTGTGAGACTCCAGTCCTTGGTTCACAATGTCACTGACCCTCTGCTCCAATCCAGTAATTCCTGTGTTGGAGGATATGTCTGATTCAATTCAAATTTCAATTTTTTTGAGTACTGTTCTATAGAAAAATGTTAAAGACCTTTTCAACTGTGGCCATAAATTATTTACATGTTGCCTTTGTACCATTCCCCAGGTCATCAACCACTGACAGGTCAATGACTTTGTGCACAGGAGGAAACAGGAGACAGGAAACAGGAGGTAATAAATAAGAGGAGTCAGATTTGTGCATAGGCCTGGTTTTGGAATTGTGTTTACGCAGGAAGGCTTTTTCCATACTACAATTCAGAACAGAAAATGGAACGTGCACAAGAAATGCAGTAGTAACAACTTCTGGAGTGGTACTATTCCACTGGCTTTGATGCAAGGGTAGCAGTACCTGCCCCCAGTTCATTTGGTAGGCACAGAGAGTTCAAGATTAGGATATCAGTAAGGGCAGGCCACAAAAAGTGAAGCTAAAGGTCGTATTAAATTTGTTTAAGGGTGGGGTGACTCACCAATTGCATTGCGAAGTTTAAAAACAAAAAAATAAAACAAAAACAAAAAAAACTATTAAGTTGAAGTGGCAGTTGAATAGATGCACATTATTTCCAACAAAGTAAATTACTGTGATCCTTGGTCAAAATAGAACTTCCTTGTTAAGCTACAACCAGGGGCACAAGACCCACTGGGGTGATTCTCATTGGGGCACTGGTGATGCTCACTGTGCCGGTGTCTCCAAAGTTCTCTGCAGATCAGTATACTTTGTCTCTTCTCAATAGCTCCTGGAACATGGAAAGCTGGAGAAGGCACTTTTAATATGACATGACATATGTGCACTTTTCTGCCACGTGGCCAAGATAACCATCATGCTTGTATGTGGCAATCTATTTTGGGGCCAATTTCAGATGGTATTTTCTGATGCTGTGTGCTGCTCCCACACCGCTAGGTTTCGTCAGGTTGTCCCATGGGCAAGGGGCAAGTGGCTCTAAAAATCAACTGCTCCAGTTTGCCTCTCTTCCCCAGAGGTAGCTCCAATACTGTGTTGCAAATATATATATATATATATATATATATATATATATATATATAGATAGATAAATAGAGAGATTTATTATGTGATCAGTTTTTAAGGGATAAAAAATGTGACTACTTAAGTAGTTTTGCCAAGCCTAAACATTTTGGAATAAGGAAAAAATGAAAAGAGAAGAAAGGTGGCTCTTTAAGGCAATATTGTTAAAAAAATGATTAAAATCTTTTATTTGTATTTAAATTTAAAAAAATGACTTAAACACACATATATTGTTTCATACTCTGACACCATGAACCTAGATACATTACATCTGGTTGGTTATGATGTATACCAACTCCAATAAAGTAAGGGTCAGTATAGATATTTTCCTATTAATGGTCTCTCCAGACGCATTTCGCCCTTGTGGGATTCCTCAGGTGAGTTGAGACCCTACAATTTATACAAGCACATATAAAAAAATCAGTATAAAAAAATTCCTATCAACATAATGGTAATCAGTTACATAACCATATCAAATGTCACAACTTGGTATATTTACCAGATGACGATATAATTAATAGGATAGAAGATCAGTAATTGAACTTACACCTAATTGCCAGAATAGTAAAGAAAGAGGGATAGTGTTCTAAATGCACCCGGTGGTGATAAACAATTTCAGCATTAGAACTAGAAATAAGAATATATGCTGGATATTTGTAGTGTATGTTAATCATTTTATTGAATAAATAGTCAGTTGCACTTACTTGGACTAATCTTAGTTGAGTATTATGGATAAGTTGTTAGAGTGGTTCATGGTGTAATATACAATATAAGGCTAGGTAACCTATGAACATAATATATTTGTTTATAAAAAAGGTATTACATGAGTAACTTGAACAAATTGCACTATATTAAATGTCCACAGGATGGCATACCTGTCGAGGAAGTTCCAATGCGGAACCCAAAAACAGACGTTTAATAGGGATATCACATGTTGATGATTGGAACAATCCCTTCCAACAACATGTGTAGTCAATAATTCAACAAAATGTAATCAATAGTGTCTGAGGAAGATTAATATTCAATCCGTGCTGCAGAAACATATTAAGATGCAGCCCGGGTTAGATCTTCTGCAAAGAAAAATAGAAAAAAATAAACTTTTTTTCCAACTGAAAGGTGTAAAAAGAGTTAAACTTACTTTTGACTGATAACCGGGAAAAATAAAGCTGAAGTAGCTGGTTGTGGCCGTCCAAAGAGGGACTGAAGCCGCCCACAGCTCCCTCTTATATAGTGAGGAGATTTAAAAGGTGACACGATATGATTGCAGTGCCCAGGCGTGCACAAATTGTCACTTTGTAAATAAAGGTAATTTTGTTTAGGGAGCTGCAGTGCGCAACCATACTTCTAGTTCCCTAGGATAGTGCTTCTGAGGGATTACGCCCTAAGTGCAGAAGTGCCAAGAATGTATTAAGCCTGCCTATCGCTGGGCCGGCCCAAGACTGTTAACTCTGTCCCGCCGAGGACGCCTTCACCCGCTCAGGGAAGGAGATTTACTCCTTAGCAGCAGGTCCTGGTCATTCCTGCTTGAATGACCAAATGGGGGATTTGGCATGTGGGGGCAGAATAACAAAAACAGACAATGTCTGCGATGGCTCTGCCCCAATCAAGCACCCTGCGGGTGCCCCCGTCCCCCGTAAGGAGTCCTAGTGGGGTATATCAAAGATCCAAAATAAAGAATAAATGGATTAGTAAATAATAATATTTCACTAAATATAAGGGGCAATTTTACTCATATCCTAAATTATCCTCAAGTTTAATGTTTTAGTGTTGAAGATGTTACTATTGGTATAGGGTAAGTGATACCAGGCAGAAATATTATAACTGTATAAACCAGGTTATTTTTGTATTTATTTAGGTATTGTATAATTAATTACTGGTCATATACAAAATGAGTGATACTTAAAAGGGGTTAACCAAAACATTTGTATAGAAAAAGGTTACATAACCAGATATCATGGGTTACATAGTAACCTCAACGTATCCCTTATAATTAAATAACAATGAGAAAAGGAGTGACACCATATATAAATGTAGGCTATTTTTTACAACATAAGTGAAACATATTTGTGGATTATTGTACTGAACAAAATTACATTTAAGATGAAAAAAAAAATTATAAAAAAGGTTTAAAGTACATCACTCAGACCTGGTGCAGTAGTTGCTCTTAATATAGAAAACCATCTGGTCTCAGTCTGTAATAACTGCTGATCAAGGTCACCCCCTCTCCGATTGGGGGTAAAGCATTCTAGGGCTGAAAAAGTGATAACTGAATTATCAAAATTATGGTAGGTCCCTACATGATGACTAATAGGGGTTGTCATTTTGCCTGTGTTAATCGAGTAAACATGCTTGTAAATTCTCTTACGGAAAGCTCTTTTAGTTTTTCTCATATAAAATCTGTTAAATACACAAGTAATCATATAGATTACACCAGTTGTAGAACAAGTGATGTGTCTTTTAATGTGATGAATGTTGTTGTTAGGTAGTTTGAATTTATATTGCTCCTTAAGCAATGGACACTGGAAAAATCTCCCACATCTAAAGGTGCCTAATGGTAACAGTTGTAGTATGTTTGAAAGGGGAGAGGCATGGTGGCTTCTTACTAGATCTTCTTTAAAAGACAATGTTTTTCTAAAAATAATTGAAGGGGACGGTTGGAGAAACTTGGACACATTGGGGTCAGTTCTCAAAATGTGCCAGTGTTTCTTTAAAATGTTCAATTTTTCTTTATGTTGGTTGTTGAATGTCATTATCATTCTGACTACAGTGTCTGGGATGACATGTTTTTTCTCCTTTAATAGTGATGGATGCCGCTGGATCTGATGGAAGAGACCTCAAAATCTGCTTCAGTAATGCAGTTTTGTCTTAGTCTGATGTATTGACTAGTGGGTATGCTTGTTTTGAAGGGTTCTGGGTGAGCACTGTGGTATTGCAGGATAGTATTGCCTGTCGTTCCTTTACTATAGAGTGTAGTTCTCACAGTTTGTTCCTCAGAGATATAAAGGTAAATATCCAAAAAAGGTATCTTTGTTTTACTAGATGACATGGTAAATTTGAGGTTAAATGTATTTATTTGTAAATTGTTGAAGAATTGATCCAATAGATTTTCAGGACCTGACCAAATAAGGAAGTTATCATCTATATACCTTCGCCATACCTTCATCCCCTTCAATTACTTATTAGAAAAACAGCACAAAAGTGTCCTAAAGCGGGGTATATCAAAGATCCAAAATAAAGAATAAATGGATTAGTAAATGTGTGTATTTATTATAAATATTTCACTAAATATAGGGGGCAATTTTACTCATATCCTAAATTATCGTCAAGTTTAATGTTTTAGTGTTGAAGTTTACACCTTTCAGTTAGAAAAAAGCAGTTTATTTTTTCTATTTTTCTTTGCACGAGATCTAACCGGGCTGCATCCTTATATGTTTCTGCAGAAGGGACTGAATAACAATCAATTGATTACATTGTCGGAAGGGATTGTTCTAATCATCAACACGTAGCATTCAGTCCATCCATATTCAGGGCCCAAAGCACTTCTATTTAAACAACAGGCAAGGTCACGTTGGGACCCTGGTCACGTGCCCAAATGTTAAAAACCAAAATTAATCCAGGGAATTGACACAGGAATTGGAACAGATTTGAACAAATAATTATACTCTGCAACTCCTATCTCCTGCCTTTGGACTGATTCATCCATCTGGACTCCAACACATCATTTGCTGCTGACTTTCGGAACTGGTATTTCATCAAACCATCTCTTTGACTGAATCATCATATCCCACTCCTGGAACGCAGCAAGTTTACAAGCTTCACTTGAACCCATATTACTGGACTGCTTCTCTTGGACTTCAGTTTGCCACATTGTTTATTGTACGCATATGGTTCGCAATTATCTGTAAAAATTTATTATTCATTCTGCTCTCTCTTTGTTGGCACTACTCCCTGTCCTTCGCAGTCTGATAACTCATTGTCTCTCTGCTCCTTCACTCTCCTTATTTCTCTGTCTGTGCTCATGCACCTTTTTTCCTTACCCCCTTCCATATACTGTAAGCAAAATACTCCGTTCTCCTAACCTCATCCCCATTCACCCTACCCATAAAGTCCTTACCCCCTCTCTCTGGCAGTCTATGGAATGCCCGATCTGTTGGCAATAAACCTCTATCCACAACCCTCTCCTTTCTAAATCTCTGAACTTTCTGGCTCTCACTGAAACTTTGCTTTCCTCCTCTGACTCTGCCTCTGATGCTGCTCTCTCCTATGGAGGCCTGCATTTTACACATTACCTCTAGACCTGGCAACAAAGTAGGGGATAGTGTGGGTCTCCTTCTCTCATTTAACTGTACATACAGAGTCCTTCCTACCCCCCCCCCCCTTTCATTTTCACCTCTTTTGAAGTCCACTCTGTCCGTCTCTTTAGCCCCTTATCCCTCATTGTTGCTGTTGTCTTCCCCCCCCCCCCCCCGGCCCAGTATCACAATTTTTGGATAACTTTGCATCCTGGCTGCAAAACACACATTCTTTCCCATGACCTGGCACAACAATCACACCAAACAGCTACAGAAGACTGTTCGTGCAGCTGAGTGCAAGTGGAGTATGAGTGCAAGTGGAGTAAATCTGGCCTCAGCGCTGACTTCATGGACTACAAAGCCAAGCTACAAAGCTTTACCAAAGAGCTCACTATCACCAAAATTATTTCTCCGCAGTAATTTCCTCTCAAGCTTCCAACCCACGCGACCTCTTCCCAACAATTGACTCCCTGCTAAACCCCATACCTGCTCCCCCAACAACATGCCCTTCCATGCCCTAGACATTGCCACCTACTTTAGAGATAAAATAGACAAAATCAGACATGATGTCTCTGTCCACCGAGCCACTCCAACCATGCCCATCCCTTCCACCTGTAAATCATCACTGACCCCCCTCAGCCCTGTTATTGTGGACGAAGTCTCTTCACTTCTCTCATCATCTCCATCTACTACCCGTCCACCTGACCCAATTCCCTCTGATCTACTCCGTGCCCATTCCTCCACCCTGGCCCCTGCCCTGACCGAACTATTCAACCTCTCCCTTTCTACTGGTAAATACCCCTCAGCTTTCAAACATGCCATAATTCTCCCTATCCTAAAGAAACCCTCACTGGACCCCTCCCTACCCTCTAACTACCGTCCTATCTTCCTTCTCCCATATGTCTCTAAACTTCTTGAACGTCTTGTCTACAAAAGACTCGCCGATTACCGGAGCACCAACTCTCTCCTTGACCTTCTCCAGTCTGGTTTTAGAGCTGCCCATTCCACTGAAACAGCCCTTACTAAAGTGGCCAATGACCTCATCAGAGCTAAGTCTCAATGCAACTTTTCCCTGCTCCTTCTCCTTGATCTTTCCTCTGCTTTTGACACTGTTGATCACCCCCTTCTAACACAAATCATGCGCTCCATTGGTATCAGTGACACTGCTCTCTCTTGGTTTGCTTCCTATCTGTCTGACCGCCAGAATTTTCTTTCAATGGAAGCTCCTCCTCCCCCACTCTCCTTCCTGTTGGTGTTCCCCAAGGTTCAGCCCTTGGACCGGCTCTCTTTTCCCTGTACACGTCCTCTCTTGGTAGTCTCATATCCTCCTTTGGCTTACAGTACCATCTGTATGCTGATCACACTCAAATCTATCTGTCCACCCCTGACCTGTCTCCTCCAGTCCTGGATAAGGTCTCACGCTGCCTGTCAGCCATCTCATCATGGATGTCTGACTGATTTTTGAAGCTCAACCTGGATAAAACAGAACTCATCATCACCCCCTCCCCTCAAATTCCAAATCTCCCTGACATATATCTAACTGTTAACAACACCGTTATTCGGCCCCACCCTCAGGCCGAACGTTGTCTTGCTGTCACCTTTGACTCTGCCCTATCATCCACCCACCATATTCAGAACATTTCCAGGTCCTGTCACTTTCACCTATGCAACATCCCCAAAATCCGCCCCTACCTGTCCCCTGAAACCACCATGCTTTTCATCTCTCGTCTGGGTTACTGTAACATCCTCCTTTCTGGTATTCCACTAACCTGACTCTCTCCTCTACAATCTATTATGAATGCAGCCAGACTCATTCATCCTTCCCACCGCTCCTCTTTTGCTGCATCTCTTTTCAGATCTCTACACTGGCTTCCATTTCACCTTAGAATAAAATTCAAGCTCCTGTGCTTTGCCTTCAAATCCCTCCAAAGTTATTGTCCCTCTTACATTTCTGACCTGGTAAAAAAGTACTCTCTCCGCTCCTCCAATGACTTCCTCACTCATAACCACATCACACACATGGATACAAGACTTCTCTAGAGCTGCCCCAACTCTCTGGAATGGTCTTCCTCGTCCTATTTGGCTTGCTCCTACTTTCTGCTCATTTAATTACACGTAATATCCCTATTGAACATCTGTTTTTGGGTTACGCATTGCAACTTACTTGACATGTATGCCATCTTGTGGACATTTAATATAGTGCTGTTTGTTCAAGTTACTCTTGTAATACCTTTTTATTCAATTTTTTTATATAAAAAAAATGTAATAACATTTTTATAGGATACCTAGCCTAGAATTGTAAATTACACCATCAGCGAGTCTAACAACTAATCCATAACACTCAACTAAGATATAGTCCAAGTGCAACTGACTATTTATTTAATAAAATGATTAATGTACACTACAATTATGCCACCTATATTCTTACTTCTAGTTCTAACGCTGAAATTGTTAATCACCACAGAGTGCATTTAGAACACTGTCCCCCTTTCTTTACTCTTCTGGCAATTGGGTGTAAGTTCAATTACTGATCTTCTATCCTATCAAATACATCGTCATCTGGTCAATATACCAAGTAAGTTGTGACTTTTGATATGGTTATGTAACGGATCACCAATATGCGGATAGTTATTTCTATATACTGATTTTTTTTAATGTGTTTTTATAAATTGTAGGGTCTCAACTTCCCTGAGGAAGACCACAAGGGTGAAATGCGACCAGAGAGACCATTATTAGGAAAATATCTATACTGACCCTCACTTTATTGGAGTTAGTATATATCATAACCAACCAGATGTAAGGTTCATAGTGTCAGAGTACGAAACTATATATGTGTGTTTTTTTTTTTTATTACAAATAAAAGATTTTAATCAATTTTCTAACAATATTGCCTTATAGAGCCATCTTTCTTCTCTTTTCATTTTTCCAATAAATAGTACGCCACTGTTTGTCAGTTGTAAAAGATTCGTATTGTCCATTCATATTGTTTAGAGGCAAGCTCAGCAACAGGTTTTGGCCAAACAGATGGACTTTTTGACATTGCTGACTAACGGCTATTTAAGTGCAAGACTGCCATCTAGAGTTTGCAGAAAAGACAGCTTTACTGACAGACTGTATTGTTAAGTTTATGTTGAAATTTTGCACACCAACTGCGAGTGGGCACAAATTTTCCTCACTCAAGAGAATAAGAAGTCTACAGCCAGGGGAAGCTGGAAAGGACCCAACCTGGCTGACATAGGACCACTGTGAAACTTCAACAAGACTCAAGTTCACGTGCCTAGTTTCCATGGTGATCACTTAACGCCAGAGTCCTGTTTGCCAAGGAAATTGTGAAACTGCAACTAAGTATTTCTTAGTGTGTCCTTTTGTACAAATTGCCAGTATTCACTCGCTAGGAAGGGTTAGATGTAGTACTGGGTTGTGGTAATGCATGTGTGGGTATATATGCATAGTTTAGATCTCTGTATGTTTTGTTGTAGCTACCTGTAACTCAAATAATTTGTTAATGCAACATTTATTGTTGAGTAAAAGCATAAAACCACAAAACATGCTGTGTTCCTTGGACTTTACGTGGGGAACTAGACTAACAATTAGCTACACAAGTATATAGCAAAAAGTTTTCCTACCATGCAAAACAAAGATCATTTTTAAGTAGGGTTACCATCTGCTTCCAAAGCGCAATCATGGTGTTCACCCTGTGTTTTAATCCAATCTGTTGAAGTCCTTGCTCCTTCTGATTGATTGATTGATTGACTGCTACTCTGACCATTATGCTGCAAAAGTTTCATACATGTCTGATTTATATGCAGTTGTAAGGAGTATAATTTTGCTGAGTTTTGAATTTAAGTTGTGTTTGTGTTTTTTTGCTATATTTTGCAGATAATTGAGTTGTGTCGAAACTAGTTATATCCTCCTTATCAGTAGGTCAATATTTGCTCCATCCTTTCCTTGAAGCTTCTTACCTTGAAACATCTTGCTCAGCAAAGTTGTTAATTAAGTTTCTTGTTATTGACTAACTACTAAGTGTCTTCCACCTTGTTGTCTGACTATATAAACTGCGAAGTGATAATAAAGATTTGAGAAGAAGTGATATAACTACATGCTAGAGCTGCTTGTGTGTTATTCACTGCTCCCAATGCATTGAAAACAGAGGTCATGATAGAGAGGGATAAACTGATCTGGGATCAGCAAGAAATCGCCTTAACAGTTGGCATCAGAAGTGGGATATCCACCTACCTTAAAAAGACCAGGATCGGGTAAGTAGAAATTTTCTTTTCTACCTCTGCCCTCCCCTGGGTCCCTGTAGATATCTTATGAACCCAAGCACTGTGGCAGTGTAGAATGCCTCATAGAAGGACTGGGTCCTTAGGAAGATTTGGGAAATCTTTTATTGAATTTGTGCACACTCGTGGCTTCTGTTTTAATGTTTAGAGTATAGGAATTTTGTTGCATGAGATAGAAGTATAAGAAATATTGTATATAAGATAAGTTTGTGTACTAATCAGGTTGCCAAGGTGAGGTTGGGTCAATCCTCAGTGCTGTGGCTGTGGCAGTAACGTGACCTAAGCTGCGTTTTGGTAAGCGGTCCTGGGAACAGGACGTCAGCGAGCACTGCAGCTACCTGCTGAACTAACTGAACTAACAATAACTGTGCACAACCGTCTGATATTTATACTGTAATTTATATTGCAACTATGGGAAATTCCCAAGGTAAGGGGAATAACCCAGAGGAACCTAAAGACCCCTATAAGAAACATGTAAAGAAACATAAAAGTGCGTCAGAAACCTGACAACAGGGATGCCCCCATATAATAATTCCAGGGAAACTCCTTTTGATTTTGTTAATCGTAGAGCGGGAAATTATTATACTGCCCCCTTTACATTATTCCTGAAAAATGGAACGGAGAATTTAAAATGTCCCGATCGATTCCCACTTGAGGGATCTTTTTCTAAATTTCATATCAGTTGTATATTGGGGATGTGCCTTTCCAATTGAGCAACATACGAACCCTGGCCATCCCAATTCCTGCACAAGCAAATGTAAATAATTAACCTGTTCGTTGAGGTTGTTGACCCAAATATGACATGGGATTCCTGGACTACACCCCATATACAGCACTCACAAAACCACATACACCAATATACCAAAAGCAGTACCCTTTAACTAAAGACAAGGAGGATTCCTTAGCACCCATGATTCAATTATTCTGCCAGGAAGGCATACTTAAGAGAACCTGCTCACCTTACAATACTCCAGTAAATCCTGTCAAAAAAGCCAGACAGCTCATACTGCTTTACACAGGATCTCAGAGCCATCAATGAGCTGGTTACGCCCCTAACACCGGTCATGTCAGGTCTTAGTACAATCCTTACAGCAGTACCGCCCGAGACCCAATTTGACAGTGTTATTGATTTGGCCAATGCATTTTTCTCAATACCATTATCGCCTGACTCAGCCCCTTATGACTTTTATTTTCCAGGGACAACAATATACCTGGTGCCACTTGCCCCAGAGTTTTGTTGACTTACCCGCAGTTTTCTCAATTGCCCTCCAGCAAGTTCTTGCCAACTGGCAGCCGCAGCATGGTTCCACTTTATTGTTATGTACAGTAGCCCCTCTCAGTAGGCATGTCAGAGGGACACGGTGTCATTGTTGTGTTTTCTGGAAAAGGGTGTCGCAGAAAAGGTTCAGTTCTGTCTGCAACAGGTCACATTCCTGGGAATGCTTTTAACCCCAGGATCCCGGCTGCTAGCCCCCAGCTGTGTACATGCCATTACCAGTCTGCCTTGCCCACAGACAAAGAAACAGCTGCTCAGCTTTCTTGGCATTATCAATTTTTGCAGACACTGGATCCCTGACTTCTCGTATTGGGACTCACAGCTCCGTCCCAGTACCACCCCAGTTCCCCTAACAACATTCAATGGTCTGATGAAATGACTAAAGCAAATGTGATGTTAAAAAGAGTCCTCTGCCCCTGCATTGGGAATGCCGAATTGTAATGTACCATCTGTAATGTATGCAAGTAAGAATTGTAAAACCATGACTGCTGTGCTTGCTCAGATGCATGGAGGTAAATTTAGGCCTGTGGCATATGTCTCTAAGACACTGCCTGTTACTGTGCAAGGCATGCCAGCCTGTCTGCGTCCGCTGGTGGTGTGCGCAATGGCTGTAGAAAGTGTCTCACTTTTAACTTTGGGTCATGAGACGATACTTTACACATCCCATGCTGTACTACATTTGCTTAAGAATTTAACCACTCAACACATAACAGCACAAAGGTTGTCCGGCTATGAAGTTATCCTAACATCCACTGCAGGATTAAGTGAAAAATATGCTTCTGCTACCAGCGGTCTTGTCACTATGCTCAATGCCCTCTTAGGTCTTAAAGGGCCGGAGGATGAAGTGCCAGAGTTACACTCATGTATTACTGAAATTCACCTCCCCAATCAAATAGTCATTGTCAAATGTCAAGCAAACACTTCTTCCAATTCATTCAATGCCAGGGGCAACAGACTAGCAGATTTTCATGCCAAAGCCGCTGCTCAGTCTACCACACTAACCACTAGCCCCCCTGATACACTTCTGCTCGCCATCCCAGCTTCCACTGAAACCAACACACTTCTAACACAATTACAGTCCTTCGCCACCCCACAAGACATTGAATTCAGGGAATAGGAAGGACTGACCTTAGGAATCTGGTCAAAAGGAAGGATAGTACGGCTGCCCCAAATAGCAGTACCCCTCATTGTTTTTCAAATCCATGGTATGGGACACAAAAGCATTAAGACCACAACACAAGAAATAAACAAGCACTTTTGTGCCCAAAATTTAAAGGAACACACGAAAGCCATACTTTCCCGCTGTCTATCATGTGCAAGGGAAGAAAACAGGACAACATGAACATTTGTTACCATCACAGGGTCCATTTCAAGATTTACAAATTGATTTTACACACCTGCCAAAGGCTTCCAATGGATGTCAGATAATGTTAGTAATTACAGATAGATTGAGCAGATGGGTAGAAGCTTTTGTAATCAGGAAAGAAAATGCAAGGACAGTAGCTAAAATACTATGCAAGGAGATCATCCCCAGATTTGGATGCCCAGTAAGAATAAGCTCAGACAATGGCACTCCATTCACTTATAAAGTCACACAGGAGATTTTAAAAATGATGAACATAGAATGGAAGTTCCACATCCTATATCACCCCCAGAGTGCTGGAGTAGTAGAAAGGACAAATAGGACACTGAAAGACAAACTTAGGAAAGCAGCTGGATCGACATTCCATAAGTGGGACCAATACCTATCAGCCATACTAGCTGAAATAAGAATTGACACCCAACCTAGTTTTTAAGCTGTCACCTTTTGAAATTTTAATGGGAAGACCTTTTCCCACCCCCCGGGCTAAAGACCCTTTAATTTTATTACCCGGGGATCTCAAACAAATCCAAGACCAATATGTAGCTAAACTTATTGAAAATTGAACAGCAACTACAGAGATATCTCTCTTTCTTTTCCTCTCCCTACAGATCAACCGACGCACCCATTCAAGCCCTGAGACGTAATGTTGGTTAAAGCTCTCCACAAGCACAAATCCTTGGATCCATCCTTTGGACTTCCGGTCACCGTGCAAGCCATTACTACAACAGTCGTGCTGACCAGTGGTCATGATAGAGAGGGATAATCTGATCTGGGATCAGCAGGAAACAGGATTTCTATAGCGTCAATATATTACGCAGCACTGTACACATACTCAGAGGTCTAAATTTGGCCCCCCCCAATGCTGGAAGAAAAAGTGATACTAAGAGGAGCTTTATTTGCTCACATCTGTGCTTATGTCAAAGCACAAGTAAAAGTGCCTAAATAAAGCATAATTACATCAAAATAATACATCATAATAATGAAATAATCTTACCAAGTTCCAATGGTTTGAAGTTTCTTCCAGATACATTTTCTGTAAAAAAAAAGCTTGTTTTTCTGAAACATGGTTTCTGTGATGTAAAAAAATGCCTTTAATAGTTGAATAATATAAGTGTCCATGAGCCAGTACAAGAATTTTGCAAGTATATTCTCTCGTAAAAAGTGCTCTGATGCCGGAACAAAATGATAACCTATAAATAAAGACAAGAACTTTGGTCAAAACAACAATGAACTTCAATATCCTGTTTAATTCAGTCCTGTTTTTAAAGCAAACCTTTGGAAATACGTGTGCTGAATACAATTGCTAACCCCTTTCTGAAAATAGCAGCTAATCAATTGTCATGTAGATCCTTTGCTTTAAAAGGAGAATTACTGACTTGGGAGCATTAACTCCCCTAGCGTTTTAATTCTGTCAGTTTTTTGATGCAAAAAGTGATCCTATTTTTTTTTGCATAGAAGTTATAGTTTATATTGTGGGCCTGTAATTATTAGGATTAACTGCCGGGTATATTAATTATATGTGTTTATTATATTATAATCATAAATTATAATATAATAATTTTAAATCAATTATAAAAAATAATGAAATAGTAGACCACAACAATGTAATTTATCCCAAAAAAACTATTTTATCAAAAACGTTTCACTGAAATTTTTCAAACAAGGGTGCAGTATTATTGATAAATAATAATATAAATTAAATCCAGATTTTAGAAAAAAAAAATTTACATTTACATTTTTAGTAGACATCCCGGGTGTGGTAGATTTTGAAGCAGGGTGCTGCACAAAGTCCAACATCACAGTCAGAGCAGTAGAACCTGGTTTCTTTGCGTTTCTTCCTTCCTCTGTCCTCAGTCTTTGAGCAGCAAACCAGCCTTTTTCTGTGTTGGTGGGATGTATTCAATGAAGTGACGACCAGTCAGGCGTTCTGAGTTGACAACGGTGGAAGCACGACATCCAGGTCTATTCATAGCCACTGATGGTGTTTGGTGGTTCTTGACTATGATTTCAGAAAATTGCAAAATGAAGTCTGAATGATTCACGGACCTCTGACAATTTTTTCTGTACAGAATGTAGGCATTCTATAGTCACTGCTCAACTCAATTCCTCCTGTCTTCAGCTTCCCTTTTGCAAACAGTGATAGCAGGTTGCACCGGTTAGCCCTAATGGTTCTATACACATTTGTTCGGCGTTGCAGAAGGAACTCAAAGCTTAGGAGAGGTGTAGAAATTGTCAGTTGTGACACGATAGCCCTTATCTAGCAATGGCTTCATGAGAGAAAGCACTGAAGATGTTGCCAATCCATAATGGCTGTATCTGGGGTTGAACCGTGTCCCTTTTCCAGTGTACAGTACTGTATTCCAGATGTAGCCAGATGAGTATTCGCACACCATATATGTTTTCACGCCAAATCGTGCCCTTTTTGACGCAATGTACTGCACTCAGCTGAGCCTCCCCTTGTGAGCCATTAGACTTTCCTCAATGCTGACATCTCTTTCTGGCACATAGATTTGCTGGAAATTTTGTTGAATCATCTGAGACTTCCAAAATTTCTTCAGTTTTGGTGCAGGATAGGTAGTCTCATCAAATTCTTCATTGTTTGCGAAGTGCAGGTACTTCATTATGAAGGAAAAGTGGAATTACGGCATGACTGTGCCAAAGAATGGCGCGGCAATCATTTTATTCTTGGACCAGTACCACTTCTGCACGGGTTTGCCCACAAATCCCTGCAGGATCACCAAGCCCAAAAACAGCCCAATATCATCCTTGGTCACAGGTTCCCACTTTCTGCTTCTTGCAAACCTCAGGTGTGAAGCACCTTGTTGTTGTCCAGTGTACCTGCATAAAACAAAACAAAAAAGGTATTTTAGGATATGTTCTTTTATAGTGTGGTGAAGGTTCCATGTAATATGTTAGCAAACACAGAGCAGCATACATGTTGGCATAAAAAGAAAAAATTAGCAAAAAATTTCAAACATTTCAAAAAGTTAGCAAACACACAGCAGCACACATGTTGACATAATTTTTTTTTTTTAAAAAGTTAAACACAAAGCAGCATACATGTTTGCAGAAAAAAAAAATTAGCAAAAATTTTCAAAAAAAACTTAGCAAACACAAGAGTGGCTTACCTGTGTCTCCGCAACAAATTTTTCTTCATCAGTCAAACAACTTCAGGTATGCCAGGGGGTCGTAGCATTCAGCGTCAATTTTCATCCCAGGTGCGCCGGTGATTTAAAATCTTGGCGGTTCTGTGTGGTCCACATCAAGGTCAATTTCCTGGTGAATCACTATCGCTCGATTCCACAAGGGACTCCAAATCACTATCACTGCTTTCAAATTCCTCCAAAACAGCGTTTGCGCCGGCGAGATGACTTTTGGATGCCATGTGGTCTCCAGCAGTCAGGAACAATCAAGATCAAAGACAAAGTGATCAAATGATACATTCAGGAAGCGATTTATAAGTCATCAAAAGGTCAGATCAAGGTCAAGTTCAGGGCTAGTAGTGGGCAGAATGTAAATCAGGGCACTGGGCAATGATGCTTGGTGCACTAAAATGTGTATTTATACTTTGATTTTGTGTTTTTTACTGTCCCCACAGTCCATCACCTCACCCGGAAGATGTCACATCTTGCCGGGTGATGCGATGGGGATGTCCCCGCCCTGCTCACTTCCCTGAAACCACCAACGATGCTGCTCGCATCACCCGGAGGATGCAAGCGTCACACCCTCCGGGTGATGCAAACAGCTACAGTAATCAGCAGGAAATCGCCGCTGGCATCATCCCCAGAATTTGCTATTGCTGATCGCATCACTAGTTAGATGTGATGCACCATGCAGATCTAACTGATATTAGGCGCAGCGGCGTGGCCAGGACCCGGGCGGCATTTAAAAGCAGAATACTCAGGAATCCGCTTTTAAATTTCCTGCCTGGCCATGCCCCCCCACCCCCCCGGACAATTTAAAATGAAATTCAATTGAAATGTTTCTAGTACATGCACCAAATAAAAATAATGACAAATCAAGAATTTCTGCCCTCATCATTTTATGCTCACTTTATGCAACATTTTGATAATAAAAGATACAAAACTAAAGCTATCATACAGTGCTGGCCAGTCATATATTGCTGCCCGATTACCATTCCTTGTACCAAAGAGCATGGGGGTCACTAACCTTCTATGTACCCCAAAATGGATACTTCCAGAGAAATGCAATTCATGTAACAGATAGCCAAGGGTCTTACTACTACATCTTCAGGTCCCTACATCTCCCCTTTCCTGGGAAATTAGGGTTCACAGAAGGTGGCCAGATATGTGTAACATGGTAGCATAGTTTAATAGCTATAGTTTTTCTTTTCTTGTGATGGTGCCGCAGCAATAACATTTTTGAGGGAGATAGCCACAAGAGTCCCCCACCTATCCTACATTTTACTATACCTACAGCTCCCCCTTCAGGAGAAATTGGGGTTAAGAGAAGGTAAGTGGCCAGCTATGTGTAACAGGCAGCTCGCAAGCTGCTCAGTCTCTCAACCACAGCATCTGCAGATTTGATTTTAGGTGGCAGTGAGCGGTACTGAGCGTCTCCCCCGAGCCCGGGTTCCAAGGCATGAAGAAGGGGTAACCGCATTTAACCTTACCGCCAACCTAAAGGCAGGCTTGAAGTTTTGTGAACTTCAAGGGGGACCACAGCACACAGACAGTTGGCAGTACGGTAATTTTCATTAGCATAGAGTGACCTCCAGGGTGCAGACTCAGTTTGGGAACCCAGGTCTTGAAATAGCCCTCCCTAATGTGAAAATATTCCTAAATGTTATTAGAATTTTATGCTTGTGACCCCTATCTAGCAACTTGGTATGTTTAGGGGGCTGAAATTATTATTTACAGCTCTCAGGGTCCCCTTTTGTACCCTGAAAATGTTCACATTTATATGATAATCAAAATGAAGGTTTAGATAGGGATAATGATAGCTGTATGGACAAAGACACAGCTGCTGCTGCTGCTGGGATTATCTCACAGTACAAGGTGGGCGGGGAACAGCCACAGCTGATTGCCATGTGTACAGTACAAGCCCACTCTCAGGGAGCTTACACTGAGCATGGCTCAGGAAGCTCCCTCTCCTGGTAGCATGATCTTAATAGGGAAACATAGGAGATGCGCGCGCCCCATCCCCCACAAGACAACGAGCAGAGAGGGAATGAGGAGTGGGCCAGGTCTGGCAGCTCCACCGGCCAGATGTGGGTTGGGCACCCTTGACCTAGTGTAACAAACATTAGAAAGTGCTAAATACTCCTTCATAAAAATAATTTTCAGACCTTCACTTTTGGGGGCTAGCTAGGAAATTACTCATCAGTTGCATAAATGCAAGGAACAGATCACCAAATACAGTATAAGGACATCATTAAACTGTAATGTAAATGTAATAACTCAAATGTAATTACCCCCCAACCTACAACCCTAATAAAGTATTTTTCAAAGATAAAAACCTATATTCCGTATAATTTTAGAATTGTTTTTGTCAAGGGATTGTCACAAAAAAGTATTCATTATATTTTCATCATAGCTCTTTAGGGATATGGATCACTGTTACTTAATATCTAGTTTCTCACAGGTCTTAAAATTAGGGTAATACAATCTCAGATCAACAACATCACATACATGTAATATCAAATAACAGTGTGTAATATGTTAACAGAGACCAAGTCAAAATGAGGAAGCAGTTTGATAAAATTAGGTACAATATTTCTAAGGAATTAAGAGAGTAAGTAAGTCAAAGGCACTCTATTAACTGTTCATCGATAACTGTGAACAACCCTATAAAGGCAGAAATGTTTTGGCAGTTTCCTGGTCTAGAGCATTCAAGGTGTGCTAACACAATTTCAAAGAGGAAATATATCAGCAATGATTTTTGGATTATTGCTGGCCATCAATCTAGAAAGGGTTAGAAGGCTATATCCAAACAATTCTAATCCATCATTCTACAGTGAGAAAGAATATTCTTTTCACACTGGAAAACATTCAAGACTGTTACCAATCTTCTTAGAAGTGGAGTGGATGTACTAAAAAGTTCAGACCATCTAACCATGCAACGCTCAGAATGCAAAAAAAAAAAAAAAATTGATTAAGGTATAGGTTAATACAGTACAGTAATACAGGTTGGTCTCTCTCTAACTCAATTTGTTTCTGGAATATTGCCAACGCGGTAAAAAAAATAAGGAAACAAGGAGGGCTCTTTTAAGCAAACATATATTAGAAAATATAAAAACATAAAAGCTTTTTTAATATTTGATATTTACAATCAAGCTTAGTATAGTCTGTGCACTGTTGGTTAGTAAGGGGTTTCTTAGGACATTATACTAGACTAAGTTCTTGTATTGCAGTCACAGTTCATGGGTCCCACATAAATTCAAGGTAGCATGAGACAAATAACAAAATTTGTTAGGAAGAAACATATGAGTAAAAATTTTTTTATATATATATTTTTTTATATATTCATTCACAAGTTCTGTATACAACAAAGGTCATACACGTATATAGGTAAAATATGTAATTAGAATAAGCTTGTATAGGCAACCTAATTAAAATACAAAAGATACATAGATAAAGGTAAGTAAAGATATAAATGTAAGATACGGTATATATCTAGGAAGATATTAGAATATGGAGGGGTGAATATGTAGTATTACATGTAAGAGTGTGAGTCAAGGTATTAACTTATTTGAATCTATGATGGTCAGTTTAACATTGTTAAAGGGTTAATGGTTTGATTTAAAGTAATCCTTTATGTCAGAGTAATATGTTGCCTTTAGATCAAGAAGTAACATTTAATTTGAACTTCTATGTGCATCAGCAAAAATTGGAAAAACACTTCAAATGGAAGAACTGCTTCTATATTAAAATAAAAAGGTGTTTCAGTATATAGGCGTTGAAAAATAATTAAAAAAAAGGCATCTAAAGCCTTCTCTCTAATGTTAAGGAGTTATAAAATAGGCTTATCAGAGATCCAGAAACATATAGCAAAAAAAGGGAGGCTACCATAGAGCTCTATAAAAAGGAAGAATGTGAAAAGAACAGAGCCTGTTGGTTGTTCTACTGTTAGGCAAGAGACTAGATCACGTGCACATGTTTAGGCGTTGCATACACCTACTGTATGTAGATGGGGTGACGTCCTCTGGTTACTCCCACCTGTCAAATGGTCTACTCAATTCCCATGCAGCATCACCTAGGTCAGCGGGACAGCCCTGGCAGCTGGAGGGAGCGTGACGCGGACAATAGTTAGTGGTCATATGAGGGGCAAATGAAAGACAGAGGTGTCGGCAAGAGCCAGCACTTACGGTCATATAATAGCATCAGTGCAGTAATCACCTGTGCTTTGCCCCCTGTAAGTTTACTATGACAATGGAGAAAGGGAGAATTGGAGCATCATGTGGGAGAAGGAACAAACTTTGTGTGAAGATTGAAGAGAGACAAATATGAGACCTCTATGGTGTAATACCATGATTGTATAGTGAAGAGGAAAACTTGCTTAGCTGTGGTGTGTGATGAGAAGGGAAATCTTGTGGGTTGATAAACGTATTAGGGATTATGCATAAAGATGTGATAAGAGTGAATAGAAGGAGTAATGCTGAGACTAAAGAACCTTATTAAAGAGAGAAGGGGTATAAAACAAAAAAAGATTCACAGAGCAAACCAAAGTTATAAATAATAACAACATTGTAAAAACAATGATCATAATTACATATAGCTTTCCATACAGGGAAAATAAATAATAAATTGTTCCTAAACTTGGCACAATTGATGATGGCTCATTGTAATATTGCCATGACATTTTTGGACTCTTTAACAGCTTGTCACAAGACCACATTCCCTCTAAATGGAGTCTATTTTTGATTCCTCAAATAGAAGCTTGAAGGCAGACTTACGTCATAACGGCAATTCCAAAACCAAGTATACGGATTGCCCATTCTGTGTATCTACAGAAGTTCTATGACAACATGAAGATATCGTTTGAAGCAATAGAGTATAAAAACACACCAGTGGAACAACTGTGATGATCTAAAGGTCATTGGCATGTTGATGGGAATGCAAGTATTTCATAAAATACTGCTGTTTTCTGTGCCTCTGGGACAGCTGAGCTAATTTAGAATATTATGTCAAGTGTGTCTGGCAGCCAAGAGATACCTATCAGCGAGGAAGAAGCATTGTCAATTTTCTGCCTCTAGTTGATCCTTATAAAATATTTATTTTATGGACTTCATAAATCACCTTGTTTGAAAATCTGAATTTTAAAAAGGGTGTTGTGGTCTCAAATGAATACAAAAAATGTATTTTGGTGCCTTTATAATTATAAGACTAGGGCTTTAACAGAAGGTAAAATGTAGTATTTGCTTATACTCCTGTCACCAGATGTCTCCCAGATGAGTTCACAATGTATTGTACCTACCAAAATCATATGTTATTAACATTCTAAGGCAATATTGGGAGGAAGCCAATAAACCACTAGTATGTTTTGTCATGCCGGAGGAAACCCACATAAATACAGTGAGAACACACAAACTTTGTGCAGATCGTATGCGGACAGATATTTGAATCAGGGATCCTAGTGCTGCTAAACATAAGTACTAGGCTCAGTGCCATCATGCTTAGAGAGAAAATAAGGAGAAAAGGGAGGTTCTTGAATTCTGTTATCTGTTCTTTCTTTAGCCATGTCATTGCAACCACAGTCTGATGCACGTGAATTTTACAAAAAGACCTTAAAGCTAAAAAATGTATGATAATTAATAATATCAAAGCATACTAGTGATATTGGGAGATGTTAGGGGTATTGGAGATGCCTATATCTGTAGAATATGTTTAGAGGTCATTGCATTTAGGTAACTAAGGTATTTTGTTTGTATCGTTTGTCTTCTCTCCTACCTTCCTTATTCCCATGCAAATGTTCCTAATGCTTCAAACTTTATATTTTTAGGTTCTGGTATTACCCTCAATAATGTATCATGTCCTCTCTCTGATATGGCCTTTTCCTTATGCTTATTAAGAAAAGGTCTAGCACACTGTCTTCTGCAATGAGCAATTGGTCTCACCAGTGACTTTACTTTGACTATTAGGAATATAAGAATATGGTAATATCAAATACACTTAACAGAAGTAAAAGGGATTTTTTAATTGGTCGTGAGGGCTGCCCAGCTCTCTTGCAAATCATTTGCCTATCTGGAACTTTATCATTCACACAAATCACTCTTAATGAACATGTCATCTTATGCCCTCTCACTTAGCTTTTTAGCTTTGAGTGTGAATGAAGTTAAAATTATGAGAACATTACCCTCTCACGCTCTCATGGCTAACCTCTGCAAAAAATTATTAGACTTTATTAATCCAGGTCTTATTTATGCTAATGCCTCAACATGTATGAATGAGTACTTCAGGTTGCACATCCAATGTAGGACAAAAGAACCTTGTGTCCTACATTGCTTCATAGCTTTACTTCCAAACAATATATTTGAATATATTAGACTACATTAACTTTTACACTTTCAATAATGTTCTTTGTCAAAAATCATCTGTCTTGGCACATGGCATGGTGATTGGGCCACGTATTATGGGTATGTTCCTCCCACTTATTAGAACCAAATAGGTGGTATGAATATCTGAGAAACACCATCTTTGCAGAATAAGTCCAGCTGACTGTAATTACCTTCTAATAGGCTTTACTAAATAGTATTTTTCACATCTACCTTTCACAAGTACCCAAATTTGTTCACTAGAAATTAGGCAACGGACTTGTTGCTTTAGCCAGCTTGAACAACTTTGGTGAGGTCCAAAAAGGTAGAGAATAACCAATTCAAGTATTAAGTCTTTCCTGCATACCTAGATATGAAACATCTCATTGCATGTGTAATACATTGTAAAATGGTGAAATATTAAAACGGTAGTCAGGAAAAACTATTAGCTAAAGAAGAAATGCTTACTTTTCTTAAGATGTAGCCAAAGACAATCTTCCACTTTCATCTTCCACATTAGCTCAGACAAATACATTTTTTCAGATTTGGCAAAATTAAGCAACATTTTCACATTTTTCAAAAAGCGATATTTGTTATGGCTGGAACCCCATAATGTTTCAGGAACCACTCTGTGTAAACATTCTCTGACAAAAGTATATACTTGCCAGGTACTATTATGCTTCTCAAGAAGAAACAAAACCTCAGATTCATTAACAGACTTTATAGTTGGTCTTTCACTTTCAGTAGTACCATCCACCATGTTTTGTGATGAAGATTTGACAGTCTCACCTTTTTTAAAGTCACTTTTTAGGGTACTGCATGGATTATTTTCATCTGACTGATCACATCCCAAGTTTAATAAGGGGTTGGTAAAACTATGGACTTTCATCCCCTTTTCTGTTACATCACAACATTTTTTTAAGAGTTGTGAATAAGGACATTTTTTATGATTTTGTATTATTTCTTTAAAAACGTGTCTCATTTGCCAGTAACGATTTGGAAGTTTCTTCCCATTCATTCTTTGAAAATAACACTCTGTATGAGAGTTCTCTATAAACAGGCTGGCATTTAGGAATACATTTTCGATCAGACTTAGACTGCCTTTAGTGTTACCTTCGAGTATGTTGAGAAAAAAAGTTCTCAAAAAACCTTCCTTTGATACTTGCTTTGAATACAACAGCTTGCCAAAATCAATGTAAACAGGGTCATTGTGAAAGTCTCTAATTTGAGGAACAGCAGAATTAATTGTTTGCTTTGTAAAACCGAAATTTAATGTATTCAATGGCAGAGCTCTGTATTTCTTATGAGGAATACTACACACATCGGAATCTGAAGACCTTTTTGTACACTTTTTTGTGGCAGATGTACCAACATTTCTTGGACGGGTTGGCACTAAAGTGCCGGGTTTATGTACATCTCTTTTTGCCCAGTTGGCCCTTGTATCTTGGATTTTTCCCAGAGTTTGCTTCCTCCAGGACTTTGTTTTGCAAAAAGACAGTTTAGAAGATTTTCTGCTTTTCTGAATAAAATTAAATAAAGTATTGCTTCTGTAAAAAGTAAAACTCTGTTTAAACCAAGCAGGTAAAACGGTGTCTCTCCTGGATTGACTGTACACTGGTAGGCCACTAATTTGATAGCAGCATGTGGGTGGTACAGCTATAAACAAGGAACAGTTTTCAAGCAAGTGCATCATTATATTGTCTCCAACTCTACAAAGAAGGGTTTCCCAGAGAACACTGGAGCTAACAGTAGTTGTTGTCGAATTAGGATAATAACTGCAAATATTTGGTGTAAGCAAAACCTGTATTGAGTTTTTTTCCTCAGCCAAGCCATAACCAGATGTTAAAACATTTTTTTTCTTCTTTTCACAGATACGTCGAATTACTCTGGCAACAACTTCTCTTTGAGTTGAAGTCTAAAAAAAAAAAAAAAAACATTTTAATATAAAGTATGTGTTAAAATCAGCAAAGTTATCTAAGTACATATTTACTTTAACTAATAAGTTTTAAGAAAAGTTGAACCTCCATGGGTGCATTCACTTAATGAAGCATTGGATAAAGAATGTTTTTTTGACCTTGGTACCGCATTGTTGCAGGCATTTAGGATTCCTGCATAGATTTTTGTTTCTTTCTCTGCTAATTGGCAACAATAGTCTCATGGCAAATCAAATTGACTTGCTGATATCAATCCAAACAAAAAAAATTAAAAATACTGCTAACAATTAAAAAATGTGTTTTATCAAAATGAGAGAGGTCAATATTGGCCAACAGTATGCAGAAAGCCATATGAGGCACCTTTATAGCACCTATAAAGTCCTAGCAGCCAATGGCAGGGCAGAATGAAGGTATAGACTATTCTGATGCTAAATCCCCTTCAGCTGTGAACAGTCTCAGAGTATGTGCTGGGGATGCTGGGAGAGTATGGCCCTGATTTACTAAAGTTCTCCAAGGCTGGAAAGAATACACTTTCATCAGTGAAGCTGGGTTATACAGAAAACCTGGAATGGATTTGCTACAATTCAATACTTATTTGTTAGCAAATGTTTTCAATTCTGGACTAGATCCATTGCAGGTTTGCTGGATCACCCAGCTTCACTGGTGAAGGTGTATTCTCTCCAGCCTTGGAGAACTTTATTAAATCAGGGCCTATATCTCAGGCTGCACAGCTAAAGGGAAGCAAGAGATGCTGAATGCTGCCAAGCAGAGGGCAGACAACTAATTTCTTGATCTTGCTGCTGTGTGAAAATAAATAGGGTGTCATACACTGTGGTAGTGTACAACACAAGACTGGCCAGATAAGTATCTCTTAACACAATCTCTTCCATTTCTTAACACTTAGATGACAAAATTAGGATCCTCTAAGAATATTCATAATGAATACAAAGCAGGTGTAAATCAGCTAGGCTTCCATTGCCAGCTTCTCTCTCAATGTATGTTCCAGGTCTCCCTTGGCTAAATGCTGCAGAGCAAACCAACCTAAGCCATTTTAGTTCAAATTGTGGGGAATGTTACATCACCATCATGGAGTCTTATGATAAATGGGAAGCCAGAACCAAACCTAGTCCCTTCTGTTAGGGGCTTACTAGTATCTTGTCTACCTAGGCAGAAAGTTGGGTTAGCGTCCTTGAACCCTCAGGTGACCTGCTGGGGAGGAGAAAACAAAAATCAGGAGAGGAGCAGTAAAAGCACAAATGCTTATGAGGATCTCATGAGAGTCTTTTATACTGTTCTTGTACTTCCTGGAGGAGGCAGAGTCATTGATCATGTAGGCCAAGGGTGCCCAACTTACGTCCCGTGGGCCACATCCGGCCCTCTCCTCATTCCCTCTCTGCTATCTCCGTTTGTTGTCCTGTGGGGGATGGGGCATGCGAATCTCCTATGTTTCTCTATCGAGATTGTGCTACCAAGAGAAGGAGCTTCTGAGCATGCTCAGTGTGAGCTCCCTCCGACTGGGCATGTACTATAGACTTGAAAATCAGCTGTGGCTGCTCCCTGACCACCTTGTACTGTGGGATAATCCCAGCAGCAGCATGAGAGCGGTCATTAATCCCATGTAAACCTTCATATCTCCATCAATCATCATCATCATCATCGTAGAAATGTGAAATTTTCAGGGTACAAAGGAGATTCTGAGATGGACAATTCCCTTCTGCGAACCCCAACGTCTCTTTAACAGTAAAAAAAAGGAAATGTAGGAGACTTGTGCCCTCCCCCAACACACACACACACTAAAATGTTATCACTCCTACCATCGGTCACATATAATTGTCCGCCTATGTTCTAAGAAAAGAAAAACTATAATCTATCATACCGTGCTACCCTGTCACACATATCTGTCCACTTACCTTCTGTGAACCCTAATTTCTCAGGAACGGTAAGAAGTAAGAACATGTACCCCTTGGCTACCTGTAACATAAATTGCATTTCTCCTAAAAGTATCCATTGCAGAGATTTTGGGGTACAAAGAAGGTTAACGACCCCCTATAACTGAAAGGGTGCTTTGCATGGTATAGTTTCTGCTCTTTGGTACAGGAAAGGTAAACGGGGAGCAATAAATGACCTGCCAGCACTGTATGATAACTTGGGTTTTGGATCGTTCATTAACAAAATCTTGCAAGAAAAAAAAGGGCATAAAGTGCATAAATTCTTAATTTGTCATTTCTTTTATTTGGTGCATGTACATTTTCGGCAACTAGAAACATTTTGATTGAATTTAATTTTAAGTTAAAAACTTTTCTAGTTTTAAACATACATTTTTAATGTTAGTTTGCATTGTGGCCCGCAAGTTTTATCAAGTCAACAGCAGCCCCTAGATAAAAAAAAAAGTTGGGGACCACTGATATAGGCAATCCAGGAGGATGAAGGAAAAAAGTTGATTAACACATTTTTTTAATCCAATTTCAGTGTTCTCCCAGGTGTCAAAAAGGGTGTGTGGCAAAACATGGCAAACTTAGTGCTCCCAGTTGCCATGGGTATCCAGTAACCTCCTATTGTTTCAGTGTTCTACCTTCTTCCTATAATTTGTTCCAACTTTGTAATGCCTACCCCATTAGTATATCCAATTTTTCCATTATATGTATTTTGCCACAACTGTCCTATGCCGTGTATTGTGATCCAACTTTCTAGTGTTTTAAGAGTGCAAATCCTTTGTAGTAGTGTAATAGTATAATGGATGTGGTGTAACAAATTAGGCTTAGTTCATTTTAGCAGCAAAAAACATTTACCCATTCTGAGTGACTTCTGGCAACTGCTAGGCACCTAGGATTGGTAACAGGCGGTAAGTGTTGTGCTTTTTCAGAGCTAGCCTTTTTTAAGCAGCAGTGGTTCCTGGCATGAGGAATGGACAAATGTAACTTGACTGCCGGTGTGAATTCAGCCTAACTTCAGCTATGCTCCTGAGGCTATATTTAGTTAAATATAGTTTAGTTAGTTTTTTTTTTCACTTGATGCTTTTACAAAATTAGCCCAGCAGGCCCACGCTGGCTCAGCTTCCACCTTTTCTCTAATGCTCACTTGTACCACCAGTGCTGCCTTGCACTGCGCATGCATGATATTGAACACTTTTTACATCATAAGAAAGCCTCTGAAGATGAATGCACAGAAGGAGCAGTTCAGAGCCTCTTGGGATATGTGACACAAATATCCCAGGACGCTGCGGATTTCCCCTTTGGTCTTTACGGAAATGGAAGTGAAGACTGAAGGGGAGAGGTCCTCCCCAAAAAAGTGTAAAAACAAAAAAAAAAAACAAAACACATTTTTCCAATTTATAACAGAGAAAGTCACTCTTTAATATAATTTTAAAAATGTGGTGATGCTTTAATGTCATAATGCATGTGATATCAGATGGGGACAGGACAGCCATTGACCCTCTCTCATCACTGCCCATAGTATAAAAAAAAAAAAAAAAAACTGGCTGTGAAGTTTATCCACAGTGTGTAATGCCATCAGCAGCACAGTGTGATAGCTATGTGAGTGTAAAAGCTGCTTGTCATATTCTGCAACCTAACAACTCGCTGTGTTCAAACCTTCATATCTTCTAAACCGTTGGTTGTATTGACATTAAATTTTTTAAGTACACGTGGAGGCATAGGAAACAAACTGTAGGTGCAAGTGGGGGACACTTATGGCTAAACCTTTCTAAAATGTGATTACTTTGGCATTATGAGAACATAAATCTCTACCTAGCAAAATTTGCTGCCTGCTCTGTTACACACATCTGTTTGAATCCCTACCACAAACCCCAATTTTTCGAGAATTAGGAGGTGCAGGGAAACAAAAATATAGGTGGAAGTGGGAGACACTTGTGGCTATCACCTTTCATCACCATGGCATCATTACAACATTAAAAAAAACTGTCCATCAAAATGCACTTCCTTGTTACAAATGACTGTAACCTTCCAGTACCTCAACCCCAATAAATTTTAGTGGGCAGAGATTATGTTCTAATGATGCCATAGTGATGAAGTATTAGGGGATGGTAATCACAGATGTTCCCCACTTTTATCCATATTTTTTGTTTCTTACACCTCCCCATTCCAGAGAAATTGAAGTTCAAAATGTTAGTTGAGTGGACAGGAATGTGTAACAGGGCAGGGAAGCCCATTTGGATGGGCAGAGTGTTTTATGTTCTAATGATGCTGTAGTAATGAAATTATAGGGGGAGAATGTGTCCCCCACTTTCACCTATATTTTCAGTTTTGTACCCCCCACCTCAGAAATTGGGGTTCAAAGAAGAGAAGCAGACAGTAGTTTCATAGGTATAGATTTGTGACAGGTAGGTATATATTTAGGGGCCCCACCCCAATCCTCCTTGCTATTTTAGTGGCCCCGGGATCCCCAATTTGTATTTTTAATTTAGGACTCCTAGTTGCACTTTCCTCTGAAACAGCAACCCCAAAGTTCATTTTTCATAACTTTTTATATTTGTTACCCCATATCTTGAAATTCTTTAAAACTGGGGGGGGGGGGGATTAGTACCTAGTATCTATGTCTATATCCCCTGTGCACCCTGAAAATTACAAGTCATTGTGAAATTCAGTTTAGGAGATATGAAGGTTTGTACACAGAGAGCTGTGAGGATGCAGAACGACATGCATACTTCACACACAGCTCTAGCAATGGATTCATTTTACAGCCAGCCTATTTTTTTTTTTTTTTTGGAAATCCCAGCTTGGCGGGGTAGGCACAGCAGCAGGGCGGAGCAACCGGCTAAAACCCTCTGGGGAGAACTATGCAATTTGTTACACTGGGCTGAATTCCCTTAACTTTATGTCCTAGAAACACAATATGAAAAGGGGAGGAAGGATATCTACAGTAAATGGAGTTCCCATACTAGAAAGTTGTCATATGAACAGCTGAAGAATTTTTTTTCACGTCTTGAACCAGCGTTAACTCTAAAAGTTGTGATGTTACTTTCTGTTTGTTGAAAAATAAATAGCCAAAAAAAACTCAGTAGTCCTAATCTTCAATTCTTTATCTTAAACCAAAAAAAACATGCATATATATTTACCCCTTCTCTAATAGTGACATGTGGCATGTGAAGGGTAAAACAAGTTTATGCCAGCTGTAAGCTTGTTTTAAAACTGTACAGCTGACCCTTGACAGAGATGTTTTTCCTTTTTTATTTAATTTAAATTTTATTGAGAAATCAATTCAAAACAAAATTAGTTAATTCCAGTACAACATCTGCCACCTGAGACCAAAAGGAGCTCAACAAAGGGCACTCCCAGATTATGTGTAAAAGACTACCTATCTTACATCTCCAGCAATGGTTGTCCACATGCGGATACATTTTTGCCAAGTGTATAATTCTTAACTACAGATATCAGAGTGCTGACACTGACATTTTCTTGATATGCATATGGAAATGCCAGTTTTCTCCCTGCCTGGCTGTTTCCAGTTTGACATGATCATTTGGACCATTGTATGCATTCAATAAAGATAAGTACTAACTTGTGTAATTCCCTAACCCTTCCTGACTCTTGTAGTCCCACAAATACTTACTCCTTGTTACAACCCTATTACCTTTTAGCTCTCCATAACAGGCCTGATTCATTAAAGAATTCCAAGGCTGGAGAGGATACACTTATCAGTGACCCTTGGTGTTTCAGCAAGCCTTGAATAGAACTGGTCCAGGATTGGAAACATTTGCTAACAGATAGCCAAATGACTTTTAAAAAATCCATTCCAGGTTTGCCAGATCACACAGGTTTACCGATGAAAGTGATGAAAGTGTATCTTTCCCAACCTTAATATGGCCCATTATATGGTCTAGGTGAAGCTCTATATAGTGGAATTAGTATATTCATGTATATGAGAATGTGACAATACAGTAGGCCTGAAACTCAAGTAGGCCTGAGTATCCCAAGTTTTGTGAGGACATTATCCTAAAACAGTGTAATATGTTTGTGAAGTTTACTTTAAATTAACAGTGAGATTTTTTTAATCTTGTAATTTAAAAAATCATATGCAAACTTTGGTGGATTTGCCTGTAAAACATGAAGAATGAGGGTGGAGAGGTTATTAAGGATGGACATGTAGGGAACTGGGTTACTGTAGTCAGAGGGAGTGGTAGGGGCTCCCAGAAAAGGAAGGTCAGCTCTGTGTTTGAGCACCCTAACAAATTTGTAAAGCTTTGTGAAGATGTACAGATGGCAAACTCGGTGTTGGCAGCCTTATATGTTGCTGCCGGGAGAGCACCTCATCTAGTAGGGATGGGGAAGGCAATGCAGGAAGGTGTAGACAATTGGTTGTCATAGGGGATTCTATAATCAGGAGGACTGACTGGTTTGCTGTCTCCCTGATACAAGGGTTCAGCATGTGGTGGATTGAGTGGGCAAATTACTGGGAGGGGCTTGGCATGACCCAGCTGTCTTGGTCCATGTTGGATCCAATGACAGGATATATGGAAGATGGAGGATCCTTAAAATCAGTTTAAAGAACTAGGCTTCAAGTTGAAGAAAAGGAACTCCAAGGTTATATTCTCTGGAATATTGCCTGTGCCATGCATAAGAGAGGAAAGGAAGCAGAAGCCTAGACACCTAAATTCATGGCTTAAGTCCTAGTGTAAAGGGGAAGGGTTTGGGCTCCTAGAGCACTGGGCAGACTTTTTATCGGGGTACAAGATATATTGAAGCTGGAAGATCCTTAAAAATCAGTTTAAAGAACTAGGCTTCAAGTTGAAGGGAAGGACCTCCAAGGGTATTTTCACTGGAATATTGTCTGTGCTGTGCATAAGAGAGGAAAGGAAGCAGAAGCTTAGACACCTAAACGCATGGCTTAAGTCCTGGTCCAGAAGGGAAGGGTTTGGGCTCATAGAGCACTGGGCTGACTTTTCATTGGGGTACAACCAGTATGCCAGAGATGGTTTGCACCTAAATGAAAGGGGGTCTGATGTGCTAGGGGAATATTGGAGGGATATTTAAACTAGAACAGAAGGGGGTGGGACAGTCAAATAAGGTGGCAGAAAGGTTAGTCAGGGCTCAGACACTAGTGGAGGGTGGATTGGGGATAGTTGGGGGGAGGATTATGGATAATTGTAAGGAGCTTCCAATGTTACAAACAAACATTGGATTAGGCAGTACTAACTGTACTAAAAAAAAAGGGTTTTGGCAAACAATGATTGTAAATGCAGCAATGATTTAAAGAGCCTGTTCACCAATGCTAGAAGTCTAGCAAACAAGAGAGGGGAGTTGGAAGCCTTAATGAGTGAAGAGAATTATGACTTAGTTGGTATTGCTGAATCCTGGCTTTGTTCTTCGCATGACTGGGCTGTCAATATTCCTGGGTATACGCTTTTGTAAAGACAAAGTCGAAAGAAAGGGTGGTGGTGTCTGTCTGTATGTGAGAAGTGATCTAAAAGTGAATGTGAAAGAAGAAAATTGCAGACAGAACAAGCAATGAGGTTGAGGCATTATGGGTGGAGTTGAATGTGGGGTTGAATAACACACATTTAAGTACTGGAGTCTGCTGTAGGCCCCCCCAGTGCTAAGGAAGAAATCGAAAATCAACTACTAGCACTACCTTGACATTGACTGGAGTAATAGCACTACAGAAACAGCAAAAGGGAGGAAATTTGTGAATTTAATACAAGATAATTTTATGGTACAGTTTATAGAAGCCCCAACTAGAAATGATACCCTGCTGGACCTAGTTCTTTCTAACAATGCAGAGCTTATAACACATGTGAGAATCTGGGTATCAGTGACCATAATATTGTAAGCTGTAAACAGGAAGCAAAAACAGGAAAGATAAAAACATTTAATTTTAAGAGAGCAAATTTTCCATTTTTTAGGGTTGCTCTCTGTGACTTGGACTGGGAGACAATATTGTGCTCAAAGAACACAGAACAGAAATGGGAATGTCTCAAGCCTGTTCTACAAAAGAAAACTGAAAAATATATTCCAATGGGTAATAGGTTTAAGAGGCTAAAATTAAAACCTATGTGGCTCACAGCTGATGTTAAAAAAAAACATAACAAACAAGAAAAGGGCATTCCAAAAATATAAAAATGAAGGATCACCTTCATCATTTGAATCCTATAAAGAATATAACAAAATATATAAAAAGGAGATAAAATGTGCAAAACTTCAAAATGAAAACAGATTGCAAAGGAAAGTAAGGCAAACCCCCCCAAAATTTTCAAATATATTATTAGCAAAAAGATCAGATCTGAGCATGTAGGCCCCTAAAATATTTCGCTGCGTTGGTAACTGGGGATAAGGACAAGGCAGATTTACTAAATACTTTTTTTAGCTCTGTGTACACAAAGAAAAATGGCAGAGCTCAAGTCCAAATTCATAGCAATGTCACTGCCTTAAACGAGTCACAATGGCTCAGCATTGATATGACTGAGAAACAGCTGGGAAAAATTAAAGTTGACAAAGCACCAGGACCTGATGGATTACATCCACGTGTCCTCAAAGTGCTGGGCTCAGTTATTTCAAAGCCATTATTTTTAATTTTTAGAGACTCTTTAGTTATTGGCAAGGTACCGATGGATTGGCAGAAGGCCAATGTGGTTCCTATCTTTAAAAAGGGAGCAAAGTCATTACCAGTTAACTACAGACCTGTTAGATTACCATTCATAGTTAGAAAGGTCCTAGAAAGTTTGATAAAGAACCACATAGAGGAGGTTCTGCTAGAAAATAATATTATAAGTGATAGTCAGCATGGCTTCAAGAAAGACAGAAGTTGTCAAACAAATTTACTCTCTTTTTATGAGGAAGTAAGCAGGTAAACAGGTAGACAGTGGAATAGCAGTTGATATAGTGTATCTGGACTTTGCTAAAGCATTTAACACTGTACCCCACAGACAGTTAATATGCAAGCTAGGGTCGATAGGTTTAGAAAAGTCGATCTGTAAATGGACAGAGAACTGGCTTAAAGACCGCATCCAGGGAGTTGTAACTAATGATTCGTACTCTGAATGGTCCAAGGTTATTAGTGGTGTACCCCAGGGTTCAGGGTTGGGACCTTTACTGTTTATCATCTTTATAAATGATATAGAGTTTGAGATTAAAAGTACCATTTCTGTGTTTGCAGATGACACCAAACTATGTACTGGAATTAGGTCCATACAGTATGTCTATAATCTACAAACAGACCTGGATGTACTGTTTGGTTGGGCAGCCAAGTGGCAAATACCATTTAATATAGATAAATGTAAAATTATGCACTGGGGAGCTAACAACATGCATGCTTCATACTGTCTAGGGGGAATACATTTGGGGGAGTCAGAAATGGAAAAGGACCTGGGGGTTCTGGTAGATGATAGACTTAATAACAGCATTCAATGCCAAACTGCAATATCTAAAGCTAGTAAAGTACTTTCTTGTATTAAAAGAGGAAAAGACTGTAGATATGGAGATATAATCCTGCCCCTGTAGAAAGCATTGGTCAGACCACATCTGGAATATGCAGTCCAGTTTTGGGCACCAGTTCACAAAAAGGTCATTGTTGAATTGGGGAGAGTGCAGAGAAGGGCAACTAAATCATTAAAAGGAATGGAGGAGCAAAGCTATGAGGAGAGATTAGCTGAACTGAATCTATTCTCCCTTGAGAAGAGACGTTTAAGGGGGTCCATATAGAGAACTCTTCCCCATTATTCACTTTGAGAACATTACAAAGAACAAGAGGGCAACAATCTTTGCGTCTGGAGGAAAAAAAGTTTAAGCTCCAGATAAGAAAGGGATTCTTCACTGCAAGGTCTGTGAAAATGTGGAATCAGCTCCCTCAGGAAGTTGTTTAGGCAACTACTATAGATTGCTTTAGGAAAAAGCTGGATGTTTTTCCAGAAGCACAGAATAAAACTGGGTATTAAGGCTTTAAAGTAAAAATAACAGTGACTGTTGATCCAGGGGACATTCGATTGCCTCATGGAATCAGGAAGGAATTTTTTTCCCCTGTTGAAACAAATAGTACCAAGAGGTTTTTTGCCTTCCTCTGGACCAACTACCGTATTTTTCGGACCATAAGACGCACTTTTTTCCCCCCAGAAGTGGGGGGAAAAAGTCCCTGCGTCTTATGGTCCAAATGTATCAAAATGTATCCTTCCCAGCTGCTGTCCCGTCC